>NW_017257206.1:0-17373 GCF_001594055.1 Mycetomoellerius zeteki
TAATAAATAAATTCGTTGTAAATTAAAATACTTATAACTTCGGATTTTTACAGCGAATCGAATCTGAACTTTGTCATAAGTTTTCGAATATATGTAACAACAACCTGTAACATTTATGTTAAATTCCCAATATTGAAAAAATAAGTATTAAACATTCTTAATGCATTAAAAATTTATACATTTTATACAATTTATACAATATATACTTTATTTAAATGTAATTAATTTTACACATTACAGAATGAATGTACAAAACAAATAATGTAAAACATTAGACCAATAACAATAAAAAATACATTTACCCGTCCCCGATATCGCTACCTAATCAATGCTCAGTAAAAGGCTAGTTAAAAGGTAGAACATAATATTTTTTCTGTTTTTCAATGTCGGACAGGCGTATATCTAGTTTCTGTCTAACAAACGGTAATATATTTCTGCTACGTTGTATTAATTTTGTATTCATTTTATAAACCTAAAAAAAATATTATAAAGTCTAACTGGAATAAATACTTAATAGTTATTTATTGCAAAATTAGAACCTTACAAAATACAATTTTATGATTTCATTGAAATTAAATGTTCTATATGCGTATATACAGAGCGTCCAGACCATAACAACGTTTAAGGGTAGATTCTGGAGATCATTTTGAGATGAAATTCTAATACCAAAATGTCAAAGTTATAATGTAACAGTTTTTGAGTTATAAGCATTTGAAGTTAGCAAATGATAATGCCTGAAATTCACTTAGGTGTAATTAGCATTTTGTGTCGTACTGTAGAACAAAATGTCAAAACGCACGAACTATGGCGTATAATTCAAAAACTATTGTAATTTCGACATTTTGGTATGAGAATTTTCATCTCATAATGATTTCAGGAATCTGCTATTAGTATAAGACAATGATGCGATGACACACTCTGTATAAATGTAAAAAAAAGTGTGTTCCTTTTATGCTTTTCTCGCACCCACATAGACATAATACGCGCGCGCGAGAGCGCGCGTGCGGACGCAGTGTTCTGGGAGAGCTCCGTTTGCCTACAAAACGATTGCCTATAGCTTCGTTTGCACACAGCAATATTGCATATATTATAGCATATTGCACGTACGACATTATTGCACACAGCGTACTACACAAAGGACAATATTGCACACACGACAATATTGAACACAATGTGGGTACCATGTGCTGTGTGCAATATTGTTGTGTGTACAATGTGTTGTGTGCATTAATGCCGTGTGTGCAATAGGCTGTGTGCAATATTGTCTTGTGTGTAATATTGTCGTGTGTACGATACGCTGTGTGCAATATTGTCGTGTGTGTAATATGCTGTGTGCAATATTGTCTTGTGTGCAATAGGCCGTGTGCAATATT
Organism: Mycetomoellerius zeteki; assembly: GCF_001594055.1. Taxonomy (NCBI): domain Eukaryota; kingdom Metazoa; phylum Arthropoda; class Insecta; order Hymenoptera; family Formicidae; genus Mycetomoellerius; species Mycetomoellerius zeteki. The sequence goes on from NW_017257206.1 coordinate 1,374, forward strand.
GCTGTGTGCAAACGAAGCTATAAGCAATCGTTTTGTAGGCAGACAGGATCCTCCCCAGTGTTCTACTTATTAAACGTATAATGTAAGAAAAATTCATAATACATAAGCTACTAGGTTTAATGACAAGATGGCTGCCAATATAAAAAGCAGCTCTGAAATTTTTTATAAAATTATAAAGTTTTTATAAAGTTATAAACCTAATGATTTATTAGATCGTGTAACGCGTGAGCAGGAGTTATGTACTTCTCCCGCAACGAATGCATCCACAGTAAAAAATAAAATATTAATTTCAAATTAAAAACGTATAATGAACTTTCTGAGACGTGCAAAAATGTTATAATTAACACTATTTTTATAAAAATGTTAATTTTAACATTTTTTCATTTCACATAATGTTCACTACACATTTCTAAGACAAAATTAATATTTTATTTTTTACAGTATTCAGTAGTGCAATCGCCCACTATCGAAACCCTACATAAGTACAGTACCAGCCAAATGTGATTGGTTGTTATCTAAAAACTGTATGCTATCGCGCAGTGTTTAAAACTTCCTAAAAAAAGTTACTGCTCTCTATATTGCACCCATAGTTTATCATTAAAACAAATATTTTTTATGTTATGAATTTTCATTTATTACACATCTAATTGTAAAAGGAACATATTGTATATATATCACATATAAAAATCAATATCTATCTATAAAAATAAGAGCATAAATATAAAGTGTGGGATTCACGAAATTTACCGCTGAATATCGAGTCCTAGGATCATCCAACGCAAAAATGAAACTACTTCCTTTCGTTTCGTCTTCTCTAGTAATTACGAAATGAAGTACCTATAATATAGATTTTTAATTATTACTTAATTATTATAATTATTTAATAACAGCTTTTTTGTTTCAAAGGATAAATAATTGCCGTAACACGTTATGAATTCAATCTTGTTTTACATTGAATTACTGCACATTAAAGGCTTCTTCATGGAAAGATCGATTTTGCTGAATACAATTTTGTTAAAAATAATTACATTTCTAGCACAATTTATTGGGGTAATATATTCCTAATGCATACCAATGTTTAACCAATGAAATATACTAGATCGGGATATAGAAATCTCAAGAATGATAAATAATGCTGCCAAAAACTTTGACATATTTTGGCTTTCAGTTTCAGTCCTACGTAATTATATCAACAACGGTTCGACAAAATTATTTTTAGATCTATTTAAAGTTTTAGATACTTCAACAAAACCGTTTTTTCTCCGATTTGAATCCAAGTACAATAAACCTAATATGATTAACATTAACAATAAAATAATACATCTATGCTCTGTTAAATAATGTCATCATATCATAAATAAATATTTAATTGTTTAAAATATTGATATGCTTTTACATTTAATTTTGCCAATGTCATATGTAGCAGCGGTTAGTTTAAACTAATGTAATGTGATGCAATTGACCAAATTTGCAATATTTTTATTTTTAATATTTAGAGGATACAATACTTAATAGTACATTTATGTGCATTAAACATATAAGTTCATAATAAAATATTAATAAGATAGAACATATATGTAATATTTAGTTTATAATGAATAGAATATAACTTTTATTAGGTGTTGCATGACTGTTGGATCGTTCTATCTCTAAATTTTTTGAATATTTTTCTTCGTACACTGAAAAAAAGATTGGCTGCCGCAGCAAATTAGATGGTAAAATATGGCATAGCATTTTTAATTGGCTGCAGTAGCCAATTTTTGGTTGTGTTAACTTATTTGCAATGTCAACATAGGATTTCGATAGACTAACACAACCAAAAATTGACTGCTGCAACCAATTAAAAATGCTATGCCATATTTTACCATCTAATTTGCTGCAGCAGTCAATCTTTTTTTCTGTGCAGAGATACGGGTTCGACTCCCGGCCGAGGTAATATTTTTAGATAAAATTTAAATTATGGACATAAACATTTTTTTTCAATATCAATTTCATCTGTTAATAACGGTTTAATAAACAACGGCAAAAAATCTTTTGATTGTTATTTGGAGCGAAGGCGTTTACAATATAATATGTTAAGGGAATACTAATGCCGTCTATATTACCGATTAAATCATAATTTTTGTGTAACAATTACGATGTAATAGTCGGTAATATAGGCGGCTTTAGGATCCCCTTAATATTATTCAAATCATTGAGATCGTCATTGTTATGTAGTTTCCCAATTATTCTAACTTTATTTTATTGCATTAATTTTTTTAATGTAGCACTAGTATAACGATAAATTTTTTACGAAAAAAATACCCAAGAAAATTGAACGATCCATAAACAGTCATGAAAACCGTTAAACATTGAAACCTATTTTACCTTATGCAGCTGCTCCGAAGAGTACACGTGGTTCATCATAACAATTATCATTTTATACGAACTTAGTTCTCTATTAAATTAAAACAATTATTGAATCAATAAATAATGAATATTTATGATACTTACAATAAAAAAAATACACTTTTATTGTAATAAATTAACTTTACCTCGGCTTTACGCTGTAAAAATTTTTGATTATATATTCAAGTACGGTATCATTTCTTGCATGCCTTGCAACAATGGAAAGGAAACAGATTATACGATCTTTGACATCTGTAGTTACAGAATACCTTAACTCGTGTTTTAAAAATCCTTCCACATTATCCATAATTTCCTTCAATTTAATGAAGGCAGTAATAGGACATTCAGTACAAGGAAGATATATTATAAAATGGTCACGTGAATGGAACATCCATGCACGAAACGTATCTGACCAAATATCTAAATTTTGCATCAAACCATTACAATATGTCCACGTTTTCCACCATGGTAAAATTCTGTAAGACGATAACAATATAATGAATTATAGGAAGTTTTTTTTTTATGAACTTATATACTGATCAAATACAGTTTGTCTATTGAGTTAGAATTGTGTGTCTAAAGTAAATTGATTATTATAATACTTTACAACAGTCGACCGAACAAACGAATGAAATCCCATTTTGCAGTGGAAACTTGTCAATTTAATTTGAGTGTATATTGAGCTATTGTACAAACCAATTTATGAGTGTCAACATGAACGTATTAATCATCAAGGGAAAAGTTTAAAAATTAAAAACGTTTTAAAAAATATTTTTTAAATATATTAACATGATAAGTAGAGGTAATTTTACTACCTATAAATCTTTTGCATAACACTTGTTTTCATATTTTTATAAATATTTTGAATAGTATGTAGAATAAAAAAGAATAAAGATGAAAACTGCATTACACATAAAAAGTGATTTTCACTAGTTAAATCTATTTTTCCGTATCAACTAATATTAACCTTTTTTCAAAACTGACACACACGCACGCACACGCACACACAAGGTGTCCCAGTTCAAATAATGCTATAAGATTTCTCGAAAACTATGATAGATACGGAAAAATGTTTCAAACAAAAGTTGTATGGTTCGGAGGGAGACATAAGGAGGTACTATTGATTTGACCTTGGGTGGCGTCGTTTAGGTCAGGTCAAAGTTAAATTAATTTCTTTAAATGGAACATCCTACTTTCAATGCCAGAATTTAATAATTGGTGTCAAGAACTATAAAATTCTGACATTAAAAATATGGTGTTCCTTTTAAAAAAAACGATGTGCACCTTAACCTGATCTTAACGATGCCACCCAAGATCAAATCAATTGTATCTTCTTATGTCTTCCGAACCATACAATTTTTGTTTGAAACATTTTTCCGTATCTACCATAGTTTTCGATTTAAAATGTGATACCCTGTATACAGAATGTCCCGAAATTTTTTGCCAAACACTCTAAGCGTGTAAATACAGCAGACTAAATTGAGTCGATAAGTCTTCTACCATATTGCGATTTTCGCAATAATTAACAAGATATTAATTGTTACTGACGGATAAAGAATACTGATTGTCAATAATTTTTACTCAAATACTATCAACTTTACGGAAAAACAGCGAGAGACATAAATTGTTTATTTTCTTTTCATAAAGTTCTGAGAATTTTTTCAGAATTTTTTAATACCATATTTTCTCATGTTGGTAAAAGTAATTGCCAATAAGAAAATGCAGTACTAAAAGTTGATAAAAAATTTGGAAAAAGTTCTCAGAGCTCTATGAGAAGAAAATAAACAATTTTTGTCTCTTGCTGTTTTTCTGTAAAGTTGATAGTATTTAAGTAAAAAATTATTTAAAACCAATATATTCGGCAATCTTTAGTAATTAACATCTCGTTAACCATTGCGAAAATTGCAAAATGGTAGAGGACTTTTCGACTGTCAGTTTAGTTCGCTCTATCCATACAAAAGAACTTGGCCAAAAATTACACCCTGTATACAGTCGGTAAGTTTTGACAAATCGCTCGTATGTAGATAGAACGAACTAAACTAACAATGAATCGAAAAGACATTTTGCAATTTTCGCAATAGTTAACAAGATGTTAATTACTAAAAATTGCCGAATATATGGATCTAGCTTTGTCAAAACTAATTTGACTACCTGTATATATGTAGGTATACAAATTTAATTAAAATTATACATTTTATAAAGTCGGCATTTGATCTTTCGCAAAACACTTCCTTAATAGTGTACTTTCATTTGAAACTTTTTTAGATCCATGTTTACCTTTCCTTCCATTATTTATTTTTATTATCAGTTAATGCGTTCATGCTGACATTCATAAACTGACTTCTATAACAGCTCCAACAAAATTGACAAGTTTTCTTCATAATACAGCGTTTCATTTGTTTTGTTCCTTGTTCGACTACTTGTTGTAAAGTAATAATCGTTTAGTTTAGATACAATCTGAGTAATCATCCTGTACAATATTCTGTTAAACATGTAAGATTAAAATACAAAAAAATACAATTATACAATTATTTAACGTATTACTTGTATTTCTTATCGTCGGATAAATGTTGCTTTAATAGAAATGCCGCATTAGCTTTACAGCGAGGATCACCCATAAGACATGCCCATTTCGCAGCTTCTTGCCTTAAGCATTTAACACTATCAGGTTCATCTAATATTTCTATATATCCTATGGTATTAAGAAGCAGACGCAAATTGTCAAGCATGAGTGTCTAAATATTTTTGAAAAATGTTATCAACGTGTTAAAACGTTATGAAAAATAAAAATCTAGTACCGAACGTTTTTAATTTCCACAAAATGTTGCTTTATAGTTTATAGTTTTGTATTAGAAATAATAATGCTACCCGGTAAAAAAATGTTCATACATGAATATATGTAAATATGTATAAACATACATATAAATACATAAATACTTATAAACTATATATAAAATATGTCGATGCATGTTCGTACATCTTTCTTTCTGTCGTAAAATTATCTTTCAGTATATTAAAAAAAAAAAATAATAATAAGGCATCACAAAAATAGATAAGATACAATTTTCCCGTTGTTTATTTAAAAGAAATTATCATGTTTGGAGAATATTATTATAACAGTATGACATACGTTGCACGTTAGAGTTTTCATATATAGTTATACGCGTTTATGTATATTATGTTATATTAATAAGTATGTAAAAATATTTATATAACTTTATCCACTCAGCAAACAAGTTGAAATTAATTAGAGTCATATTATTATCGAGAATGACATCTTAACGTCAAAATGACGTCAAATAACATCAATTTGTTTGCTGAAGAATAGTATTACTCATACTAAGAGTATAGACAATACTTAACGTTTAAGGCTATTTAAAATTTAAATACAAATATTCTTGAAACTAATTAGATTATCAAAAAGGATAAATTAGTTATCTATTATGTTGTATCTACACATTTTTTGACAAATATTTACGAATTATTTATACATACAACTCTTTGTAACAGCTTAACGTACAAACATTTTTGTATAATATCTATTAATATATTTACCTTGACTATTGAACTTTCTTCAAATAAAAAGAAACTTGATATACGTTCTAAACCTTTAATCGCAGGATACCATACTATGTAGTTCACATCTCGCAATACGTATTTCAATAGATTCAGGAAGGCGGACAGGTGATATTTATAGTTCATGACAAAATAAAATGCATCATCGATAATTCGAGCACAGTTAGATGGAGTTATAAATTTATTTTTTAAATTTATATCATTCCAAGACTTTTGTAGATATTTGATAATACAATTCCAACATGTCCCTTCGTAAATGACCCGATAATATCCTACAATACATTAAATAAATTTGATTTGTTATTAATTTTGACGAAAATTAGTAAAAAATGTTTAAAAACTTTTATGTTTTTCTATATACAAAAATATTCCTAGGTCTATATCATCTATTTATATTACATAAATGTAGTGACAGAAAAATTGAACATATAAAATACAGAGAAAAGCATGTATTTCACATTTGTAATTATTATATTACGTTACGTTATTATTTTAAATAACTCTAGAATTCAATCATAATTTCTAAATAAGTTTTTATACAAATAAATAAATATTAACATGCTACGTTAACGTGATTTTTGGTAAATGTAAAGCAGTGCTGAGATTTACTTGCACATCTCAATTTTCAGCCTCTTAATTCACCAACCCGCGCGCAGCCTAAATGTCGATTGGAATTTAGGCAGCGCGGGGGTTGGTGAATTAAGAATTCGTATGTCCTTGATCGAACAAGTACAACGGTTGAATTACCATTCCACAACGTTTGTATTTCGTATGAATAGTTTTGAAATGCAATTGAAAAGGTTCGTGAGTCATTCAGTTAATTGTAATTAATTATAATCGTTTTTACATCATGTGTTTAGTCGAAAAATTAACAATATCGAAGAATTAAACAACATTCTTACAAGGAATCGTTCATATTTCTTACGAAGAGTTATAAAGTATCATTAAAAAATTTCTTCGACTAAATACATGATGTAAAAATGATTATAATTAATAACAATTAACAGAATGACTCACGAACGTTTTCAATTGCACATCAAAACTATTCATACGGAATACAAATGTTTTGGAATAGTAATTCTTTCAACCGGTGTAATTGTTCGGTCAAGTATATACGAATTGTATTAAGGGGCAGGAATCAAGCTGAAAAACGGCCGAAATGTGCAAGTAAATCCCAGGACTGATGTAGAGTCTTGATATTCATACAGTTTTACGTTTCTATACTATATCCAGAACATATTTCCTTATTTAAATTTAAACATAAGTCTGAAAACTTTCGTATATTATACGTCTTTAAATTTAATATAGAGCTTAATAGCGTATATCAAAGAATTAATTGTGAATAGATATGTATATTCCAAGTATAATACCAAAAATTTCAGCTATCCGTTTAGAATAATAAATTTTTGAGACATAATAAGTATCCATTTAAATGGAAAGATCTCTCTCAAGATTTTATAAATATATACAATGTACGTATTGTTTTTCTAGTGAGGGAAGCATTTTAAATTCGACTAACAGAAACTAAAATAATAAATATAACAGAAACTTATTTAAGTGTATTGTTCAGTACTGCATGCAATACTGTGAATTTATTCTGTTAGTATCAATGTATGAAGTCCGTACTTTAATAATAAGATAACGATTAAAAAAATTAATTTATTTGAAATTGACGCTGTATATCTCTGCGTGTTTGTGTGTGTATAAGTTGTGCGTGTGTGTTGTAATTTTGTATGAGAAATTGTGAAAATATGATGAAAATGAACACCATATTTTTTATAAGAAAAAGTATATCTGGTCAAACTACTTTATTTTGAGATATGTTGTTTTTATGATTCTGTACAAATGTCTCCTTTATCATATCTATTGAAAATCATTTGTAAAGAATATGGAAATTTGTAGACATAATTGGAATTATACCATATTTCTTAAAAATTATTTGATGCTTATTGATATATATGTATATATAAACCTTTTTCTTATAAAAAGTGTGGTGTCCATTTTCATATTTTCACAATTCTCATATATATATATATATATATAGTATATATATATAATAGGTATACACGTACGTATATACGTGTGTACCTATTTTCAACGTACATTTTGAAAATGGACAAACCAAAAAGTTCTAGATATATTAATTAGAATTTCCTCATTTGTCCATTATGAATCAAACATTTTCCTCGGTGTGTGTATGTTAAGTAGGGAGCATAGGTTCTTGTATAAGGTCTAACATATTAGATATAAATAAGCCGACCAAACAGAGTCCTTTATATCATGAGGAAATAAAGGATATCCATTGGATCATTTCCTTATGCATTATGTTATGCGTTATATGCAAGAATGTTTGCTCTCCATTCAACGTATATCCACAGACTTGTATCACTGCATAAACAGTTTATAATAAACACATACAAAAAGAAAATTATCCAATCGTATTTCTCTTATAAAGACGCATGTAATATGTGATTAGATAATTTTTTTTAATGCATACATTTATACAGCTGTACAAGTATCTATGTGTTCCGCACACGCGCGTTCGCACACGCACACATGAACAACACACACATGAACAACACACACATGTACAACACACACATGTAGTACTTCACATATTAAGAGTATATGTGTACGTATACCTATTACACATAAAAGCAAATATCAAATTAACATAAAGATATAGCCTATTCTATGTTTTCAAAGCTCCATATCTTTTTGAAGCTTTGAACCCTTTGTTTTTCTGTGGATATTATGTCCCATTCTTCACCTCTAGATAACTTTATCCAAGACATATCTCCCAGAATACAATGAAAATTTCTCCTTGATAATGTTATCCGCAACTTATCCGGAAATAAAGAAATTGGACATTAAAGGACATTTGTTCAGAATCACAAAAACTACAACATATCTCAAGATGGATCTATTTGTCCAGGGTAAGTTTTTTTTGTATAAAACCTTTTAGTTCCTTAGTGTTAAAAAACAAAGATAAGAACAATTTTTAGTCTTATTATGTAAAACTTTAGCTAGGTATACAAGACACATACACAATCAGATGTACGTGTATAAAGTAAATATATGTACGAATAAATGTAATATAAATATTATTTGAGATGAATTTCCGAAAACCTGAAGTCTCTGATTTTGCTGATGAAAATTAGCGATACGATCGTTTTCAATTTCAAATGTAAAAAAATGTCAAAAAAATCAGTTTTTCTAAATTTGACTTTGAAAATGACCTTGTCGAGGTAATTTTCATGATTATATATGTAATCAGCGCATCGAAATACAGTAGTACATCAATCGACAAGAAAATCGGACTTCAGGTTTCCGAAAGTTTACCCATTATTTGTTATACATAAGCACATATACTGAATTCAATTGTCTGTATTTACCATTTTGTGCTATGTCGATTATAATAAAATCACAATCGGTGTCATTCAAAAGAAAAAAAAATTCATTGATGCTTCGATTAAACGGTAATATTTGCATATTGCTAAAAGACCATTCCATATTCTTAGAGAGATGTTTTTGTGTTATAATAGGTAGAAACACCGTATCAAGTGCATTTATATTCTCAAAATTATATATGTAAGCGCATCGAAATACAGTAGTACATCAATCGACAAGAAAATCGGACTTCAGGTTTCCGAAAGTTTACCCATTATTTGTTATACATAAGCACATATACTGAATTCAATTGTCTGTATTTACCATTTTGTGCTATGTCGATTATAATAAAATCACAATCGGTGTCATTCAAAAGAAAAAAAAATTCATTGATGCTTCGATTAAACGGTAATATTTGCATATTGCTAAAAGACCATTCCATATTCTTAGAGAGATGTTTTTGTGTTATAATAGGTAGAAACACCGTATCAAGTGCATTTATATTCTCAATAAAGATTTTCACATGTGAAGAATTGTACTGAATCATTCAATACATTAGTTATACATAAGCACATATACTAAATTCAATTGTCTGTATTTACCGTTTTGTGCTATGTCGAATATGATAAAATCACAATCGGTGTCATTCAAAAGAAAAAAAAATTCATTGATGCTTCGATTAAACGATATTAATTGGATAATGCTAAAAGACCAATCCATATTCTTAGAGAGATGTGTCTTTGTAACAATAGGTAGAAACACCGTACCAAGTGCATTTATATTCTCAACAAAGATTTTCACATGTGAAGAATTGTACTGAATCATTCTTACAATAGGATAATCATCTAAGCGTGTCCAAAAGTGCATTGTCCTAATTACATCAAATTTGTGTATATTATTTGATTCATTTAAAACTAGTTCCATTTTCATCCACAAATCTTCGATATAGATATTGTCACTAAGAAAAGACGAATTTATAACAAGTAACGATAAAATGAAAATGGATATGAAATGAAGAAATTGGGAATGTAGAGATAAATAATAAAAGATTAAACAAAAATTAAATGAAAGTCCGCAAAAATAATCAATTAAGAAATAAAAAGAGAAAGTCATTGAACAAAGCAATTGTTAAAAAAGTATTAATTTTGCACAACATTCTGTCTGGCTCATATTGTTGATCTTTATTGTTACTGTTCTAATTTTTAATTCTGTGAACTTTCAGATACTTCTGTTAATTTTTTAAAAATTGAATAATACGTAACTAATAATACGTCGTTACACAACGACAAAGAAGTAATAAAATGTAAATAATGTAACCCGGGAAAAAAATGTTAATTTTATATATAATTATATAAAATTATATATAATTATATATATAAAATTAACATATTTTCAATATAATTATATATATATATATATACACTATGTTCATTGTATAACATTTTTTCTCAAGAAACATGATGTAACATGATAGAAACATAATAGAAGCAAGGCATCTTTAGCTTTACCGAAGAAAAGAATAATAGAGAGAAAAGGAAAAACGTAAGAAGAAGAAAAAAAATTTATTATAATAAAAAGAAATTTATATGTATATAATGAATGAAGCAAGAAAAACGAAAAGGTAAAATAAACGAATATTTCCTGGAGAGACGTTCAATATATAAAACTTAGATAACAAACAATACAATATATCGGCAATTTACGAAGAAACGAAAAAATATTATTGCAAAGAAGGATGAATAAAATAATAAATGGCAGAGTTTGAGTAACAAAAATGAGGATATTTTATAAGAAAATAAGATGGTATACAAGAATTCTGCCTGGGGTAACATTTTCACAATAAATTCATTACAATATTTTGAAAAACTTGATGTCGTCAGTACTATTAAACAGTTTATCAACTTAATTTGTGACACTGTGCCTTCAGTTTAGGACTGTGTTCAAACAGTAAGGATTGACAGATGATCGACATATGCTTGAAATAGTAGGATTCATTCAAAAATATTAGAGGCATCAAGAACTACCTCGACCGAATATGTTCTTCTTCATTCATTAGAGAGTTAAATGCGCGGGCGTGTGTATGTGTGTATATGTGTGTGTATGTGTGTGTTGGGTGTATGTGTGTGGTGATTTGCGAGGTGAGGTGCTGTCATACTAAATTTTAATTATAAAACTCATTATTTTTATAAAAATAAGTTAATATTATCATTACTCACCGTTCATTTATTCTAAACAAAGGCAAACTTTCTAAAAACATGTCGGTACCATTTAAAAACACTTCAGTAGTAAGCATATAACGTAACATACGCAATATATTAGGTGCTAAATGATAAAAGTCCAATTAATGTCATAAAAATTAGATAAATGTATGTTTGACGTAGATTTACTACATCGTTCTATAAAAAATAATTTCGATTCTAAATTGTAACAATATATTTCTTATTTTTGTAAAAGAATCGATAAAACATGGTAACAAATTTCATTAAAAGTATCATATCCATTTTTACAATACATGTCTCTAATAATTTAAAAATAATTGTTTAATTTTATTTTCCATAAGCTTTACCTTTGATGTAATGGGAAATAGAAGAATGTGAATACATTGCATTGAGTTCTGAAAGAGGCTTCATAATGGAATTTAGATAAAGAGATTCTTGTTGTTTCTGGACTATCAATAGCTGCAACACTTCATGGTTTCTTTGAAAAGTCTAAAAGTAAAAGTCCTAATGTGAATGATTGATCGATAAAAATATATTTAGAAGCGATGCTCTTATTAACAATACATATTATTATTTTTATGTTATTTCATGTAAGAATTCCAAGTCATTCAACATGAAGTATATATCAAGATAAGTAATTTACTTTGAAAATATATATCGCTATAAAATAACGTAACTATTTGATACAACGCCAATGATATATGAAAGAATCTTTTCTTCCATTATCGTTTGTATATTACAGTGGAAAAAAAACTTACGCTGCAAAATTAATCTTTATAGTATAGATATCTTAAAAATTTTTTAATTTTATAATTATATTCTAGAAACTATCGACACAAAATGTTTATCAAGCAATACTAATAACAGATATTTCTTTTCGTAAATTGTCAGTAACGAATAAAGATATTTAAGCAAACAACCTTACTGACAACATCTTCTGCAAATAACCTTGCAATACCCTCATATAACCATGAGTGCGGCCACCAAGCAGGACCTCCCAGCCTTTTAAAGCATTGAAGTACACTTTCACGTCCTATTAAATGCGCTACATCAATTTTGTGGGCAAAAGAATCTAATAATGCATCATAGAGTATAGATGTTCCATGAAGTATATATCAAGATAAGTAATTTATTTTGAAAATATATATAAAGTAACGTAACTATTTGACACAACGCCAATGATATATGAAAGAATCTTTTCTTCCATTATCGTTTGTATATTACAGTGTAAAAAAAAACTTACGCTGCAAAATTAATCTTTATAGTATAGATATCTTAAAAATTTTTTAATTTTATAATTATATTCTAGAAACTATCGACACAAAATGTTTATCAAGCAATACTAATAACAGATATTTCTTTTCGTAAATTGTCAGTAACGAATAAAGATATTTAAGCAAACAACCTTACTGACAACATCTTCTGCAAATAACCTTGCAATACCCTCATATAACCATGAGTGCGGCCACCAAGCAGGACCTCCCAGCCTTTTAAAGCATTGAAGTACACTTTCACGTCCTATTGAATGCGCTACATCAATTTTGTGGGCAAAAGAATCTAATAATGCATCATAGAGTATAGATGTTCCCCTAAAAATCGTTTGTAAATGTAATATGGGTTTTGTAAACAACATCAAAATTTATGAAAAGTATTCAGTTCAATGCTCCTTCATAATTTTGTCATCTTACTCGTAGATAAAAATTAAGATCATAAGATCCATCCACAATGGGTTTAACCCTGTCAAAGTCATGACACTTAACACAACATTCAAAAGGATTTAATCATTAATCGTTCTTCATTAAAAAATTATCATTAAAATGAATTTTGAAAAGTGTACCAGTTTATGTGAAATTAGTACCTACATGTTTGAAAGAAAAAATGTATCAGTTAATTAAGTATAAAAAAAATTTTATTTACTATGTTAATCATATGGGTCCCAAACGGTCCACTCAAAGTTTTGTGTTCATTTAACATAAGATGAATATGTTAGAAAACGACATTTTACACAGATATTATATAAAAAGAGATCACAAAAAAGATGCTGCTGACACAAACAAATTATGGAAGTATATTTTTTTGGTACAAGTAACATTTACCGTAAGTAAAATAAAAACATATTTCATTCATTCGCCCTAGAATTTACATTTCAAACAACATTATTTTTATGTTTCTTGTTCACTTACTCATAAATTGTGTCATTTTAACTAAGAAAGATTAAATATCAATTTAAATGAAATATTTGAATAATGTAATCATATTATGTTAAATTAATATTTAAAAAGTTTAAAAAATTCAATAAAAACGGTTAATGAATGAGCCGTTTCCAATATAAATACATCAAGTTTTTTCTATTTGTAGATACGTAAAATCCATAATGTTAGAAAATGTATTATTCCGTTTATTGTAATTATAACATATTAACTATATTAAACAAAAATACTGAAAGGTAATGTATAAAGTGTTAATTTCTATGACCAAAAGTGCAAACTTATATGAAACTCTGCTTTGCGTTGTAAAGTATATGCGGGCATATAGCAGATTCTGCTTCATGCATAACCGGGAACCTCCACGACTAAAAAACTGCCCAATAGATTTGAATTGAATCTTACTTTTAATGGGAATTTATAAACCAATGTGTTATATATATTTTGCTTTGCGTTGAAAATTGTAAACAATTTCACATCAGTTTTCAACGTTCCATGCTGACCGAGATTTAACTCAAACCTATTGTGTCCAGCTTTTTGATAGTGAAATGATCCTGAACGAAATCCATTGCATCCATACATACACTATCCAACACAAAGAGAAGTTCCAACCCAAATCAATTTATATATCTGTATAACTTTTTTATTTATTAATTTTTTAATAAGAATTAACAATCAAGGGATACCACTATTTGAATATTATTCAGGGTTTCACTGGACCACGACCTTGACAACATATGTCAAGATCAAGGTCATTGGACGTAGGTTCTCTGATCTTTAGTCTTACCGATATTACAATGCATTTAATCAACAAATTATACGACTTATTATAAACCTTATTTGAATATATTTTGAAATGGAATAGAATATTATATAATATTTTTATAGGGAAATATTTGTTTTTCTTTAAAATCACAAGGCTCGACCATTGCGACATTAATACATATTAAAGTCTCACGATTATATTTAACCATAATTATTATTTAATTATAACATATATTTATAAACTATTTGAAAAATTATATAAAAAATTTTTTCAATCAAGTAGAGTCGAATTAACGTACTAAATTTAAAATACTATGGATATAAGTTATGGTTATATTATAGAATAAATGTTGTAAATTGAACATTCCGTTACACTAAGAAACAATAAATTATAAAAGCTTAAAGCTTAAACTATAAAAAAGTTTACATTGATATATTTTTCCAAGCATTTATATTTAAATGTGAAAAGATAAATTTATTTGTACATTTATTTTGTCTTTTGTTTTTACCTGAAAATTGATATTTATGAGCTTTAATATGTTATAAGTAACATTGTACATAAATGTACGCGATATTATATATATATAATTATTATACTGCAATCTCATATATATTAAGCAATGTATGTACATTATATATATCATTTGTTGCGATTAATTTAATTATAATGATATACGTTACTATAAAAATATTTTTATGTTTTACAATTAATATTAAATGAAGTTTTATTTTCTACTAATTGAATCGCTTTTGTAGAAAATATTCTTTTTCTAATCATTATATATATTACCTATAAAAGATGAGTCCTGGACTGTTCTGAATGTCAGGATAAAAAATAGGTAGTACAATATAATGCACTTTTGCAACTCTCACACAATACTTATACTGAGATTCCAGACGCAGTATAACATTCATAATATTCATTTCTGCGAATTTTATTCCCTCTGCTATTTGACTGCCGCCGAGGTTATAGATCTGATCGTATGTCAAATAAGATCTCATGGTGATATATTCCATGTTAGCACGAGAGAGATCGGATATCAATATCGAGACATGATAAGCGGGCATTAAAGGAGTTTCAATGAACTTTGTCAATACCATGTCGTTTGCTCTATCAATCGCACTTGATATTTTCATATTTGACAAAACCGTATATTTTTTATGATGAAGAATAGATATCTTATAAGTCGCTATGAAAGTCAGTTCGTCCCAACATGGAAAAATTTTTCTGGCTCTTCTTGCGTGCGAATTTGACGCGATGAGCCACCTACCATATTTTAACATACATTTTAACAGACATAGTTGATAATAAACGTTGAATTGTTGAAATTATAAATAAATAAGGTAGGAGATATGACAAATATAATGTGCATTAGCTGTACAGAGGAGGATTCCGCTTGCCTACAAATCGATTGCTTACAGCACCGTCTGTCTATATCACGTTTGCGTACAAATCGA
>NW_017257206.1:17867-19400 GCF_001594055.1 Mycetomoellerius zeteki
AACTTTCACCATTAAATATCAACTCATTTTTGTTTGGAATAGGACACACGTTTATATGAACATTTGTGCTCAAAATTATCGATAATACCACTACTCAGAATATTGACCTTCCGTTCTGGGATCCTTTGAAAAATTGCACCTATTTAACTCTGACTTATATTGAAAAAAATGTTTATAATTAAACAGCTATATGTTTATATATATATGTACTAAAATGTATTAAAATGTCGAATAAACAGTTTATTATTAGTGTACATTAAAATGTCGAATAAACAGTTTATTATTCACATTTTCCGTACAAATAGTTATTCTATGAATCGAAATAAAACATTTTTTAAGCATAAGCTTAAAATGCTTTATTAAAATATCACAGCAAATAAACAAAGTATGTAAGAAACAATTTTACTTAAGTTTGCATTTCAAAATTCCGTCCTCCTATGTCAATACAACCTTGGTAGCAAGCTGACGTCAAAATAACGTCTTTTGACATCATAATGATGGCCTATGACGTCAAAAAGACGTCAAAATGACGTGTGTTGCTACCTGGGAAGCTTGATATGGATAAAATTTTAAATTTAAAGGAAAGGAATACATCATTCCTTTATCCCATTCTAATTAAAGTGTTTTTTATTGTTATGATATGTTCATACAAACAATTTAACTCATAATAATTAATCTTTGGTTCGAAGACCTACTTCCTTTCGGACTTCTTTTACATTTTATATTTTTGCTATAATTTTATTAATAAAGTATTTTAAAACCTGCATCTATATATACCTACAGGGTGATGAATTCCTAAAATTCCAGCATACAATTTCTTCCTTTAGTAAAATTGCGATAAACAATTTTTGCACTTATTTGTTAACTTTAACCTGCTCTCCTGTAAAAATTATTTATCGGACGCAATTTTGCAAAAGGAAAAAGTTGTTTCTTTTAGTATAAAATATCATGCCCTGTATTGCGAATACGGGAATTTCGGATCATCCTGTATAAATAACATTAATAACATTTACACAATATTTTTATCTTATTTCAGCTCATAGGACATCGTTAAGGATTGTACGCAAAATCCGGGGCAATTAATCTGATAATTGATGAATCATTTAATGCAAAGAAAACATATTGTTCCTCATTTAAAAAATTATGGATTTTACATTTTTCGCAACTACATGATTCCATTACTTTTACCAGACACATGTTCATATTTTTAAATATCATCTCATTAAATTTGATAATATCTGTTAAATAATTACATAGGCCGACATGAATTTTGACCCAAAAACGGCCGTATGTAACCCCGAAGGTTTTTCGCATGCTGAAACCAAATCCGTATTCAAAATTGCTCCATCACGCAGATTTCCGAGATATTCTAATCCAAAGGTGCCAAAACGGCCTATTTCAGGCATTTTTAGATTAAAATATCTCGGAAACCTAACGTGATGGAGCAATCTTGGATACGGATTTGGTTTTAGCACATCAAAACCATCGGGATTTCATACTGTCGTTCTGAGTCACAAAAAGATGTTTCTTTTT
>NW_017257207.1:0-315 GCF_001594055.1 Mycetomoellerius zeteki
CGGAAGTGGAGGAGCCGCCCCCAAACTATCCGGGGGCAGCCCCAAGAAGGGCACGGGACCGGGGAAGGGAGGTGCTGCCGGCGGGAAAAAACCCACCGGCAATAAGCCCTCCCCCCCGAAGCTCCGGGCAGCCACCTCGGCGGCGGTAACTATTACCTGCGCCGATCCGGCATCGTACGCCGAGGTGGTGGCGAAGGCGAGGTCCTCGATCTCCCTCAAGGACTTGGGGATCGAGGACCTCAGGCCTAGACGGGGCGTAACGGGGGCCCTTATTTGGGAAGTCGGAGGCCCGGATAGGGACGCGAAGGCCGACAG
>NW_017257207.1:351-887 GCF_001594055.1 Mycetomoellerius zeteki
CCCGCCAAGTGCGTCGAAGTCCGGGTCTCCGGACTGGATGACTCGGTCACCTCCAAGGAGTGCCCTCGCCAGGGATCGAGGAACTCGCCAGGGTTGGCGAGTGTCCCCCACAGACAATCAAAGTGGGGGACATCCGGAGGGCCCCCAACGGGCTGTTCACAGCCTGGGCGAGGTGCCCCGTGACGGCGGCCAAGCGCCTAGTGGCCACCCCGCGCATAAAGGTGGGGTGGTCGGCCTGTCGGGTGGCACTGCTGCCGGCCAGAGGCCTCCAATGCTTCCGATGCTTGGAGGCTGGCCACGTTCAGCAGCGGTGCCAAAGCACAACCGACAGGTCAGGGTGCTGCTTTAGGTGCGGGGGCATCGGCCACGCGGCCAATCAGTGCCGCGAAAAGGCCGACTGCCCCGCGTGCCGGGAGCTGGGCCGTCCCTCGGGGCATAGAATAGGCGGCGGCGGCTGCAACGCGAGGAAAAAGAAGAGGGAGGGCACGAAGCCCAGCGGCCCCCCCTCGGCCTCCGGATCCTCCACGGGGGCGGCA
>NW_017257207.1:929-1375 GCF_001594055.1 Mycetomoellerius zeteki
GGCGCAGGAGCCGGCACCGGCTAACGTGGGCGAAGCACAACGGGCAACGTAATGCCCCGAGTGCTCGCCCACACAAACCTTAACCACTCGGCGGGGGGACAAGCCATGTTGGCGCAGTGCCTCGCCGAGTGGGGGGAGGGCTGGCCATCGCCGCTGACCCGTATAACATCCCAGAGGACAACCCCAACTGGGCTGGGGATCCTCTGGGAAGGGTGGCGATGGCCTGCCAGCACGCGCGCGACTCCCCGCCGATGATCCCAATATCGGCGGGGGAGGGGTTCCTCATAGTGGAATGGGGGCCCATCGACGTAGCAGGGTGCTACTTCCCCCCTAGACTCAGCAGGGGGGAATACGAGGAAGCCCTGGAGTCTCTAGGGGAGCGAATACAACGTCGCTCCCCCAGACCTGTCATCGTGGGAGGGGATTTCAACGCCCACTCTACCGAG
>NW_017257207.1:1555-1890 GCF_001594055.1 Mycetomoellerius zeteki
CGCCAGCTCCCTTGGAGAACAATCGGACCACAGAGTGGTCCGAATGGAGCTGGTGTCCACACCCACGGAGGTGCGAATCAGGCACCGCCGCCACAGAGAGGAACGTCGATGGGCCCTCAAAAAGCTGGACCCCGACGCCCTCGAGGTCAGTCTGCTCTCCTCCACCTGGCCGGAACGCCGGTCAGAAGCCACGGTGGAGGAGGAGGCGGACTGGCTCGGGGACGTTATGTCGCGCGCGTGCGACGCGTCGATGCCCCGCGCCCGCCCCATGAGCAGGAGGGCGGCCTACTGGTGGTCCGAGGAGCTGGCCGGGCTCCGAAGGACCACCGTGGCCG
>NW_017257207.1:5031-12004 GCF_001594055.1 Mycetomoellerius zeteki
AAAAAAAAAAAAAAAAAGGATCCGCTCCGCAACAGTTCAGCTGCTGAACGCGATCATGCCATAGAAGCGTCGAGCGTCGAACATCTGCGCAGAAGATTATTGCGCAGAAATCAAAAGCCTTCGGATGCACACTCATGGAGCAGAATAGTGTAATGGTACGTTTCCACTGAGCACGTCACGCGTCGCGTCGTGACGCGTCGTCGAAGGAGAGAAAGAGAGGGGTTGTGTATATGAGTTGTGACGTTGCAGTTCGCTGCAGCGTCGCAGCGACCCTTGCCGTCACAAAGCGCGGATTCGCGCCTGACCCGAGCCGGGACGCGTGAGCGAGCGAAATCTCCAGGGGGCCGTAAATTAGCGTTAAGTTACTTTTTTTCTAATCCCCGGCGAATTTATTTCATGTCTAAATATCACGAAAGCCTCGCCGAGCGAAGAAACCACCGGAGGGAAGACCACCACGGAAGAATCCCGCGGGCCGGAGACGGGCGGCGAGGAGCCGGTAAGCGCTTCCAGCCAATGGAAGGAAGCAACGGCCACCCCCGCCTTAGGATTTAGCGGCGCCCGAGCCCCAGGATGGTGCAAGGAGCATACGACGAGCAGGAGAGGATCCCGAGGATCCCAGCGAGCCAAGTCACGTCCGGCGAGCCGCAGGAGCTAGCGTGGGGGCGGTGCGCCCGGCCACGACCGCGGCGCGACCAACCGAGGACGACCGGCAAGGGAGGCCCACCAGCGAAAGTTTTCGGGGCCGCCAGGCGCCCCGTGGCGAGTCGCCGCGCACGTCCTTGCGCGCGAAGGACCGCTAGCCCGCTAATTGGTCGCGACAACGCGCGACGCGGCTGCGCAACCCCGTAAAGGGGGGGAGCTCGCGGATTGATCGCGCATCGATCGCGATCCTGCTCGTCCTCTTCCGCTTCCAGCTACCGAGTAGAATAGACGTCCCGGCCCGGCGAGAATTGAGAGGACGAGCGAGAGGCCCCGAATCCGAGGATCGTCGCGGGATCCAGCTATCGGTGAGGTTGCCCCTTGGGCGGATACCGGGTTCTTGTGAAGTCGCATGCAACGGGGCAGAGGGTCGCCCTCGCGTTCTGTCGTCGGCACGCGAATTTAGTGTTAGTGCGGTGGCCGCCATAAGCGGCGCCGTCTTGGTGTTACGGCGTGGCCGGCGCCAAGCGTGAGAGGCTCTCGGGCCCGCGTGCACGGGGCTGTCGGGGATAGCGTCGAGTCGCGAGGACGAGCCTCCTGGAGATCGCGGTCTTGGCGAGGCGGAAGAGCCATCGCGTGGGGTATCGCGGGCGCGAATTCGGCGGTCGCGGGGATTTTCCGCGTGCGTATTACCGGCGTGCATGAACGTGCATGTGGATTCGCGAGGTCCCGGCGCCGGGTCGGCCTGTTGGAATTGCTAGCTAAGTTCACCGCTTGCTATCTCTCTCTCCGCGGCTATCGCGCCTGCCTGACCGCAAGGCCGGATTATCGGTTATATAATAGCACCGTTTTCGTTTTACCGCGCTAGAGCTGCTGCTCTCTGTCTGTCGGTCGCCTTTCTTTTCCTGTTTCTTTGGTTGGCGATCTCTACGCTTTCGGTTACGTTACTGTCTGTTGCATCTATCTATTAAACGCACTTATTATTTACTTGATGGAGATAATTATGTTCGCGCCCTGCCCTCGAAGGTCCCGTTCCTACTCCTGTTAACCGGCCCTTGCCCGTACCCCCCCCCCTCTGCCGTTAGGTAGAGCTAGCCAGCCCTCACGCGGGCGAGAAACCGCTCTCGGTTTGGTGGTTCTTTGGTGTTACCGGAGCCTCGCGGTTTCCGCGGGGCTTGCGTTTTCGTTCGTGAAATTGACGTCGTCTGGCGCCCAAGACTTGTCTCTTTCTCTCCTTCGACGATGCATCACGATGCGACGCGTGACGCGTTCAGTGGAAACGTACCATTACGCGGAACGAGAGTGGAACCAATCACAAACGTTCCGCGTAAGGCCGGAATCAGACTATGCATTGAAGATGAGGCTCGAATTCATAATCGTTTCTCAAATCTTAAATTCTAGCGAGATCTTCAAATAAAGATCTCGTTTCCAATCTCAAATTTCAGTTCTCAGGTTTTGAATCTCCACCTTCAAATTTCAGTGCTAGTGGCTCATCATCAAATTCAGTTCTTCATGATTAAGTGAGAGTGGTAAAAAAATTAAAAATCATTATTTTTAATTATTCTTAATAAATTATCTTTTTGATCTCATTTTTGTCATTTTAGTTAATGTTAATAAAGTATACTATAAACAGAAGAGAGAGAGAGAGAGAGAGAGAGAGAGAAGTAAACCTCATTTTACATTGCAACCGCCACTCAGATTCGCTGAGGTCGATGCGAATCGCCTCAATTTCGCAAAAATAAAAATATTAAATTAAACGTTCACAGACACAAGCCGAGAGACTTTTAATTCTGGGGAAGCCCAACGAACCAATCCAAGAGGCAAAACAGCTGGAGGAACTACAAAAGGAGGCGAATAAACCGAAGAGCCCTCCCGAGAAAATAAATTCACCCCGCATATAAATAAAAAACTGACACTCACACAAATATATATAACAAAAGTAGAATTAAGCAATTTATATTAATATTATTATTATTATTTGATGAATAAAAAATTTTTATCTATACTTTAGAAATAAGATATAACATTATAAATAAACATTTTAACAAAAATATCCTTTAATAAATTTATACATCTATTGTACTAACTATTCCAGAGGCTAAAGATGCCTAAAGTATCAAACATAAATAAAAGTAAGATTAAAAGCTTGTAATAATAGTAAATCAGCTCGTTCATCAATTCTAATATTCATAATGAAATTCTGTTATTTTATCTTACATGCTTAAAAGCAATACATTTGATTAAAATTAATCTCAACTTGAAACGAGTTATACAGAGCCATAAGCAGCTCAAAACATTAATCATAAATTTTACAATATATTTGCCTAAACGTTAACACATTAATTAATCATAAAAATACATACAGGTTCAAAAAGAATTTTATTCGCTTAATATTCATTTAGAATATACATTTTGATTTATTTTAAATTTAAACATACATAAAAATATAATAATTATATAACGAACCTGTCAAACAAGTGTTACGCTTAAAAGGACTCAATAGGAGCTATAAAAGCTCATAAGTTAAATTCCACTACGAGATCATTGATACTCGTAGTGAGAAATAGGTCTTCGACAAAAAAGTCGAGGAAGGTGTTAAATACACCTAATGCCTATTTGAGGCAGTAAGATTCCATTAAGGAATTTATTAACGTCCTTAAGACGTCTAAAGAATTGTCATCTCGCGTAAAATAGACAAGCGAGGCAGCCGAGACTCTAAACGAGCTCTTTAGATGCGGAAGCGGTTAAAAGTTAAGTGTAACTTCGCGCGGGTATTCGCTAAAATTAGAATTCCTGCGTAAATTGGAAAAGAATGTTATCAGAAGCCTTAAATAGAATGAAAAGGTTAATAAAGAATTTTATGTTTTATTTGATATATATAAATATATTTTATACTTACCATATTATTTCGTAGATATAAGATAGCCGTAGTCCGTACAATCTATGTGAGCTTGAGTCATAGACAAATTACCAGGGAAGAGTCCAAAGTACCTGTAAGAAAAAGAAAAAGTTAAGTTAGAATTAATCCTAAGAAAGATATTTACTCGAACATATCAAACCTGAGACAAAGATATAATTTAGTAAAAGACATAGAAATGTCATAAAAAATAAGTGATCCGAGCGTACGTATAAGTCGCCAATAGCGTCTCACGTTTGATCAAATTTACTAATATTTTATTTTATTTTATATTTATTACAGGACAAATTTATGTAATATTAATTTTAAGATTATTAAAAAGGAGTAAATTTCTTAATGAAATGTTTATTTAGAATTTCCAAATTAGTTGATATATATATATATATAACGGCTGTAACAGCTGATCGAGGTAAAAACCGATAGTAGTTTAGTAAATGGAATTTTCCAAGAAAAAGAAAATGGAGATTCTAGATAAACAAGGCACCGATTCCCTTCCTGCCAAAGAAGAAGGAGATCCGACCACTTAAAGGACGAATTTTCCTATTGGTCGGAGACTAGTAAGTGGGGATGAAGATGCCAAGGTGGCCGACTCCCTCGAGGAGAAGGATCACGCCACCAGTTGCTCTTGGCCGTCCATCTTGTGCGGACGTGCACGCGCGTGTCGTCGCGTGATGTTGTATCATCCTGATGTAATACGTAAAAGGGGACTCCGCGGACGCGCGTTACACGTTAATTAATTTAATTATTACTTATAAAAGACCCCTAAACAAGAATTGTTCCTCAAATTTAATTATTTTACGAAAAATAGCGTCCGGAAGGTGCGTCACGTTTCAACGTGTTCCGAGTGCGCGAAAACTATGTACATTCATTTCATTCATTAAATAACATTATAATTAATCGTGTGAGTTTATCAGTTCATTGCGGAATTCCTAGCCAAAGTTCAAACAGGGTGAGAAAGGATCCCAGACACTACATCGCAGAGGACATCCACCGCTGGAAACAGAACGGCTCTTCCTTCTTCATTGGCTGGTTAAACGAAGTGGCGACCGTATTCTTCATTGAATATTCAACAAATAGTAAGCGTATTGAACAAATTTATACTCGCAGGGCGGTCACAACATCATTTGCAGCAAAAATTAAATTTGACAAAGTTAATTGATCATAAAAAATCATCATTAGTGAGTAATTATACGTTTTATATCATATTAAATTTTATATAATAATTATTTTATATAAAATAATAATAATTAATTGACTGTGATAATATTAATCTTTCAATATTGAAAAGGCAATACAAATTATAAAAACGTATCATTAACATAATTATCATTTTAAAAATAGTTCTTGATAAAATATTTTATGCATAAATATTTTATGTATAAATATTTTATGTATAAATATTTTTTATTTTTTTAATAATTAAAAAATTAGAATACGTATATGTTAGAATGATTATACATATTAAAATCTATTAACATTTGTAATAGCAATAACATTTATGAAAATTATTTAATAAGAATTTTAATTGATTTTTATTTTTCATGATTTACTAGAGTAATATGGAAGATTTCGAAAACTTTTTGGAATGTATGGAATTGATAGACACGGAAGATGCATATATAAAATTACCTAAGCGTTACATTCAGGATTACTCAAACCCTTTTGAATTCTTTTATGAGAAAGCATTCAAAAAACGTTTCAAATTTAGTAAAGAAGCAATTATGTATTATATATTGCCAATTATTGAAGACAACTTAGCAAAAAATAGTAATAGAGGTTTACCAGTATCACCCATTTTACAACTTCTTATGGCTCTTCGATTTTATGCTACTGGCAACTATCAAGTAAATAAAATAATTATAAAAACAAGCATTAGTTAAATTTTAATTAGATGTAAAGTGATTCTCAATGAAATTATAAATATCAGGCTGTTACAGGTGACTTAAGAGGTTTTTCGCAACCTACTGTATGCAGATGTATTAAAGCAGTGTCAACAGCATTTGCAGAAAAACTTCATGAATATGTACAATTCCCTAAAACTCTAGAAGGTCAACAAAATAATATTAAAAAATTTTATGAAATAGCTGAATTCCCAAATGTTGCCGCTTGCATTGATGGAACTCTAATCAATATCGTCAATCCTAGCAAAGTAATTGGAGAAATTTTTCGCACTAGAAAAGGCTCATTTTCTTTAAATATTTTGGTAATTTAATACAATTATTTAAATTGCAACGAAAAATATTGTTGTGTACTGTATATGTATTTTTATCTATTTAGGCTGCTGTAGGACCAAGAGGGGAAATTTTGTATATTGATGTTCGACATCCAGGAAGCACTCATGACAGTACTTGCTTTGTGTTGTGTTTGATTCGACCGCTATGCCAGCGTACAACCCGCCAATCAGATGCCACCACTGATTCGTGGCGTATCCGCTGCTGTCGCCAGCACTGTTCCTAGTTTCCCATCTTATAAGTTTTTTATATATATGTACTCACTCTCTTCTTTTTTTTGTATATCTTACCCGTTTTTTGAATACAGTAGTTAGCTGTGCTTATGCTAAGGGAATAGCAGTGATCTTAACATTTTATTGCACGAAATAAAGAGCATATACAACAAAGTGGTGTCAGAAGTGAGACCAATCAAACGAAAACAACAATAAGCACGGGAAAATGTCGCTAACAACCGAAGCTCTAGCTGCATTGACGAATGTCTTCTCACAAGCTATTCAAGAAGCCGCACGAATGGCCGCCGAATCAGCAACGAACACCACGAATAGCATCTCAACGCGATCGAGACCGCCCATCTTCAACATAAACGAGACGATGGAGTTACCGTGGAAGATTATTTTAAACGTTTTGAATGGGCATTACAACTGAGCAAAATTCCGGAAGATCAATGGGCTAGCTTTGCACGCGTTCACATGGGAACGGAACTTAATCAAGCACTCAAATTCCTGATCAACCCTCGATTACCAGAAGACCTCACGTTTGCACAGATACGTGATACACTCAAAAATCATATAGATCGCGCTAAAAACAAGTTCGCGGAGAGCATTCGATTCCGACAAATCTGTCAACAAAAAAATGAAACAGTAGCAAGCTTCGCTCTTCGATTACGCCAAGGAGCAATCCACTGCGAGTACGGCGAATTCCTTGATAGAATACTAATAGAACAATTGTTACACAGACTAGAGTCCCGTGAAACGTGCGATGAAATAATAGCTAAAAAACCTACAACGTTTGACATAGCGTGTAACGATGCACCCCCGAAAGTGCATCGTACCCGGCATCACATCCGCCGGACGCCGCTGCAACGCAGCGATGAGGGCGCGGTGCGCCCGAACCTTTTTGAAACAAAAGCATAATTCACAGGGACCAGCCGACAACGCGCGAAAGCGAACGAACGCCGCCGATCGCA
>NW_017257207.1:12384-19447 GCF_001594055.1 Mycetomoellerius zeteki
CTGCCTCCCTCCGGGCGTTCCCGGACGTCCGAGCGACCGACGCACGCGTCCGTATCTATCCTGATTTCGATCGGCCAAGACAACAGGGGTGGAGAGTTCTCCGCCTCTGGTCAGGAGTTCCTGACGGCCAGCCGAGCTTTCAAGTTTAACCGCGCCACGATTGGCTGGCGACCGCGCCGCGATAGTCTCAGCGAATCGCGCTCCGCCGTGAGATAACTAGGGCGCGCCACCGCACGGACCCGAAATCCGCCAAGCGCGCGCTATCCTCGCGTTGCATTCATATTCCGACCGCCTGTATTCTAGTCCGATTCGCGCTATTACTGCATTTCGTGTATTTTCCAGCCGCGTGTATTATATATCGTTTTGCGTTAATCTCTGTGTAGCGTTCAAAGTCCAGCCGCGTGTATTATATATCGTTTGCGTTAATCTTTGTGTAACGTTCAACATCCAGCCGCGTGTATTATATATCGTTTTGCGTTAATATATGTAGCGTTAATGATTTACTCTTTTATAATTGCCTAATTACACGTATTTTGTACATGTCCGTTACTATTTGCTTAAATAAATGTTCACTGCGGAATTACCTGCACGCGTAATATTATTGTAAGTGCCTTCCTTCTCCGATACGAACCTCTCGCGTTTCCGACCGCAATAACCGACAAGCTACGTACAAGCAACGGGAGTTAGGTTGTTTCAAGCGTTTGACATTGCACACACACACTAGAAGCTACACGACTCACTGCTAACGAAATCAAAACACCAACGACGTCAACTCACGAGACGACACATAAATTAGGTTACGTGCAACCGAAAAGGAAAAATAATAAACAAGGGCACAAAAGGTCTCTGTCACGTGGCCGACAACCCCAGCAACCCAAACAGAAGGAGCTAACGCAAAAAAAGAAGCAAGATCGCCCTTGCCAAGGATGCGGAAGGGATCACTTACGAAGCGTGTGTCAATTCCGAGATGCCGAATGTCACAACTGCGGTATTAAAGGCCACATTGCCAAAGTGTGCCGATCTAAGAGCAAGCAGAAAACCGATCAAGTTTCTGACACGCCTTCGCCAGCGGAACATGTGGATTCTGTCCTACACTTTAATAAGGTCAATGACGTTAATTCCATCAACCGAACACAAAAACAAATGATCGATGTTTTAATTGATGGTCGCAGACTTAAGATGGAACTGGATATTGGAGCACCCTGCGGTATCGTAAGTAAAAAAACTTTGCAGTCCATTAAGTTCTCATTTTTATTGCAGAAAACCGATAGACAGTTTGATAGCTATACAATGCATAAAATTGACTGTATTGGACGCTTACCAATCAACATTACCATTGGCCAAACGTCAAAAAGATTACATGTATACGTAGTCGATGGTGATTTCGATTCACTTCTGGGACGAGAATGGATTTCACATTTTATCCACGAATTGGATTTTTCTGAACTTTTTTCGTCGCCGGAGAAAATCCATGCGGTATCTACAACACCACCTCGTTTCGCAGGAGCAGGAAAAACAACTGAAGCAACTTTTGGATCGTTTTCAAGACGTGTTCAGCGATGTAGCAGGAAAGCTTACAGGCCCACCTGTTAAACTACATTTAAAACCGGGAACCACCCCAGTATTTACCAGAGCGAGAGAGATTCCGTACGCGCTTCGTGATGCATACGCAAAAGAGATAGAATCTAAGATAACAGCAGGTTTCTACAAAAAAGTGGAATATTCGGAATGGGCATCCACTACGCATGTCGTAACAAGGAAAAACGGAAGATTGCGCATTATAGGGAACTACAAGCCGACGCTTAATCCACGTATCATTATAGACGAGCACCCAATTCCCAGAGCAAAACAGATCTTCAATGAAATGAAAGGCGCAAAGGTTTGCCATCACAGATGCTTATTCACACCTAACTGTCGATAAGGAGTTCAGTCATGCACTCACGCTTAATACGCCTACACACGGACTGATCCGACCAACACGCGCAGTGTACAGAGCTGCAAATATTCCAGCCATTTGGCAACGACGTATGGAGTCCGTTCTTCAGGGTCTTCCCCAGGTACGAAATTTTTTTGACGATGTTCTAATTTTCGCAGACAATTTCACAGATTTAATGATAGCCTTGGAGGGAGCGCTGGAAAGAGACAACATCCGTGGAATTTTTGGGTCACAAGATCGACGCGCAGGGTATACACAAATCTGACAAACACATAGAAGCTATTCGAGATGCGCCAAAACCTTCGACCCGAGAGGATCTCCAATTATTTCTTGGGAAAGCCACTTATTATAATTCATCCCAGGTCTTGCAACGAGAGCCCGACCCCTTCGGGATATGCTTCTTCAGGAGCCCTTACGATGGACACCCGCTGCAGAGGAGGCTTCTAGAGACATAAAGGAAACATTGATATCTCCTCAAGTCTTGATGTCTTATGATCCATCGCTGCCTCTACTCTTGGCGACCGACGCCAGTAAAATAGGTCTAGGAGCTGTATTATCTCACCGATTGGGCAATGGTCAAGAGCGACCAATAGCATATGCGAGTCGCATGATGACGACCACAGAGCAAAAATACCCCCAGATTGACAAGGAGGCGCTCGCTATCGTCTGGGCACAGAAATTCTTTCACTATCTCTACGCACGTCACTGGACTCTGATCACAGATCATAAACCACTGACCCAGATTCTCCACTCGGAGAAGTCCTTGCTGGTTTTGTGCATCAGCAGGATGGCTAACTACGCGGATTACCTCGCGCACTTCGATTTTGACGTGATCTTTAAACCCACTAAAGAGAATACTAATGCGGACTATTTCTCAAGAGCCTCGTTACTGTCTACAATAAACACGGTACAATCCACTTCATCACAGAAAGAAGAAAGGACTGAAAGGGATGGATTCGATTGCTTTACTATGAACCAAATCGAACAATTGCCGGTTGATGCCAAACGGATCGCACAAGAAACCAGGAAAGATCCTGAACTAGGGAAAATCGTCAAGCTATTGGAAGCAGGGCAAAGTCTTGAACGCGCCGGTTATCGATCTCCAGAATCAGCCTATAAATTGGCTTCTGATTGTTTGATGTTCGAGCATCGCGTGGTGATACCGCTGCCACTGCGAGAAGCAATATTGAGAGATCTACATATCGCACACCTTGGTATTGTTAAGATGAAGGGCATGGCATGCTCATTTGTCTACTGGCCAGGTATTGATGCGGAGATTGAACGGACGGCAAAAGCATGCGAGGAATGTGCCAAGAATGCACACGCTCCCCCGAAATTCCGCCAACATCATTGGGACTACCCAAGAGGTCCTTGGAAACGCATCCACATTGACTACGCGGGTCCCGTAGCGGGAATGATGTTATTAATCATCTCTGATGTATTCAGCAAATGGTTGGAAGTTAAGTAACCAGTTCGACGACGACGTCGGCAACAATCTCTCTACTCGACGAGCTATTCACGTCTTACGGTGTTCCTTCTATTGTGGTTTCAGATAATGGGACACAATTCACGTCAGCCGAGTTTCAGTCTTTCCTTCGAATGAGTGGCGTCAAATACTACAAATTAACAGCGCCTTATCACCCTTCCACCAATGGGCAAGCCGAGCGAAGTGTACAGACAATAAAGGACGTGCCACGGGAATTTCGCGGAGCACTCTGCAAGAGAACCTGAATAAGTTTCTCCGCCATTACCGGATTGCACCTCACATGATCACGGGATCATCACCCTCTCAGCTTTTCCTGAGTCGAACGCTGCGAACACGATTCGACCTAGTGCGACCGGAAGAGGTGTTTACAAAGGTTACTCAAAAATGGAATGCACAAACGGTTCCAGCATTTCGTTCCTTTAAACCAACTCAAATGGTATATTTCCTTTCGGGGAACATCAGGATGGACAAATGGATCAAAGGTACAATCACAGCTCGTTTGGGACAGCTGCATTACGAGATCGACTATGGAGGCAAACGGTTCAAGCGTCATGTGGATCAGATTCGAGCATATCAGGAAGATCAAACGACCAAGCCGACTGACGGCCCCGTTTCGTCGACTGATGAAGATGTGACATACGCCTCACCCCGTCGCGTGCGATTTTATCCGGATAATTCTGCCACCTTGGAGGGCCACCCGCCGCAGGGAATCAGGAAGCGCTTACTCCTGCGCCATTGCACCAAAGAGTTCCAAATCCAACTCAGACGGCAATCCAACCTCCGGCTCCGGGGACTTCGTCTCGAACGGCTGCGGCGCTGGGGGATAGCACCACTCCGGATAGAACCCGTTCATCCACGGTATACCCACGAAGATCAACACGCAACCGTCGTCCCCCGAACAGATTCTCTCCAAGCCGCTAGTAGAGTCAATTTTAATCAGGGGAGTTAAATGTTGTGTTTGATTCGACCGCCATGCCAGCGTACAACCCGCCAATCAGATGCCACCACTGATTCGTAGCGTACCGCTGCTGTCGCTAGCACTGTTCCTAGTTTCCCATTTTATAAGTTTTTTATATACTCGTATATGTACTCACTCTTTTCTTTTTTTTGTATATCTTACCCGTTTTTTGAATCAGTAGTTAGCTGTGCTTATGCTAAGGGAATAGCAGTGATCTTAATATTTTATTGCACGAAATAAAGAGCATATACAATTCCTTGATCGCAGTGCCTTAAAACTATTTTTCACAAACAAACAGGATAAAAGGTTGAAATATAAAATAAAAGCATTTTGAAGAAAAGTAAAAGCACTTTAAAGTTATGTAAAATATGAATGTAATTATCATTTTATTTTTTATTTTATAGGTTTGCTATTGGGTGATAATGGATATAGTTGTCAATCATATTTACTTATACCTGTTTTACGACCACTTAACCAAGCAGAACGTAATTATAATAGAGGCCATAAAAAGCAAGAAATTTTATAGAAAAGACATTTGGTCGATGGAAAAAAAATTTTCTTGTTTGAAAAAAGAGGACTTTTAAACAAGTTAGATACTTCCATTGCTATCATTTGTGCCACAGCAGTTTTGGAACTTACATATTCACATCAATTGCCAAAAGGAAAGTGTTTTAATTAATGAAATAGAACCAGAGAATGCAATATATTTAGATGCTGATCCTCCTCGAAATGTAAATGGATTGGATTAGCGTTTCATCAATCGATACTTTTTAAGATAGTTATTTTTTTGAAATCTGTGAATAATGTATCAATATAGAATTAGAATTAGAATTAGAATTTTTTTTTGTAAAACAATGATTATTGCAATGTATACTTTTTATTTGTTTAAAACATTAATCATTTATTGAAAAGTAAGTAGGATGAACATTTATTAAATAAAAACGAAAATGACAAAAAATTACATTTTTATATAATAGATTACTTTCTTAAATAGTACTTAAAGAGTACTTGCGCAAAAAAATATTACTTGTTAAGACTATCGTTTTATCACATAAATGTAACATCTCAATCTCGTAACATAAATAAAATATAAATAAAACATTAATAAAACGTTTTGTACTAGAGAGAGAAAGAGATTTTTCTATAATCAAGTATATTATAAAAATAATAATAACACAATCCGTAAAGGCCATACGAGTCAAGGGCTGATGAAGGTGCCAACGATTAATTTCAATCTTAATTAATCATAAATGTGTAGAATCCTCTTTATTGAACGTTTCGACTCACTTTGGAGTTCTCCTCAGCAATACATATGTGTAATTAATATGTTGAGTATTCCGTCAACATGAGTCACTTACAGGTTCCCGACTGTAGTGGATCCTGATTGAAATATCAAAAATAAATTGACTTATCAAAAGAAAAAAATCTAAGTAACTCACCTCAAACGGAACATTCAACATGTTTCATGAGCTTTGTAAGTTTATATTAACAACAATTAAATCTGATCTTCCTTATATACATTTAGTTAATTTCAGTCTCACATCTCCGGATAAAGTAACGTGTTTGTCGAACATTTTATAATTTATAACGGACAATAAAGACACAAAACAAAAACAATCAAGAGAGAAAAGCTAACTTATACTATTCGCTATATATTAGTCATGAATCATGTGTGTCAAAGATGTGAAAATTAAAAATCTTTTGGCTATAAATTAATTAGTCAGTTCACATAACATCGTCGTATATTATGTCATCATTGTCATAAAAAATTAATAGATGCGATTGCCTCTTAATTTTGTTAATCAGCTGAATCATTTCGTTAATGATATCACTTTCAAGTTCATTATACTTTGCTGTCCAATATTTAAGTTGTACTTGCATTGCTTGCATTTCAACTTTTGCAACAGCTTTCATTTCCTTCCAATACTCGCATCCGTTTGAATAATTCTTAGCTTTTCTGTATGCAGCTGTGACTGCTGCTTCGTTGACTCTTCTAATTTTTGTATTCTTAAATCTTGCTCAATTTCCAAACCATTGGGAAATTTCTTTTTTTTATTCGATGACTCTCCACTGAAATCTTATAAAAATTAAAAAATGATAAATACTATATAAATGAAATAATAATTTGAGAAAAAATGTGTTAATTCACAATTTTTTAAAAAAATTTTGTAATAAAATTTGAGTATAGAAATTTTCTTATAAAAACACATTAATTATTGAAAGATAGGATAAGAGTTAAATAATTAAAATAAAATAATAGATTTAAGAAAGTATTTTTCATATTAAATAAATTTTTTTAAAAGAGAATTTTGAATTATTATGAATTTATTAAAATGAGTTTCATTAAAGGACAACATTATTAAAGGAATGATATATTAATTCATACCTTTACGTTTAAATCGATTTTTTAAACCTTCATCATTTTCTGATAAAATATTTTGAAGAGCATGCAGAGGCTTTCGTTGTAAATCATTTCCTACAATAATAAAATACAAATGTTATATTATTATTATAAAATTTTTTATATTGAAGCAAAATTACAAAATTTATTAATTTGAAACTTATCACTTTTCAAAAAATAGAATATAATTTCATATTAATTTTCTAATACATGTAAGCTGTTTACAATAAAATTACACACGCGCGTGCAATAAAATTAAGAATTCGTTCATACACATGCATA
>NW_017257207.1:21028-31687 GCF_001594055.1 Mycetomoellerius zeteki
TCAGCAATACATATGTGTAATTAATATGTTGAGTATTCCGTCAACATGAGTCACTTACAGGTTCCCGACTGTAGTGGATCCTGATTGAAATATCAAAAATAAATTGACTTATCAAAAGAAAAAATCTAAGTAACTCACCTCAAACGGAACATTCAACATGTTTCATGAGCTTTGTAAGTTTATATTAACAACAATTAAACCTGATCTTCCTTATATACATTTAGTTAATTTCAGTCTCATATCTCCGGATAACGTAACATGTTTGTCGAACATTTTATAATTTATAACGGACAACAAAGACACAAAACAAAAACAATCAAGAGAGAAAAGCTAACTTATACTATTCGCTATATATTAGTCATGAATCATGTGTGTCAAAGATGTGAAAATTAAAAATCTTTTGGCTATAAATTAATTAGTCAGTTCACATAACATCGTCGTATATTATGTCATCATTGTCATAAAAAATTAATAGATGCGATTGCCTCTTAATTTTGTTAATCAGCTGAATCATTTCGTTAATGATATCACTTTCAAGTTCATTATACTTTGCTGTCCAATATTTAAGTTGTACTTGCATTGCTTGCATTTCAACTTTTGCAACAGCTTTCATTTCCTTCCAATACTCGCATCCGTTTGAATAATTCTTAGCTTTTCTGTATGCAGCTGTGACTGCTGCTTCGTTGACTCTTCTAATTTTTGTATTCTTAAATCTTGCTCAATTTCCAAACCATTGGGAAATTTCTTTTTTTTATTCGATGACTCTCCACTGAAATCTTATAAAAATTAAAAAATGATAAATACTATATAAATGAAATAATAATTTGAGAAAAAATGTGTTAATTCACAATTTTTTAAAAAAATTTTGTAATAAAATTTGAGTATAGAAATTTTCTTATAAAAACACATTAATTATTGAAAGATAGGATAAGAGTTAAATAATTAAAATAAAATAATAGATTTAAGAAAGTATTTTTCATATTAAATAAATTTTTTTAAAAGAGAATTTTGAATTATTATGAATTTATTAAAATGAGTTTCATTAAAGGACAACATTATTAAAGGAATGATATATTAATTCATACCTTTACGTTTAAATCGATTTTTTAAACCTTCATCATTTTCTGATAAAATATTTTGAAGAGCATGCAGAGGCTTTCGTTGTAAATCATTTCCTACAATAATAAAATACAAATGTTATATTATTATTATAAAATTTTTTATATTGAAGCAAAATTACAAAATTTATTAATTTGAAACTTATCACTTTTCAAAAAATAGAATATAATTTCATATTAATTTTCTAATACATGTAAGCTGTTTACAATAAAATTACACACGCGCGTGCAATAAAATTAAGAATTCGTTCATACACATGCATATAAATATAGGCTCGTACACAGAAGGCACTTTTATCGATAAATATATGCTTTTATGTCTGAAATTCTGTAGTATACATAACATGAACTATATTTAAATACTCGCTAATATCATAAAAGTGTGTTCTGAATATGGGCCATTGTATACACACTCTTACCAACTGTAATCAACTTAGAAGAATATCTACTCAAGGAAATATTAGTATTTTCTGATTTTCTTTTAATTGCATTCCCAACATTATTTAAGATTAAACTTTCATTTAGCAAGACTTCCTTTGAACCTGTACATATTTTATAAATAAAAATTTTTTTCTTTTATAATCATAATCCATACTAGAAATAAAATTAACTTTTTTTACTTAAAAACCAGCACTGGCACTCAGATCAGCACGATAGCAAGATATACGATCACTTTCATTACTACTTCCATAGTTTTCTCTTTTATATTTGCCAAAGTTTTCGTTATTTTTCACTTCTTCTTCCTTACATATATCTCGCATATCTTCTACATTTTCTAAATCACCATCATATTTTTTAAAATTTATAAAAAATACTCTAGTAAAAAGTAGAAATTATGTAAAAAGAAAAATGAATATTACTTTCGATTTCACTTGTACTATCCCATTGATTTTTTAACGTGAAATCAATTGTTAGAACAATACTGCGAACTCTTTCATGCATGTCTTCGTCATCATCAATCACTATTGCTGGACCACCACCTATTTTTAATTGATGCTGTTTCCTTACTGAATCTGATCGTCTGCATCTATCATATAAAAACGTTTCATGTAATATTAAATATACATATATAATATTGAAGAAAATTTTAGAAATGTCAAGAAATAATTTTTTTTAATTTCCAATAATTCTGAAATATTGAAAAATAAGGCTTTATAAGAGATATTATGCCTCCAGGTCTCGTCCGGATGGATAAATAATTGTAGTAGTGCGCCTGCGCACGTCCTGTCAACAGAATTCAAAGTCTAGGGGAAAGGAAAAAGATATTTTTCCCGTACCGCGGCGTTTCCCTCGCCGCGCGTGCTCGGCCATCTTCATTGTGTTTTTGTTCACGTCAGCCAACACTTCAAGTTCTGAATCTTCTCATTTTGCCGTATCTTTTAGCTTGCAAATTATGTCAGACTCACGTTCACGCAGTCGCTCAAGAGCAAGAGATCATAAGCGACATAGAAAACGCTCCCAGGAGTACGGGAGAAAACGCGCGAAGTCACATTCTCGTCTGCGCGAGGTTAAGCGCTCTCGTCTCTTTTCTGAGGAGCGTTCACAGTCATCCTCATCGAGGGCTTCACCAGGAGTCGGCGATACAGTTCTCCTAGAAAGAATTCTCGACGCAGTACAGAGGCGAAAAATAGTCTGTTTGGAAAACGAGGTTAGGGGACACGCTCTGCGTTCCCCGGAAATACAGCCACAAGATGAGCTGACGGCTCCTGAGAGCCGGGGCATCGAATCAGGTAAGCTCCCTTGTCGACCCTCTTTTTCTTTTGAAAATTGGCAAAGAGGAGGCTTAACCGACAGCTCTTCTGCGGCACAAAAACTCACGTCCGCTCGCCGGCGTTCTTTGCATCCTCAAGGCCAGATCCGGTGGATCGTTCGGTTACCTTTGCGGCAACGGATCCCGAGCAGGACGGTGAGCCATCTCTCGTTAACCAACTTTTTCGCACCCAGCGGGACTCGCTTGAGAAATTATCCTGGGACCAAACCATACTGGATTTTACTAAGTCTACCGTTCGGACCGGTTTGCCAAATGAGTTGCGTACACAGCTCCTATCTAAATTTGAGATTAAAGAGGCACTTTTAATTTTAGGCCCGCCTAAACTTAACAGGATGCTTCTTTCAGTACTGAAGGCCTCTTCGACGGTATCTAAAAGAGACGAATACCAGTCTCTGGCTCAGTCGCAGGTAGCGGCTGGCCTCAACGCATTGGGCATGGACCTCTCTTATCTCACGAAGCCTGAGGTGTCCTCATGTCTACCAGAGGACTGCAAAGTCGGCGCTCAGCCAAATCGCTGAGGCCACACAGCTGTTAGCGAATCATCAATAGGCTATCCTTGGCCAGACGAGTCTTCATAAAACCGGCCCTGAACCTGCTGGGTAAATCGACAGCCGATCTGGCTCCGATAGATGAGTGGCTTTTCGGCACTTCTTTCGTGGACGAGGTTAAGGATGCACAGGCTTGCGAGAAAGTGGCTCGAGTCCTCGCCAGAGCTCCCGCAGCAACTTCTAAGGTTCTCCCGCAGTCGGTGGGAAAGGTCCAATTGGCACGAAAACAGGTTTGGTCGGGAAATGCGAAAGGCCCTGCCCGTCAGTCGAATCAACCTTATCGCCGAGCAGGGACTTACCAATCGAAAAATCGACCTCGTAGATCACTCTCCCGCTCCCGCGCTCACCGCCGTTAAACACGGTAAGAACTGCAGGCCGTCTAGCTAACTTTCTGCACGAATGGGAAGCGTTGACATCGGATTCTGAGGTTCTGAGCGCCATAAGAGGGTATAAAATTCCTTTTGAGTCAAGGCCACCGTCGCGTTCTCAACTTAGAGAACCAGTCTTTGCTGCCGCAACGTCGGTTTACTGTACAACAGAAATAGGGAGACTGCTAGAAAAAGGGGCCATCTATCCGGTACAGCCGTCGCCAGATCAGTTTCTATCTTCTTTCTTTTTAATCGAGAAAGCCTCTGAGGGCATGCGCTTTATCCTTAATTTGAAAGATCTCAATGCTTACATTGATCCCCCGCATTTTAAATTAGAAAACTGGCGGACGGTAGTACGTTTAATGCTGCCGGATGTCGAGATGGCTTCCCTTGATCTTGAAGACGCATATCTATCAGTATTAATTCATCCTTCTTACAGGAAACACCTGAGATTTCAGTGGCAAGGTATTACTTACGAATTTAGCGCTCTCCCATTCGGCTTAGTTACGGCCCCGTATATCTTCACCAAGATTCTACGCCCAATGGTCGCGTCCCTTCGGGCCGAAGGTTACGAGTCCGTGCTGTACCTGGACGATTTTCTCCTTTTAGCCCACTCGAAAGAGGCCTGTCGTCGGAATGTCCAGACACACATCAACACCCTCTCGGAGTTGGGTTTCATTATTAACTTTGGAAAGTCGGAGCTAGAACCCGCACGGCAACGTAAATACCTTGGTTTCGTTTTCGACTCTGAGGCACAGTCTGTTGCGATCCCGGAACAGCGTCGGAAAAAATTGCATTCGCTTGTTTCAAGCTTTTCGCTAAATCCCGCTGCTCGATCAAACATTTCGCGAGTATGGTCGGATCCCTTATTCCATCTGTCCGGCAGTAAGATATGGCCTTCTGTATACAAAGGCGTTCGAAAGACGAAAATTTTTAGCCCTTATAAATTCTAATAATGATTTTAATACGAGAATGACTGTTACATCGGATCTCTCCGAAGATTTTCGGTGGTGGCGGAATACTTTGGCCGATCAGCTCCAAGCAAATTCGATCTTATCGGGCCGTTTTGTATGCGAAATTTTGTCCGATGCTTCTCTTACGGGCTGGGGCGCCTCCTCGGCCTCAGATCGGACTCACGGCTGGTGGTCGGTTGAAGAAAAGACTCTGCATATCAATGAGTTGGAACTCAAAGCAGCTTTTTATGGGTTGAAATGTTTTGCGTCTCATCTCAGCGGTGAGATTCTCTTAAGAATAGACAATACCACGGCGGTGTCTTACATCAATCGTTTCGGTTCGGTTAAATATCCCCATTTATCATCTCTTTCTAGGGATATTTGACAATGGTGCGAAGCTAGGAATATCTGGCTGTTCGTTTCCTACATTGCCTCTGCCGAAAACACCGTTGCCGATGAAGAGTTTCGTCGCCAGGACGCGGACACGGAATGGTCCTTGTCCAGGGAGGCTTTCGAATTAGTGGATAGGGGATTTGGTCCTTTCGATATCGATTTATTTACCTCCAATATCAATACGAAATGTGACATTTTTGTTTCGTGGTTCCCGGATCCAGAGTCCTTCGCAGTCGACGCATTTACCCTTGACTGGGGAGAATTTTACTTTTACGCTTTCCCCCCTTTTATTTTACTTCCTCGAGTCCTACGAAAGATCATTAATGATCGAGCGGAGGGGGTTGTAATTGTTCCATGGTGGCCGTCACAGTCCTGGTTTCCTCTTTTCAGGCGTCTCATTATCTCGGAGCCGATCCTATTAAACCCAGTGGACGACTTATTGTCTTCTCCTTTCAGGACCCGTCATCCAGCAGCCAGCTCGCTTTCCCTGGCGGCAGGGCGTTTATCGGGCAAGCTTTCCAGACCAGAGGCGTCCCTCAGCCCGCCATCGACACCATCATAGCATCTCTTGCACCATCTACTATCAGTCAATACTCAAGTCCTCTGCGTTCCTGGTGGAATTACGCTCATCGTCATGACTGCTCACTGTTTGCACCGAAAACTGAAGACGTCCTTTATTTTCTGTCAGACCTATTGCAAACAGTAGGTTCTTATTCTGCGCTTAACGTCGCCAGGTCGGCGATCTCGCTTATTTCAACCAACGCGATCGGCGATGAACCTCTCGTTAGACGTTTCTGTAAAGGCGTAATGCCCGTGTCACACTACGGATTGTGGACGCGGATCGGAATTCAGCCAATCAAAACAAGGCAGTTTCGGATCCGGATTGTAGATTGCAGAATAGACGGCTCTCTATTTTTGCGATCCGTAATCGTGATCCAAGCCAATAAAACATCGAGTTTGGTCACGTGACCCATTTATGATGGATGAATAAGCATCGTTTGTTGTGGTTACCTATGCTCATCATAGCTCATACAATGGGTCCCAAAAGCGAACGATTTTTACAAAAGACATCAAATGTACGATGATAGAAATGGTGAGACAGTGTCCTTTATTATGGGACACAACAATAGAGCAATATCGTCGAATAGATTTAAAGCGAACGCACTGGGATCGAATAGCGCAAGCTGTAGGTTCCAAATTTACAGGTATAATATATATAATTTATTTATTTAATCTTTTGAATTTATTATAGTATTGCTTGAAATACGAAAATACAAATAATTAGATATGTAACTTTGAAAAAATTAAGAGTGTGAACATACATTGCAAATAATTATTTAATGAATGAGGTTATGTTGAGTTGAGGTGTGAGATGTTGAGTTCTTGTGTTGAGAGAGAGAGATGTTAATAAAAGTTATACTATTTAATTAATTTTTTAAATTTATTTTTATTGCACGAGCAGGAGATATGGTTTGTAAGCGGTTTCAAAATATGGAAAGTATTTTCCGTGCGAATGAAAGAAAGATAAGAGAATCAAAAACTCGTTGTAGTGGAAAAGGAACAGATAAAATGTACAAACCAAAGTGGGAATATTATGCTCTTATTTTTAAGAAGAACTTGTGCACAGAGTGACAGTATTGATAATCTTTCCTTAAAAAATCATATTTCTCTATCTAGTCAAGACACTGTTAATCATTCAACTGTTCATGCTTATAACAATGTGCAAAATACATCAAGGATTCCAAATATATATTATAATGAAAATCTTCAAGTAAGCGTAAAGCTTTTATCTTTATATTATTCTGTTTAGGTTCAGGTTTTCTATTATTTCCAATCGAAATTTTCTGTCATTTATTTACGAATTAATTTATGCTTAATATCATTAATATAAACAAGTTTTTAGTATTATTTTTTTATAAATATTGTTGAATGTATTTCAATTTTTTGTTTTTAGCAATACGTGATTATTCCATCTGATTTATCTGATAACAATACAACAAGTACAAACAGTGATGAAATATCACCTTGTATAGAATCAGAATCATACACCTCAACAGAACTCATCCCAGATCCAATGTCAGTTGTAACTATTGTATAATACATCTGCTAGCCAATTGCCTACCATGTCCGATAGTCAAAACGAATTGGCAATAAATAATAAATCAGATATTTCAACTCGAGTTACATCTCCCAGATCCATATTAAATACTAAAGCTGTATCAAATACTAAACGCTCTGCTGAAAAATCATTGTACGTAAAACGGGGTACAAAATCTAAAATGATGGAAGATGCTGTGAATGCCATAAAAGGTATAGCCGAAGAAAACGTACCTCCTCCAAACATGGATACATTTGACATGCTTGGTGCATACATTGCATCTAAGCTTCGATCAATGACCCCTAATGATCGAGAATATTATGAAAAAGAAATCTTAAAAGTATTGACTCTGCCAAAATCATAAGTAGTAACTTATACCTTATTTACAATAAAAAGTTCCTTATTAATGCTAATTATACATTGCTATATCTATATTGAAATACTGCTTAATACTGACATATATAAATATTTTAACTATATTTAAAAAATTGTTCAATTTTACAATTTTTTTTTTAAATAGCAATAATTTGTATTACTTTTAAGTTTGTACTTTGTTTTAATTTTTGTACTATGTTATACATTTTATTTGTTGACAAAGAGAAGAGTATATACGTTAATTTTGAATTCTTATATTACATTTAACAGAGTGACTATATTTTATTTGTTAACATACATTTAGAATAGTGTGATTTTGTGTTCGTGATTATCTCAATCAGTAATGTATTCGTCCATTTATTTTTCGAAATATTAAATATTTTTGAAAGCCCAAATTTTTATTTTAATCTATTAGATTGTATTAGCAATAAAGATTTTTGGAAGACTGAACTAATAATAAGAAATAAATAAGGCATAATGAATAAATGAGTTTTATTTTTCAAAGCAAAGCATTATTGTTTTCAATAATTATAATTCATCGGATCATTCACTCTTGCCAAGGAACTGCACCAACAGTATTGAAATAATCGCACCATCTGTCTCTAAGTGCGATTGCTTGATTTGGATGACGATTGCCATCTTGGTGAACTAAATTTATAATGCCTCTTGCATTTTCGGCTCTCCAATCCCCACGGCGAAATTCACCAGACATTTCATCTTCTCCATCAAGAAATGAAGGTGGTGTATATATTGCTCGTCTAATAGATTGACTTCGTAGCATGTTATGCAAACAACATATACTTAAAATGATTTTACATGCGTCATCCGGATCATATCTCATTGCGGATCGGAAAATTTGAAAACGAGCAGCCATCACACCATAAGCATTTTCCGAACAACGCCGTGCTCTAGATAATCTATAACACACGAGTAAAGTAGTATTTCAATAGCATTGTTCGTTTTGTCTCTCAAGGGCTACTCGGAGTCGCTCCGAACAAACCTAGTATACTTGGATGCAATCCATTTCACTGTGTTAATGCTTCAAAGCATTCTCCGATTGATCAATTCGCAAAATTCTTTCTTCTTATTGATCAACGAAGTATTCACAACGTAAAATAGATCGCACCCAAGTACGCTGGGTTCGTTCGGAGTGACTCCGAGTAGCTCTCCAGAGACAAAACGAACATATGTTGTTATAATTGGACAAAAAATTAAATTATTATAAATTATCCACGTACCTATAATTAAATATTCTTTTGTGTATATTCCCATTACACCAAGGTCCTGGATAAGGAATTAAAAGTTTTTCCGATAATGGGAAACCTTCATCCCCAATAATCACATAGGGAAAATTGTCTTGTGTATCTGGCAATGGAGCAGGAGGAGGAATGTTTAGAGTGCCCCTATCTAAATGATTTTTTAGAAAACACTTATTCCAGACTCCAGAGTCACTAGCTCTACCATTAGTCCCTACATCAACGTAAATAAAACGTAAATGTGCATCTACCGAAGCCAATAGTACTACACTGTATTATCCTTTATAATTGTAAAACATAGATCCAGATTGTAGTGGAGGATCAATAACGCAATGTTTTCCATCCATTGCTCCAATTACATAATTGAAATTCCATCGCTCTCCAAAATCATGGCTAATCAC
The DNA here is from genome assembly GCF_001594055.1 of Mycetomoellerius zeteki. NCBI lineage: Eukaryota > Metazoa > Arthropoda > Insecta > Hymenoptera > Formicidae > Mycetomoellerius > Mycetomoellerius zeteki. Next base: position 30,310 of record NW_017257207.1, read on the forward strand.
ACGCCATTCATCTTCAGTGTGGGGAAAGCTAAGAAACTTTTCTTTTAAAACTGTATATATTGCTGTTGTTATTTCTTTTATAATTTTTAAAATGGTACTTCTACCAAGTCGGAACGTGAGAGCTAACGATTCTTGACTTTCTCCTTTGGAATAATACACAAAAAAGATTTAGTTACAAAATACATAACCATTATCAAGACTTTATTCTGTTTTTTACCTGTTGCTAAATGTCGCAAAGTAACCGATAGTCTTTCATTAGGTAGAATGCTTTCCCGTAAATGAGTATTTTGCTTTTTAATTAGGGGAGTAACTTTTTCCAAAAGAAATTCAAAAGTGTCTGTATCCATTCTGAGGCACCTAAATAACAAATATCTTAGAGCTAAAAATTTTAAGTTACCGTTTTCAATTGTAAATTATATTTTTTATCAAACAACACTCTCAACAAGCCTTTATGAGCCAACACTAGATTTTAATGTGAAAATTAAAATTACATGGATGTACAATATAGTACAGTACACAAGTATACGTTTCGACCTTTGGTTGAGGTCCTTTTCAATACATTGACACCCCCATTAATTGTCCCTATCTCAAATATAACATTATAGTCAAGTCCTATTACATCCTGGTCGTCAAAATGGTAAATTTGCTATATTATACAAAAACATGTTTAAATTTTTTTACTTGAGTAATATATCAATAAACAGTACAAAAATTTTTAAAAACAGACTTACAAGATTGACAGAAATGCATGGTTATTCATTTGGTACATGTTTCACTGGACTGCTGAGTTCACTGCAACGAAAGCCAGAAAAAGCCTCACTTTTATCTCTTGACGTAACATCATTGTTCACTAATGTACCGATAGATTTAGTATTAGAAGGAATTTCAAATAGGTGGCACCTTATAGAAAAAAATACTAACATTTCTAAATCGGAATTTTTTAAAGCACCACAATTAATCTTAAATTCTACTTATTTTATGTTTAATGACAAATATTATAGACAATCTTTTGGTTTACCTATGGGCTCTCCACTATCCCCCATCTTAGCAGACATTGTAATGCAAGATTTGGAGTCAGATTGCCTTAGAAAATTATCCTTGACACCCGTATTCTATGTTAGATATGTTGATGACATTGCGTTAGCTATTGATAATTCTTTTATTGATGAGACATTGACTGTTTTTAACTCATATCATCCCAGATTACAATTCACAAAAGAAATAGGAGGTAATACGTTAAATTTTTTGGACATTAACTTAAATATTAATAACGATAGAAGGATAATATGCAATTGGTATAAAAAAACCTACATTTTCAGATCGTTTCCTAAACTATTTCTCTTGGCATTCGGACTGTCAAAAAATCGGCACGATTATT
>NW_017257208.1:0-12163 GCF_001594055.1 Mycetomoellerius zeteki
TATATATATATATATAATGGGTGGGGCATTTTAATCGCCCCAGTTTTACGTAGAAATGAATTTTTAGTGTAAAAATGAAAATTAGAGGAACAACCTCCAATTACCTTGATCTTGACAAATGTTATCCAGGTCGTGATCCTGAACAACATTCAAAAGGTTTTAGCCGGTCGGACCTTGAATAATGCTAATGCTAGCGATACTGTAACATGCAAACCTTATAACTCGAAAAGTGCTTCATGAAAAAATATTTTATCATAGCGTTTTGGAAAGCTCTCGAGGTATGCTACAAAAATATGCAATAAAAAATTGGGGTTTTCATTTAAAAAATTCATGTTGACCCTGACCTGACCTTGGTAGTGCCCCCTATCCAAAACCCGTTATGTCCACCGTCTTTCCCCTAAGAAAACCTACAATTTTCATATAAAACTTTTTCTTGTATCTCTTTTAGTTTCTGAGATATTTGCCTGGGGCGATTAAAATGTCCCACCCTGTATGTATATTAATATATGTACGTACATATTTACTGATATTGTACTGCAACTACTGTAAGCAATATATGTATAATTTTTATGTAAAGTTTCAAATACATGTAAATTAAAGAGCTGATTCTGCCATCTTGAGGAAGACAATCCAACTGCTTGAATTCTGTGTAGTATAAAAATCAATGGACTCGACCGAATAAAATGTACTGAGTAATATGTATAATTACAGTTTTATCCTTTTCTTCTCTTTCTTTTTCTCTATAAATTTTTAGGGAGATATTATAATTATATAATTATATTTAATTATATTAATTATAATATAAAGCTAAAATTTAGCGTGACATCTTAATTGATATAACTAGAGATAGAGATATCATGAAAATAGATATTAGTAAGAAGAGATAATTAAAACATGATATGAAATTTTAGCTTAAATAAATAAAATATTATTAGAAGAAAATAGTTCTGTCCCCATAGTTTGCAAAACAATCATGATAACGACAGAGCTGTTAACCAACAGGAGAAGATACTGACCCTGCAACTTCTTTGCGACACGCTCGCGACTACTACTACATCGCGAAAGAAACTGCTCCGGCTAAGCGGCTGCATAAAGAATGCAATTAAGCGAATCATGTATTGTAATTAACGGCCATTCTCTTCTTTTAACTGATGCGCTTCTCGTCAGGTGCGTGCAGACGCGCACACTCGAGCGGACATAATCCGCTCTCTTCTTCTTCTTCTCCCGTTACACCGCTCATCTATCCCTTCCACGAGCGACGCGAGTCAGCTGTTATCGTAAGCATCGCGCGAATTTAATAAGTTAATTTAAAAATAACATCAAGATAGATAAATAGATAGATAGATTAAGCGTTAATTTACATTCTAGGGCGAACCCTCTAACAGCGTACAAGTGATAGTTATGATTTGATAAATAATGAATACAATATGCAAAATAAAAAAAAAATAATATACAGACAATAAATAAGACGAAAATATCAGAACAGAGGATAAAATACGCCATAGTGAAAAAGAAAAAAAAAGAGAAAGATAAAGATGAGAGAAAAAGAGAGAGAGGGAGGGAAAAGAAAAGAGAGAATCGAGAAGATAGATATTATCATATATTGAAGATGTATTTTGTCAAGGTTCTGTTTTATTGCTACATGGGGAAATGATCAAGTTTCCTATAATATTACTTTATAATATTTTAACAACACAATAATTATTAATAACATGCTTAAATTTATTTTACAATTATCAATTTATATCGAACATTATTACAAAATAAGATTATGTGTATTTCTTTAGAATTTTCTTATTAACTTTTTGACCGCTTTAACAATATTGCCGATTAGAAAAGTTGAAATTAAACTCATCGAAATTATATCGTTTTCTGAAAGTTCGATCTCCATTTGGGATGCAAGCGGGTATATTCTTCGCTGCGATGCTGCTGCATCATCGGTTATAATTCCAGCAACAACAACATAATCACAATAATCCATCAGCCGTTGTCGCCGTCAGTCGGTACGCGATCCTCTATGTTCGATTCGCAGGACTCGAAATGCCAATTAAAACAAATAAGCCGGTCGTTCCACTCGAGTCGAGTCGGATTGACAATGTCGATCCGAATTCCCCGCGAGGACAATCACGCTTATTTAATTGGCAAGTTTAAATATATATACTGAGAAAGATGTGATTTTCTCGACCATTTTTTTTAGATTTTTCGGTTTTTTTTTGGTTTTATTTATTTACAACAAAATTAGACTATATCATTTAAAATTTTTTTTTGTAATTGTAAATTAAAATATGAATATTATAGTTAAACCATACAATCGTATATATAATATGATTTAATAGTAATGAATGTTTAAAATATTTAAACCCTTGTGTGTTTTAATCTTTATTATAGATATAATGAGAATGGACTGCGCATTTCTATGAAGTTGTTATTATCTTGATTTAGAAAAAGTGAGTTCGAAGCATACCGCTCTTTCTCTCTGAAATACCGAATTGAAGAGAGATGCTGATACTTTCAATTCTTTCTAATAGAACACAGAAGCTAATATTAGGAAATGCAATCTGCATCTATTACGTTTATGATTATCCCGTTGTGAGAAAAAAGTGTAAATGATACTATAATAATGAGCGAGAATAGAACAGTAGAAAGATTTCTGTATTTTTTAATATGATTATTTTAAATAAGGAGAAAATCTGGAAGATATTGGGTCAGGTGACTGACAGGGACAATCGCCAATCAGAACAGGTCGAGGGAAACGAAAGTTGACTCGCGTCGGTCGCAAATTCAATTAAAAGTTGCGGTTATTAGGTTGGACAATGAGTCCCCGGAGTCTGAGCGCTTGGCGATAAAGAAGCTGGGATCCGCGGAGAAAAAAGGACGAAACGTAAAACTGATGGGGTCCTTGCTGATTCCGCTCGGCTGCCACCTTGATTAAGCTCCTCGCGACGCTTCGAGAAAATATAATGACTTCTTTGCTCTGCAAACGCCGTCAAATGAATTCCCATCCCCTTCCGCTTCCTCTCTCCCACCCAATAGAAGACACACATCCACCCGCGGTAAATCAGCCGTACAAATGTGACGGGAAAGAAAGCGGGAGTTTTCTTAATTCTCTTTCTTTTGTGGTGTCATCAGCTGCCACCCAGAAATCAGTTAATTGTCACGTGATATTTGTCAATGCACGTTTATTCTCTAAACACAGCATGGCATTAATTTTTTCAACTTTAAACTTGATTAGCTTTATGTGTTTTTGAAATTTGTGAATCTTTTCATGTTAAAAAGAACGTGCTGAAATTGAATTAAATTTTATATTTGGTATAATATTAAAAATCTATTGTGTGTTTCTTATAAAAATGTTGAAGAGTGTTTAAAGAGCAAACAATAATTTAATTTAAAATAATAATTTAAAAGTAACGCAAAGCATACCTCATATTATGATATACAGAGTTTGCAAATTTTTATTATTACTTTTTAAATAAATATATATATATTTTTAATAGGAATTAGAAATATTGCATCAAAATGTTTTTTGTCTCTCATTATACTGCATTTATGGTTTAATACAAAAACACTTTTCTGCTCGTTATGTATCATGATGAGCGTTGAAAAAAATTCGTATTATTATCATTTTTAAATATTTAAAATTTTGGCATATAATTTGTGTGATCGTTCGCTAATCGTTTTTGATACCAAGAAAAGGAATCCTACTACTGATATTTTGCAGAAGATCTCACGGACGTCCGTATAATTTTCGCGGAATGTTAGAAAAAGTTGAAAATCGCGTCGGTGCAATCAATCATCCGGATCAAGAAAGCGGATGAAGAAGCGCTTACGCGCCGCGATTTATTATGATAATCGCCGGCTTAATTAAGACCTTACGGTATAACGCGCCCAAATAAAAGGCAGTCACGGGATACGGCTATAGGTCTAAACAACGCCACGGGAATGGTCTCCCCGAATTGCTCGTGGTCGGCAATCTTGGTCGGAGTCTCGGGGCTGAGATTAAGGGAATAAATATCCAGGCCCGATAATTGTATTGGTAGTTTCAGTAACTAATGATCTAAAAGTCGTTAGCACAGCCGATCGTGAAGGGTGTTACGAGCCTTATACTTTGGCACCCGGGTAGCTGTGTACGGGGTACAGCAAAGGGTTTCCGACGCTCCCGGCGAAAATGAAACCGAGACTTACGTACATTTATCGACGCACGACCAATTCGAGGTTTGCACGATGATAATTCACGATTGGTCGATCGACAAATGTGGTAAATTGGCCGAAAGAGATGTATCCACAGATGAAGATGGAAGTACAAATAAAGATTGGCATTCGTAATGTAGATAATGCAAAGAAATTATTTTGGATAATTTATATAAATTTTGTTTAAAGGATGTGATCTAAGATTTCATTATAAATAATTTTAAATACTATTAATTTTATAATATATATTTAAAAATATAGTAACATATTAATACAATAGTAATATAAATAATTTAATTTAAGCACGATAATTCAAAGCTTTATAACTTATGAAAAAAAGTTAATTTCTCAAAACTTATTTTTATAAAGACACTATACAAAAATTTATTGAAATCAAATTTATGACGTATTCAAATAGAATGATAAAAAATACGTGCCATGCCTGAGCGCGCGAATTTCAGACACTATACGATTGGCGAACTTTAATCGGTTATAATTTAAAGAGTATTATATCTTTGACATTTTCGTATAGATTTTTCATCTTAGAATCCACAGAGTCTGCCAGTGAAAGGACATGCATTTTTTTCTAGAATACTTTGTATATTTTCACTGATTGCGTAGAAGTGCAATAGATATGATTCTCACGATCATTGTTTCGCATCGATTCAAATGTTCATATCAACACATCGTTCGCGGTAAGAATCACATCCAGGATGTTGGGACCGACCTGCCGACCTCGAAGAGGTGAAACGACATAGGGTTGGGGATATAATTTCTGCGCATACCATTCGAAAAGCACGCGTGAATCGATAAGCCGAAGCGATAAATAATGCGAAAGTGAAGTCTCTGCATACGCGTGAACGCGCATAACGTGCGTATGCACGAAAGTACAATGCAACTTACGAGAATGCAACTTCTGCTGACACGCTCAGTGCTAAATCCCGTGCTCAGCAGGACGTCCAACAAGACGATACTTCCAGAGTGTCCGGTGCAAATATAATAAAGACGCAACTTGGACAATGTATTAAACAAACGTAGTGCCTGTATAACCGCATTTAATTCGCCTTTAATTGAAAACGTGTTATGCCTGAACAGCTGCATCGCATCGCTGCATCGACGTTAGAAAGTTCGAAAGATCGCATATTGCAACGTTTTTCAACCCTTTTCAATTCGCGCCATATTAAATAACGAGTCAAATTTCAGTCACGTTTTAACGTTCAGTACAGATTTTTTGTCAGATATCGCTAAAAAACACGACAAAAAAAAGTGAAATTCTAAAGTTTTTATTTTTTATTTTATCGTTTCAAAAGTGATTTTATCACAATGATAGACTGTTTTTGTTAAAATGAAAAAGTAAGCATAATATAATAGTTTACATAATTTTTACAATTTTCAAAACATTTTTGCGCTTCACTCGCTTTTTTACAGGTATTTCTAAATTTTTTCGTTTCTTTTTATCTTCGTTAAAATTAAATATAGAATTATATAAAATTAAATATAGAATATATAAATTTATACAGAATTTATATATTCTATTTTTTAATTTAATTTAAAACTTCTATAATTTATAAATATTTAAGATTCACTTTGACCAAATATAGAATTTCTCTTATTTAATTAAATCTATTATTTATAAAAGTAATATGTGAACAATGATATTATATGTGAAAAAATATTTACGTGATGCAGCATAAGAGAATATACGTGTTAGCGATGCGTCGTTATCTCTGTTATCAGTTTGCCGTTGCATGAAATGTTTCTATCTCATCATCAGAGTGAGTAAAGAAAACTGAGATGATAGGGAAAATAAACTGGATCGTAGATACGAGATGCACTTTTAATACGGACGATCCACCGGCGTAGACAGATTTGATGCATCGGTGGATAAGTAGCCGCGAGTTCTCACTTCATTTATCAAGGAACTGGCCCACCTGTCGTCGCCTCGCTGCTTCCATTCACCGGCGGCCGAAGCGTTTGCCCGACAGATCGTGCATCTCGATGCATCTGGACGGTGCGCAGCACGTGCATTAGATACTCGCGGATTGTACATACAACGGTTACGGCGTGCGAAAGGTGCGCGATACGATAAAATACGAGCGAGTGATTTAACGGATGATCTCAGCTCGCATGTCTGATAAGATTCGCGATATTTTTCATCGAGCTTTGCCGCTTGTCGAGGGGAATCACCGGGAATTTATGACTCCGCATACGTCGCCCGTAATTATACGATCGTAATAAGTGCCTCGAACGATGTTCTTTCAGAACATAACATAGAGGCAAGATGAGGCGCGACTGTCGATAGAAAAAATACAATCGCGAAAAATTATTTATTAAATTAGTTTATTTGTAAAATGTTTTTTATCCTTGATAGGAAATACTCCCATTTAGAGACTACATTCTAAGAATGCATTTCATTTAGCGCTTACAACGCTCGCAAGCATTATTTATCCTTGTTTAAGATTCAATAAACAATAAGCATGGAATGATTCCAATTTGCGAGCGTCAAGTGGAACACATCCCAAAATGTCCTCTTCGAGAGAAGAGAATTTTAGTTGAAATATACTTAACGTATATATACTATATATGTCGAGTAAAATTTTCCTCGGAGAGAACGTTTTAGAATGTAATCTTATAGCGAATTCGGTTGGATGCATTCAGTGCGTACTAGTGCATATTAAAACCGTCGCACATAAATTGATGTAAAGATGTGTTCAATATAAATATAGAAACGAATTAAACCGTGAAATCCTCAATACATTTTATTATGTTGTTAAGTGAAGTATGTATTTTATAATTCGAAGTACTTGCATTTCACTTTTACATTCAGACTAAATCAGTGTACAAAGGTTTTAATAGTGCATCCAATCGAATTCGTTATTAGATAACAAATCTGAGTATTACGTGCTAATAGCGATGGTGCTACGAGTAACAAACACAATCTCAACGACGGAAGAAATAATACATACACGGCACGTTGCAAATTATCAGCGTATCGACGTCCAGTGCATCTAACGATCGGCGCAATATAATGAGGAGTCCTGAAGGCTTCACCTTCCGGAACACTCGAGTCCAGCATCAGCATGGTCCGAAAATCCGACTTGTGTCTGAAGGATGCGAGAGAGAGAGAGAGAGAGAGAGAAAAGGAATCGAAGGATTCGAAAGGGAGAGGGGGGGGGGCGAGAGTGCACTCGGCGGCTGCGTAAATTATCTCGGCGGTGTGTATTTACCCAAAGATTTACAAGCGGGCAGCGCGCGTTTGATTTACACGCCTGTGCGCCTGTAGCCACGGCTAAAAGGGTTCTCGAGGTGAAATATGCAACAGGATGCGCCAGGACTCCTTGGATGTATTCACCGGGCGTCATCGCGCTTGCTATGTTCATAGTTCACATGCATCTGTATTATACATCTGCACGCATACTGTCAATGATAAGCTATTCTTCGTTATGAATATAACGAGTCCATTCTGTCGAGCTTTAGATGTATATTTGCGTAAAAGATGATGGGAGATGTGTTGATGAGATCAAAGAGTGTGCCTAGAATATAAAAAAATAATATGTTGAGTGCCAAGTTCTTTATATGGGATTCTTGGAAGTTTCTTTATTTAAATACCTAATTAAATCTTTGTCTGAAATCCTGATATATTTATATATTTTGTTATTTTAGAATCATAAATGTTCATATTTGTATGTATGAGATATTTTTTTAGTCAACTTCTTTTATGTCAACTTCTTATTCTCGCAGTTTCGTAACATAGTGCGTTAAGAATATTTCCAAAATGTCCATTTATACTAACGTAGAAAGATTAATTTTAAACTTGATTTAATTTACTCTTTATCCTTCTCTAATTTTTAGAACTAGAAGAAGATAAAAAGTAAGTTGAACCATGATTAAAGTTAATCTACATTAGTAAAAATGAGCATTAATACATTAGTAATTAAAAAAAAATTAATTATACTAGTTTAGATTTTGAACATTCAAAGGATCAAGAGCATTGTTTTTAGAATGATTTTTGACATATTATTTTTAAGTTCGAATCTGCCATCGAAATATTTTCATTCGATTCGGTTTTTGAGATACAAAAATAGAATAAAAAGTTTTGAAATTAGAAAACAAATCAGAAGTACTGAGCGTTTATTTTTTGTCTTTTTATGACCTTTGGATCGATTGCACGTATTAAAGTCCAGCCTAGCATATTTTCATCCTAATACTCTTATTACAACATTTCTCAATTATTATCAAATTCTAGTATAAATATTCATCTTATATTTATCGTTTGTTACATTCAATTTATTCGGAAAGAAATGCTTCATCTTAAAAAATGATATGGCGCTATATTTTTAAAATGACATGCTATATCTTAAAATTAATATACGATCCTTAAAATTAACATGCTCTAAATTTTCGACTCGATGAAATTTTTCTAACGGTATATTCGAACTCAGCGCCACCCCAAAATGTGTTTAAAAAAATTGTTTCGTTTTTTGCACTAAACATTTTATTCAAAATTTTTTTATTAGTGTTATATCAGACTCGATATAATACAAATATCCTGGTAAATTAATAAATAATTTTAATAAATAGATGCACTACGCAAGTGGAAGTCGAAACAGTAGAAATATCAAACATATTTTTCGATTACAATTTGTGTCGCTGATCCATCCGCCGGAACCGTGGTGGGCGTTTTCCGCGAGGATATCCCTTTTATTTGCTCGCTCACGAAAGGAAAGGATCAGCGCGTGGATGCAGCCAGGTTTTTCTTCGAGATGCAGCGCGAGAAGACTGGTAAACGCGATGACCGTTTATACATCGACCAGGCTATGAATCGTCGGAGCGTGAGATCGTAAAGTCGTCCTTATCATCGTCTGCATCTTAATGCAGGATACCCCCGTACGTTACCTGTAACGTTGAGCGTACGTTACCGTGCAATGTTACGTGCGTGTGCTTCTACATAGACACGGTTGCCGGGCGGCGTACGTTACGACGTTTCGCGAGATGAAGAAGAGGTAGGATCGCGCGAGGAAGAGAAATCTCGGAACGAGGAAGAGGAAGGAGTAGTGGACCGTATGCAGAGCTGGGCAGGCCGGGGCACAGGTGTCCGACGCTTCAAACAACATCTTTATGCCCCGCTCTTAACCCTAACCAGCTCACGCGTTCTCTCTTGTGAGATACAATATATTTCTTCGGCGCATACACGCGCGCGCATATCGGCGTATGCGTTATTTAATGTGTTATTCGAATGTGCACGATCTAGAGATATGTTATAGTTTCGTAAAAAGTATAGGTTGCGTCGTTTGAATATCGAAAATCCGAGGAAGATTAGAAGAAAATTCTAAATCAGAGAAACAATAAATGGTATCTGTTCTTATTTATGCTGGATAGATTGTACAGTATTAATTGTACAATATTAAGTTTACAGAAACAGGAAAGCCATTATAGGGGTACTGAAATACCAAGTCATATCTTAAGGCAAGAAATAAATGAAATAATAAATTATAACAAATCTTACTCAGAGAGAGCTGTAAGATTTAAAAATAGATTTAAAAATAAATCTCCTGTCTTTTCTAAAGGTTTGATAGAAGGATTATTTGCTAAAACTTGAGTTTTAAATAATATTACTATAAATTTATATTTAATTAAAATTAAACGGAAAATAAAGTTTGTAGTCTTTATAATCTTTTCTATAACTTAAATAACAATGATGTAATATAAAGTGATAAAAGAATGATATAAGAATTTGTGTTCTATTCTGTAATTTGATTGATTATGAATATTATATGTAGAGTGATAAATAGGTACTCCATAGAAATATTCTCTACACAGATGTTTAACGTTAATATAGGCTAATTTAATTTTTATTGTTTCCCCTTCTAGATATATATTTTATTCTTATGATCCAATTACAACATGTAAATATCCTCTTCCATTTTAATTTTTATTACATTAATATACTATTTTCCGGTTTAACACGAAATATGTGTACAATAAGCTTCCGATTTATAACTTAGAGAATATATTAGAACTTTGGTGCAGCATATTTAAAAACGTACGGAAACAATTACCAAGAACGTTCACCGATTTATAGTAGATCGTATAATAGAGGTAGATAAAATTACCATAGCGCCGTGGCGCTAATAGCTCCGTGTAATTATTCCGTAACACGAGGACGCGACGTTCGCTAAACAACTAGTCAACAACCTTGCAATTATCCCCGCTGATTTGAGATCCGATCATTGCCTCGAGCGCGTGCGACTACATAATAAATTCCCACCTTGCTCGTATAAACGGGATATCAAGAGTCTGAGGAGCTTCCTTTTCACATATATATATACCTATATCAGCAGTCTGCTAATATAGGTATATATATATATAGATGGTTCTAACATTAATCTATGCAAAAAGCTTGATTACTTATCTATATCTTATCGCATATCGATCAATTGCAACATGTAATTTTTAGCTTTAGTTAAAAAAACATGCATTGACATAAAAAAAAGTTTTTATTCTTTTTTTGTGTGTGCTCTCCGACTTCGCTATTCTACCATCTCAGAATGATAATTCACTGACGATCGACGTTGCCCGCGTTCCTCTTTAGTTCCCGTCTAGATTCCAGAAACAATTCCCATCATACGCCGCCTCGTCGTGCTGTTGGCCTCTGGGGATTCCAAAAAAGCGTGCTCGTCATCATCGCATATCCCGACGATAGCGCATTCAAATAAAGGCGAGGCCAGTGCGCTCTCCGAGAAAACTGGTGACAAGACCCTGACGCTACCCGCTTTTGATGTCGCCGCCGCTGTCGGCACATCTGATTAGCATCCTCCTTCTTCTTCCGCCGCCAGCACTACCTCGCTCCACTTCCCCGTTCGTCACGTGGAACACCGACGTGGAACGGAAAGAACGGCGGCGGATCGCGGGGAATATCAGGAGAGAGGGGAATGTAGAAGGGAGTCCGCGATGTCACTCTGGACCACGTTGACTGAGCCGCGTCCTTTTCCACTGTCCGTCCATCTAACTCTCGTCTCTAGCCTTTCCTTCAGTGGCAGAGGGGACGACCGAGAAACAAGAAGGACGAGGGGAAAGCGTGCCGCTCTGAGTTATTCCTGCCGGTTGATTCTCTCTCTTTCTTCCTGTCTCTTTCTCAACTTGAGTCGCGGCGACATCATTTAAATGTTCCTTTGCGGAGTGCGTCCGCGAGTTTTTAGTTCCCTCATCTCTAAGAAGTCAACGGCTCCGGATGATCAGGGATACGAGAGCAGCCTAGAGATTGAGCTAGTATGAAATGGATACCAGCGTATGGAACAGGACTAGTTTTCTTCGACATTCTTAGAGGTTCTCCAGGAAGGGAATTAAAGTGTCGATTGTGGAAAACAACAATTATCTATATCTGTTTTTCAATCTGATAAATTACATGTCACTGTCCGTATTACATATACGCGCATCTAACCTTAATTATTCCAATAATATATACAATTATTTCTTAATAACATATACAATTATTTCAATAATATCAATGTCATATCATACAAATGTCTGAGGAATACGCATTCTTGTATTTTAAATTTTCTCTATACATTCTTTAGACATAATTTGAATTTCGATTGCGTGGAAGTGTGTGTTTGGTACAGACGCCGTCAGCAATGACATTGCATTCCTCGTGCTCTTGACGCTCTCGTATCGATGGGAGACGAGAAGGTACGTTTAAGAGCGTCTTCGGTAATTGTCATTTCTGACCAGCTTGACATACCTCGGTAGACGCGCCCCGAGCAGCCCTCGTTCTCCTCATAATAATATGCGATCGCGACAGAGCGGTGTCCTCTGTGTACCGTGACTTCGACGGAGTTCCTGTCGAGAGGCTGGTCGCCTAATAAAACGATCGTCATTTATCGTGCAATTATGCCGTCTCATTAATCCACTGGCAATTATGTTCCTTCCACCCTTTCCCAACCCTCTCTCTCTCTCTCCCTCTCTCTCTCTCTCT
>NW_017257208.1:12324-36753 GCF_001594055.1 Mycetomoellerius zeteki
TGTGCGTGTGTGTACCTTCAGCCATCTCGATTACCACATATCCCACTCTTCGCTCGGACTCTGGACCGACCTATCGCTCATCTTCCTCCTTCCATGGCGAGAAACCTACGCGGGTGGGAGAGCAGGGTCTTATCCGCCTGCAGTTTCATAACTTATGAACGCCGGCGTGCACATGCAGCAATGTTGGGACAAGCGCCGACATCGTTCCTCTCATCGTCGGAAGCGGCAATTACACCCTACTTGGAACCAAAAGACTCGCCCGGCCGCTCTTTTTTCCCCGATCGCCGCTGCTCTGAGACTGGGAAGAAATCGAGGCAGAGCAAAGACATAGCCGGCGACAAATCGTTGATGAATATTTTTCGAAGTGCGTGGTGAGAAAGGTATCCTGAGTAATTCTCGGAATACTCACGAATCTATATGCATTTTTCGCAGACATAATAGGTACAGACTGCGTACCCGAGTCGAAATTTTGCGCTTACTTTGAACCTTAGTTTTAGGACGTATGTAGACTAGAGATTTATAATAGGTTTTAATCTAATGAATTGAACTCCCCTACGTTGAGCCTGTAAATGGTAGTTATCAGAAAATTTCCTATTTTTAGATTCAAAAGAAGTTTTCTAAATAGAAGCTGTAGATTAAGTAATATTAAAAGAAGTCTTACTTGATTGTTTAAGTATCAAAACAGGTTTATAAGGTTTAATTGAGGTTGAAAGAGATTGAAAGTAGGACTAAAATTACCAGAATATATTCTTTGACTTTAGTATCTGTGCTTCGTTACAAAGAATTGAATATTTTCAGCATTTTTATCAACTCTATCAACGCTTTCTTTAACTCGATACTGTAGAGAGCATGATAAACTAATTTTAAATACATGTTCTTAAAATTGTTAATGTTTTCTGATTAAATTTTTTCTAAACTCGTGATATTTCCTAAGTTCCTCTTGCTATAATACAATATTATTTCTTCTCTGCTACAATTTAAATCTCATTTATTACATCTTTAAATCACATAAATTAACTTTTACGGATTCAACTTTGATTCTTAAACTTATATTTTCAAAGCAGACTTACGTACATTCCTGATTATGATTCTGACAATTACCGTGAGAGAAATTAATCGCAAAGGATGCAGGATTTCTTCGAATGGAGAAGAACGGCAAAAGGAACGGAGAAGAATAAGGATCAATGAAAGTCTCAATAGCGGTCTTTGATGATTGAAAAAAATATCCAACAAGTTGGCGATGACGCTTCGGCATCAACCTTTTCCTTCTATACCGCGGTAGCGGCAGTCGATAGCCGAACAACGTCGGTCGGCGGCGCTTTTGGCACGATGTAGATTTGTTTGCATTTAAAAATCAAATTGACCGCACTCCCTTCACCTCGCTACCCTCGCTCTTTTCTCGGTAGGACGTAGTGCTGAAGGTTGGTATGCGTTAGCTCTACTGCGATGAAATACAGGAATACTCTCCGTTTCTCTCTGTTACTCTCTTTGCCAGACAATATTCTCTCTCTTTCTCTTCTTTCCTCTCTTTCCATGCTCTCAGTTGGGGACAATGCACGCCAGTTTTTGCGTCGTTTGCTTCCATGGAGATGGACGATGGATCTGCTGGCAGCTCCGCTGCTTCCCCCTCACGTTTTCCTCCATCCGCCCGCCCGCGATCCTCTTCTTCTCCTTTTTCTTCCTCTTTCCTCGTCCGCGCGACGTTGGTCCTTTCTTTCCCTCTTTCCGCGACGTCTTCCTCGCCCTACGTCTCGCGGCTTCTCTTTTTCCTACCTTGAGTCCGAGAGAGGACTCCTCGATTCGGGCTCAACCCCTCGCATACAATGAAACCGAAAATCTCCGCGGCACTCGGGGAATGCGGTGCATGATTACCTACATCGAAACGAAGAACCGACCGGCAAGAAGAAGCGCCGCGCTTTCTCTCTTTCTCTCTCGTTCTTCTTCGTCTCTTCTTCGCCTTCCGAAAACATCGCGATACTTCCACCTCGCGAAGCGGACAGTCGTAGCGTGAACTACACGATTAAATATCTATTGTTTTAAAAAGATCTCTGTTCCCAAAAAACTATTATAACACTATAAAATTCATTTTTATCATAACCAAATTTGTTATAAAAAACTGTATTTATAATATAATAGACATATAATAGACAGGTCGATAGAGTTCTTTTACAAGTTTGAATCATTTCGCAATGAACTTCGACGTTCTAAGTAGGATCTCTGCTCGAGATAGATGTATTAAAACCTAGTATGAAAGCCGTATGACCGGATTGGAATAGAACCAGATGAAATGAATCGTCAAAAACCTATCGTCATTCATGTCAACGGTACAGATGTTGGGTGCGGCGATCAAACACGCGACATCTCCGCCGTCTCGTGACTATAAACCGTTATGCTTGCAAGAGATCGATCGGATTGATGTGTAATAAGATCGTCTGAGATCATGAATCGATCTAAATAACGTACCGTATCTTAAAAAAAAATTCCATCACATGATTGTATTTTTTGCCTAACTTATTACTGTAAATTTTATTCATAAATATAGTATTAATGTATTAATATGTTCTTCGTTAGTTTTTATAAATTTAACTGTATTATTTATTTATATAGTACATAGTACTTTTGTGTTTAGATATTTTTAAATTGCTAGTATTTTATATTGTAGTATTTAATATGTAAATCAATTTGCTATAAGAAATATTACCTTGACTACATTCTTTTTAATGACACACTAGCAAATCGATGTAACTTCTCAGTACGCTGTAACGCTCGTAATGCTTATCGCTCAAGGAGACTGTGTAGTAGCGCAATTATGCACTCAGCAGACTCTTACTCTGCAGAAAAAGATGACGGATGCATCAGCTTACGCGAAACAATCCGCTTGCGCAGGCAGGACATATAAATTTCAAATTTCACCGCACCGCACCGCTGGGATTTTTGCCGGAATTTCGTTGACTTAATTTCATATCCAATTAGATTGTATCGGATTACATCCGTAAAAACCTTGTCCATCCGCCTTAAATTATTCCTTTATTCGAATATGCATTGTATCACAAAATAATTTGCATTTTATTTAAATTGAAAATATTATCTATATTAAATTTATATAGATAGATATTATATAGATATAACAAATATTAAACATATGATTATATTTCTGTAATGCAGTATATTTATTATAGGTCTTGCATTTTATGTGGAAGGAAGTTATCGTTTCAAAGCAGAGATAATTGACGCATATGCTTCTTCTAAAAATGTAATTTTATTGATATTACTTTCATAATCAGTGCATCATACATTTTATATACTTGCGAATATATGTTATTTAAATTATAATTATAATTCTTAAATGCATAAAAAATCGTAATATTTCTTTATACGTTATATCTTTATACGTTATACATCAAAACTTTCTTGGGAACAGTACAATTACGCTTTATCAGTGCTTAAATTATAGATTGCGTTGGCTGACGGATCTTAAAACATGAAAAATCTAAAGAATATCGCCGGTCATGCTATTCGCTTGTTTCTCTCCGTATTGTGAATTAAATGCACATTAACCCTAGAGTTATGTAGCGCGTGATTGCGATCAGGTAGAGTCGCGCTAATTAAGCCGTGCAAGACGCAGTCGTGCGTTAAAAAATTCGTATGTATATTTAAGCAAATAACAATCGTCTGCGCAACATTACTATCGATCTCTCACGCCTACGATTTCCTCGAGGAACATACCCACACATTATTTGTAAGACCCGCGGTACGATTGATTCAAGTCAGAAACGTGCATAAATTTTCCGGATAAAAAAATATGGTAAAAATATTATGAAACAATTTTTTAATTTAAATGGTCGGTAAATTAGCCCGAGAGATCGAGACTTTCGTCTCTTCGCGGGTTATCGATTAACCAGGCAAGGCGATGAAAGAGTTCGATGAAATAATGATGGTACCAGGTCGATAAATAGTACGCCTCTGCGCCCTTCTGTCAAGGGTGGAGGGAGGGGGCCCTCGGGGTCCGCGCTAATGCCAGCCGAGAGAAGACAGCTATCAAAAGCCCGTATTTAAATATTATCAATGAAATTACAGTGCTCACTGCTTGCACAGCCAGCTCGGTCATTACCGACTGGCAATTCGGCCTTTTTAATCGCCGTTGTCAATACTAATCGACATCGTCGTTATTTAATATGCTCCGTCCCATTTTTCTTTTATGGATCCTTTTATGCCAAACCACTCGTTGCTCTTGCTTCTTCCTGCAAGAGTCCTTGGGAACAGTCTAACTTGAGTGAAACAGATAGGTTGATCGATGCAATTACACGATTCTTCTTTACGTTCAATACCGTTATAAAATAATTAAGATTATTAAGATACTTAAATAAAACGATCTAACTAATGAATTTACATAAATAAGCATTTCTTCCATTGTATCAGCTGATAGGAAAAACGCTGGCTGTATTATATAAGAAATTACGTATTATACAGAAATATATATATAACGGGGATGATGATTCGACTGCCGTCGTTACGTATTTCCCGAGTTTCCAAATCCATCGTTCGCTGGATGCGCGCATAATAATTGTGAGCTTGCAATTAGTAACCGGTACGGCAAATAGTATCGGTGTTGCTATCTGCATTAAGTGCCATTACCATACCGGCGAACGGAGCAGCGATAGAAAGGAGTGGGAATAATTAAACCACTATGATCGCTATCTAAATAATTAGGACTTAGCGTGACTCTCTGCGTGCCGCTGTGTACAACGCTCGTACGCGAACAGTCAGATCGTAGATTTCGCGAAGCGCGGGCATAATTAGGCGAGAGATATGAACGCGAAATCCGCGTATTTAAATCTCGATGTTGTGAGGAAGCCTTGTGTCCGAATCGCGCTCAAGCAGAACGAACCTCGTCTGAAGACATACCGAACTCTTACGCGATACATATCGAGGATATGTCTTCAGTTATTACTTCCTTTAGAATAATTACTTTTTGAAAATTATATAGCGATTAAAAAAATTTTTGTTTTTAATCACAGAGTGATGTTCGACATATTATTTTGTATTTTGTAGTACATTAACGTTTAAAATACAGTTTCACAAAATTTATTGAATCATTTACTTACAGTTTAATAAAAAATAATGATTAATTACTTATTTTGAATATTAAAAACACTGATTAACACTTCTTTTAATTCTCAAAGTAAAGAATTAATTAGTATCTTTTAGTATTAAATTAGCCAGTATTAAACTGGATTTCTGTATGGAATTTTTGACATTTTTTTAATAGTATCTCATACAGTAGCGTGTGTATATCAACGAGTTTGAAAGTAAAGGAATACATTTGTATTATCTCACTTTATATTTTTTTTATGCTATTTTTTTCGAAAAGTCTCTATTGAAACTACGATTGAAATGATGAAGATGTCTTTTTGCTTGTTTTCTGCCGCGTCGAAATAGAGAAACGGGGTCAGAAGGCAGATACGTGTCGGCACTGTCAAAGAGTTTAGCTGCAAGACACGCGAATCAGAGATGCGATCTGATAAGAAGCGGAGAATCTCGGTGTACCGCGTACGAGCCCCTGCTGTGTCCACGCACCTTAAAGCACCATTCTCACGTGCGGCGACATAAGCAGGACCCACGTGCTCGAGATACTTTTGCGGCAGACTAAGAAACGCTATATTAGTATATCCTAAATAAATTACATGGTATCTACATAGAGAAAGTTATTGATTGTTTTTTTAATAATGTTTAAGCAGTTGCAAACAATTAAAATAAAATTGCTATTTATGGCTTATATTTATTCATCACTATTATTTCAGAATATGATGTCAGAAGAAAATACACAATAAAAATTCTTACAAAATATATTAATATGGAAACATGTTTTATTAAAATAAGTAACACAATCAAGAGACTTGTAAAATATACTAAAAACTATCCTTTTGTTTTGTAATTAATAAATAACCATTATCCGGAAATGAATTGTGCATAACGAAAAAAATAAGCTATGTTCACAATTATGACATAATACCAAATTAATATATAGATATAAATATGATTTAATTTCTTTTTAAAACAAGTTTTCGGTATCTCTTTTATTTTAATAATCAATTATAATTGTTGCTTTAATGAAAAATATTTTTATTCAAATATATTTACAAGAATTTTATTGTATTTTTTCGTTTCTGATGTCATAATCTGAGATAATAATGGTGAATGAACAACCTAAACTTTGACTGTTGCCAAAAAAAGTAGTTTTTTTTATTAAGAAAGTAGTAGAGATGAACTGATCGTAATATTGCATGATTTATTATGCTTGTCTGACAACGTAAGTTTTTACGAGATTAAGACAGAGGCAATTAATTTTTAGATATTGTCGATAAAATCCGTTTTCTTCATATAAGTTACGTAAACGATATCTAAGTGCAATGTAGACTACACCGTTACAACGAAACGTGAGTGTATGCCTTTGAAGTAAATAATTATTTCTAAAGGACTGTGTTACGTCTTCGAAAGTTGCATTAATTTCACTGCACCGTTCGATGATCTCGGCGGTCACGTTCGAGCAATATCGAATAAAGACTGTGATTATACACGATAGTTGATGACGAACCTAAGCCGACCTATCCCGCGCGAGTCGGCAGCTTCGAGCTCGAAACCAATCCGTATCGGTCCAGTCTGGGATTAATCGGTGTTTTGTTCTGCAGCGAAGTGCTTATTAAGGCCATGCCTTATTAAGCTTCATGGGCATGCAAACGGGATGGGATCCGTGATGGTAGATTTGATCACGAACGAAATGGCGACCGGTCATTGTATCAATTCGAAGAACGAGTTTTATTACAAGCAATCGCGACCGACAATAATTAAATTAATCTCGCGGACAGAATCTAGGCTTTAAGGTTGTACCGTGAAATTCACAATACAACTGTATCATGTATTCTTTCGACTTATTTTTATTCTCGATCGATTTTTACAAGCTTGATAGGATAAAAGACCATATTACTGGCATATTAAGCGTTTAGTCATATTTGATTTAGTATATTTATACAATTAATGATAATTTAAGTATTAAAAATATTTTTTTTAATTATTTCAGTTATGAACTTTACAAATAAAATAAAAGAGTTTAAATAAAATTAACTGTTTTTTTTTTATTTAATAAAATAAAGACCAAACTTAGTTGCACCTAATACTGGCAGCCTTAAAATTTTGTTGTTCGTAATACTAGCAACCAGATGAATGTATTACTGACAGTTTTTCATATTAAATTATTGTACCTGTAAACTTAGTCTCTTTGTGTTTTAGATAATAAGTAATTAAATAATTTTAACTTTTGAAATATTTTTAAATGCTTTTATTGAAATAATATACATATGTATATATATTAAAATATGTATATTAAAATAATATAATTCATATTAATAAATGGAACATAAAATTATAATCATTCGGAAACTACGTTTTTCATAAAATATATTTTTTAAATAATAACAGTAGTAAGTAATAACATAAATAGCCTACTTTTTATTTTTTTTTTTAATGATTTTAATTTTGAGAATAATATCCGATGTATCAGAATAATATCTAATATATTGGAATAATAGTGTTACAATAATAATATCTTCGAAAATATTCGATGATTCGAGCAATCTTGAGTTTTGGATACCTAAGGACACACGTCGATATTGACACATTGAGATCGTCTTTACGAGACGCCAATATTATGCTCACTTCGTGATTGATAACTATAATACTGTTGACAGTATTAGGAAAAATACAAAAAAGTGAATATATTACACTGACATTATGAATACATTATACAAATTAATAAATTTATTCAATATTTAATTTTTTTCTTTTTATTTCAACATTATTTCATCAGAAAAACGAGTTTTTGTTTGACTTATTGATCAAATTTTCCTACAATCGCTCATCTTTGCAACTACTTATTATCCACTTCACTAATAAAAATAGACATAATTCAGCAGAAAAATGCGTTTCTCGAACTTTAAGTTTTATTTGTAATTAAAGGATTGGTTTTCATTTTTAGTTAACTGTTATAATAATAATTAGATATATTACAAATTCTATTAAAAATTAATAAAACAATGTAAGATATACTTTTTCCACTTCAAAATGCATTTTAATTTTGATTGACAGTAATGCATACACTGTCAGTAATATGGTCTTTTACCCTATTTGTGTTGTTACTCAACATATTTAGTAAATTTTTAATACAATGAAAGAAGCAAAATTTACAAATTGTTCTTTAATGAATTTTTTGTTTATTATACAATATCATACGCTCAATAATACGCCAGTCTTAATGTATTCTTATATAATTATGATTATTATAGTTATGACTAAAAATAAAATCTAAGTTTTCAATTTCTTTTGGGTTGCCCTGCGTTTTTCAGCGCACATTTCTCCCTATACTGATGACACTTGTAAGGTTTCTCGCTGATGTGTGCGATGTGTGTGAATGTGATTTGCAAGCTGTGCCTTCACGTATCTTGCAGAAATTGTACTCGAATCGCTTTAATCCAGTATGCCAATATTTATGCATCTTCAAACTCCAAGGTCTCTTGTATTTCTTGCTGCAATATTTACAGGGCTTGATTCCTACAAATCAAAGTAGTAATATAGAAGAAAATTGGTAACTTTTGTCTGTTTTACAAAATTCAAAAAATATTAAGTCTAAAATATTTTAAATCTTATTGTATAATATAGCGCAAGAATTTGATTTAAAAATTGAACTTAATTCTAAATAGGGTCATATATTTAATCTCAAATATGGAATTTCTTATTCGGTTTCTTAACCTCTTTGGATCCAGTACATAGCAATATAGTACATTAAATTTGAAGACATTATTTATCCGTTGAAATTATTTACTTCTATTGACATCATCTAAGATCGGATATACATAATAATGTATAACCTATTGGAAAAATAGTCAAAATTAACAAAAAATTTATTCAGTATTTATTTATTAAAGTAAATATAGAATTAAAAAAATTTTAAAATAAGGTCTGAAGGAGTTAATTGTTTCTTTTTAACGTTTTGCAAGTTAGAATCGACATAATAGAAAGAATATATTCTTATATAACATTCTTGCATCATCTGTATTACATAGTATAATATAGAAGTATAAAATATACAGAATATATTCTTTGATACTACGTATATATGAACATATATGTATATAAATTATTCATTAACTAATAATTATCAACTTGTCTGTATTCAAAGTAAAATAAATCACTAAAGTACGATATATAACCGTAATATAATCTTCAAAGCTGCAAAAGAACTTTTTAAATAGCGAGTTGATTCGCGGCGAAGAGAGGAGTTCGCTTCCATACGTTCACCCCGGTTAGACAGAGGTTAATTAAAAGTCCGGAATACATTTCCGCCGCGGAACGCCCAGGTCGCACGAGAAACGCATAGCGTATGCGTACGTTAAGTACATTGAAAAATAACGTTTATGCATGATCATTTGTACATGTTGCGAAGCTTCCGATTATTTTGAAAAATTCTTTTGCCCGTGGCGATCGTTTCGCAGAATAAACGCTTCATTGAATTTATATGAGAAGGTAATGGTCCTACGGCCTCAGTACGCGATAAAGGAAAAGAGGAAAGATAACAGAGACATAAACAACGTGACCTCTTGCAGCAGAGAGTAGTCTAATCAGAGGGCAAATACCTTCCTCTGCCAGGCGCAAAGAAGTTGTGAGAATATTCACAAGCTTACTTATTATGTCGTGACAGTATATGTTCTTTCAGTGGCCTTTCGGCTGGAAACGTCGCTTACAGATGTCGCACTCGAATCTTCTCACTCTCGTATGCGTCAGCTTGTACGTTTTCAGCACTGACTTTCTCTTGAATTTCGCCGAGTAAAAATCGCAGGGCAAGTCTGTGGTATGGACAAGTACATGAGTCCGGAAACTACTGGGCTTCGCGAGAGGGTACTCACCTACAAAAGTGATTTCCGATTTCTTGTATTCATAGTTATTTCAACGTGATTGCAAACTGATTTTATTTTTTTTCCGACAGAAAGTTCGAGACGCGCGACCGAGCGTACGACGATGTTTTTTTGTTCGATTTCAGATGATTTCTTGATTTCAATGAGGAATGCTTGACTGCCTCATTTACTGAATTCCTCGTTGATTTCGTAAGTGAGTAGCCCCTCGGGACTTCGGAAAGCTTTTACCGCAGGTCGGGCATTCGTATGACTTCGTGTTAATGTGTATTATATATATGAACGCGCAGCAATTGATAGCATCTCTTTTTTTTTGCAAGTCATTTAACCGTTCTTCTTCTGCTAAAACATATTTCAGTTTCATGTTTCTTCAATGCATTTTTCGTCTGTAATAAAACATGATATGTAATTACTATTTGTTTGGATAAGTAAACAATTTTTTAAGTAACATGCGAAAACTATGAAATGTTTAAAAAATGTCCAAAAAGCAACTTGATCTTTCAGAAAATAGAAATTTATTTTAAATTCATTTAAAATAAATTCTTTAGACTTTTACGTGTAACTTAATTGATTTTTTAATAATATTATTTAATCAATTAGAGATAGATTGAATATAATTTTGCATGCAACAGAGCATTCTTCACTAAGCGTTCATTAATCTGAATACAAAGCGCGCCAGTTTGTGTAACAAAGAGTTCGAAGAGATCTGATATTAAGGTTATCTACGAATAGTTATTAGCATTAACTACCTGAAATTCGAGCTCTCATTGTCTGCACGCGAGAGGCTTCGGAATAAAATGCGTATGCAGATGATTCTTTAAGGTTGATGATCTTGATAAGAATGACAATTGTATTATTAGTATCAAGTTCTATATAGCGATGAAGGCTGTTTTAAGTCAGTAAAGGTCTAGATAATAATATTGAAGAGTACGTTTTGAATCATATAATATCTATAATAGTTTTGAATCGTAATAATATCTATAATAGTATTTCGAATACACTTATATAAAAAAGTACATCAAACATATATAATATATTATATATGTGTACATCTTTTTTCAAAAACTAGTAATTTGGATCGAAATTAATTCTAATTTATTTAAAATTAATAATGTACGAAATATACCATTATTTAGCAATTATTTTCCCATATTAATAATGCAAAGCTAAAATAAGATTTTCATTCATTTGGATATCGTTCATATTTGGAGAATTGATTCAAATAAAATCCGCATTGGAAAGATTTTCCATGGCTTTATCGAATCTTGTGAGTCTTGAACACGATCTCATTCGGAAATTTGATCCTGCAGACGTTGCACATTAAAAGGTTTATTCTTGTTAGTGCGGCGTATTCCTTTAAATCGATGTACTTGTCCATTTGTCGCTGAGAAAGTGAAACGCTTGCATTTTTTTGACAGCTTGATTCTGGGATCTGTTCAGAATTTTCATGAAACAGTATACTTCTTCCGACGGTTTGTTCTCGACATCTGTTCGATATCTAGCTCGTTGTTGGACGAAAAATTTTCGCTCTCATCCAGAATATTGAATTTCACTTTAAACTTCAAAACAGAAAACAATAATATTACACACAAAAGAATTTATACGCAAAATTGTAATATAAGGATTTTCTTTACGCTGTTCTTTAATATTTCACTTTTCACATTTCATATTAATACATAAAATAAAGTACCTATTTATACTTTTGCGAGCTATATTTTTATATTTACTTATGCGAATTTAAATACGATTATGCGAAAAATAATACAAGGGGTGGATATAAAAAGTTTTGCTAATAAATACCTAGACAACACTATTGAGAAAAATTGTTTGCGTGATTTTGTTTCTCCATAATTTATAATGTTACCGGAGGAATTTCATTTCTTTTCTCGGTCAATTTGTAACATCTGTGAAAACAATAAATTCAAATATACATTTATAATTTTTGTGGATACTTTAATTTTTTATTTAGTATCCTTACTTTTATTCTAAAATAATGTTATTGAACCTCCAGCCTTGATAATTGCCTCTGCGAATGTATAAATACGCCAAAATGTTTGCAAGATTGCTTCGGAAATATCGGCATGCGGAATGGAAATATATACCGTGCGGCGAATTTATCACTTTATCCTAATTAGCCGGTTTCGGTACTAATTTATTCGCATTATTAATCTAATTACGCGCAGAGGTCGAATTATGAAATCAGTACATCATTAAGATATCTAGTCCTTTTCAAATATAATGTTAAGACCTTACGCGGATTAATTACAAATCTTGTTAGAGGATCTGGTATGATATTTTATTACTTAATGAATAATGAGTGTAATTGCAACGAAGCGTAATTTATATTGCAGTCAAAGTAAATATGTATAAGCAGAAAGGAAGTAATCATGAGGATATATCGTTGCTTTTGACTTAACGAATGGTCGGAGAGATGATCGGAGGTTTATATTCGTATATTACGTACTATCGAATATCGTAAGATTATTGACAATTTTGAAAACTATATGAAGTTATTTTAATATCTATAATAGAATGAGACACCCCCCACAGACCTCTAATTAAGATAGAAGATATAGCGGGAAGATAAAACATATAAAATATTTGTAATGATATAAGATTTGTAGCGTATATTTGTAGAATATTTTGTCTGTAGAATATATTATTTCTGTAGAATATTTTTAATTGCATCCGTACCGAGAAATATACGAAGTCAAACAGCATCGACTGTTCTGTTTTTTATTCAGCGTAATTAGCGGCTATTGCCGACTGCTGTCCGTTTGCATAAAATAGTGCAATTGAATGAAATTAGAGGAAACGAGTTGTGCATATTCCGTTTACTTGGAAAACCAGAGGAGGAAGTATCGCGCTCCGAATAATTCTTGTGCAAGCATAGGAAGTAGCTTATTTATGATCCCTCCGCCCACACTGTTCATATGCGCGTTTTTATCTGCCACAACTAAAAACAATTAGATTTTTTAATGAAGCTCCGATTATAGAATATTTTTATATGTAAATGGAGTGTGCAATCTTGATCGTTTCAAATTAGGTAATCACGATCATATATGCACATGTAAACATTATGATTAAGGGCTACTGTAAATTAATCTGTAATCGATCCTAATTATAGTATATTTTAATAGGAGAGATTATTTTAAAAAATGTCATTTTACGTTTTAATTTGATAAAAGGTAAAGAACATAAGATTAACATAGAATATAGAATTGTCAGGGATATCTCAACATTAAAACCACCAACCTGCTATTTTTTATCTTAATATGAAATCTAAAGTCTCAAGATTTTTTACATTTTTTTTTTAGATTTGACAAGAGAGAGAAAAAAAGGGAGACATATACTTTTTTCTTTTTATTAATTTAGGAGGGACTGTAATATTCATAAAAAACTTCAACTTTGTCAGCTTAGTAATTTCAAAAGAGATAAGAAATTTAACTTTTTTTAAAATAAAGCTTAATTTGGTGGTTTTAATGTTAAATAAAAATATTATTTTATATTTGTATCAAGAATATGATGGACCCTAAATAGAAGCTAGCTACATAAGCGATCTATACAGATAGAGTATCAAGGACAAAAATAGATTCGTGCAGGCTGTTCACTTTCGTCCTCTGTTATTTTCCCTCTCGATCTCGCCATCGTTCTCGTTGTCGCGGTCGCGAGCAAGAAATTCAGTGGAAAATCCTCTCGAGCGGTCAGACGTGATCTCGCACGCGCTATGGACGCCTGGAAGTTCAACATTATTAAACTCGGGCGTGTGAAATGCATTCAACATTGCGAGATGGGCAATCAGGAACTGCCCCTACAAATTTGATGCATTACGATATGATATCATGGACTCACAACGATTTTACGATAACGATAACGATATCTTGAAATTATTTCCACTAAGCTAAATTACAAGAAAAATGGAAGAAATATCGTTTCCTTCAATGTTGAATTAATCGAGAGAATGTTTAACATTAATTGTACACGCATTATGTATGTGTGTGTATAAAAAATGGTCAGTGGATATAAGCAGTGAGTAAAATGCAGCTGTTGAATTTACGACAGTTCGTTCTATCACATTTCTTGTGGAATATGTCGTTTTCTTCGTCGATATAAACGGTCCTCGTCGTATCTTACGAACAATCCGTTCCGCCGTGGACATTTCTCCCCTGCGCGCGCATTACGAATCGTTACATTATTAAAGCGACCTGCTTTTCCGCGGCTTTCCCACGGCGGTTTCCTGCGGTTAACTCTTCGACTCTGGCTTTGCATCTCCACCAGAGTCTCCACGTGCTTTGCCTGACGACGACATCGCGCACGCGTCGCAAAAAGCGCCGATATTCCTCCCGAGGACGGTCCCCGTCGATCGTGCAAATAAATCCGCGACGGCACATGATGTGCGCTCGTTCGCGAGCTGATGCATTATTTCATGGAACGGCGGTAAGACCTGTGCGACTGAACTCGCCGCGACGTTGAAACGAAGAGAACGAAAGAGACGGACGGGGCGCATGAGCGGTGGGGCGCGTGTGGGAAACTCGTCGGATGCATTATGTATTTATCGCTTTACTTACTTAGTTGGGAATTACTTTGCCATCGTAATGACTTTCAGCGTATAGCTATCTTAGGAATGCCATACTCCTGATTTATCGCCTGGACCCGTTTTTCTCGAATCATTTTGTCGCTAACGTGCTACCTGCTTCGGCAAGCATCCGCGACCATCATCGACAACGATCTTGACTCGCGTCGCGGGTCCAATGACCTTCCTGAATCTTGAATTGCAGTAATAATCGGAGTGTAAGTTGACGGGAAATGTTTCTTCACAGCAGAAATGTGTTGCCGACATAAAAAAAAGATTGCTTCAATTCTTAAAATCTTATACTTGAACTTGGTTATTCCCTATTAATAGAATGTTGCCTTAAATGTTAATTTAAAAACGAGAATTCGCAGCTGTGTGTGTATATAGAAATTATTTTAAAAACGTTGACGCATATCTGATTAAACGAAATTAAAATAATATGAATTTCTGGTTGTCATAATTAAATAATCTTGTATTTCAACCAAAAGCTTTGTTATTTTCATCAGAATTTATGCAACCATAGGTATGTGTCTAGTTACCGTAATCAGAATATATACAATCAATTGAGTCTGGTTATTATATAAAAATATTTCAAGTTAATTCAACCAATTTGTTTCAGTGTAGAATAGATAAATTATTTGGTTACAAATTTTATATAATATATATATAGAGTTTTATATAATATATATATATAGAGTTATACAATATATCATTCACATATTCATTATTTGCCGGAGTTCAATCACTTATTCACAATAGATACGCTTGTGTATAAGAGCGCGCATCGAGTTACCGTGCGGATAATATCGGGAAATTGAATACGCGGCACGTATCTAGCATTAATGAACTAATTATGGCGAGGATATCCAGGCGGTGTCTGAGAGCGATGTCTTTAGCGAGACGCCGATATCGTCGACGCCAAAGAAATCGTATTTATTTTTTCATGCAATCATTTCGCTAATTGCCTCTCGCGCTATGCCCGCGTGCACGAGAAGACGCAATAAATATTCGTGATTAATTAAGAATCCGAGATATGCGGGCGTTTCATAAAAGAGAGAGAGAGAAGAAAAAAGAGATTGCCCTTATGCGTCCTTCTAATTGGACGCATCGAATAATCTTTCTTGATGTTTGAAGGATTTTCTTACTGTAATATCGCCTAACTGAAAAAGTATAACACGTGACATGTAATTTTTGTAATATTATCTTTGTTTAAAAACAATTATAATCTGTTTATTTGATTCCTCAATTTTTCTGTTTTTACGAACTGCAGTCTAAAAATGACGTAAATATGCGTACGCGATAAATACAATAAAAGAAAAATGAAAAATTATGTAGGATTAATTCGATATATTCATATACTGAAATAAATTTCTACTGTAGGCAAAATATTCTTTACTTAATAAGATGACTATCAACAATTATGTGAGAGTGAATATTGTTTAAGTTGAAAATGACACTTAATTAACTTTGTACTTCAAAGTTCGTATTTCAATATACACTTTAGTACGCTTTAATACAAGCGAAAATAAAACCTGATGATAGTTATTGACGTACACGGAGAAAATTTTATTTTAAAATTTACCCTGAAAATATGGTAGAGTTGTGGTACAATACAATATTTTAAAGATTTTTACCATGCACTTCAGTAAAATTAATCAAACTTATTTTATACTTTATTGTAGTTTTATTAATGAATGAGAGAGATTTACATTAAAATTCTTGAAAATACATTGTTGTCCCACGCCTATCATATTTTCAGGGTAAACTCTTAGAAAAAATTCTCTCCGTGTATTAGCTAAATATTATAAAAAATGTAAACGTTAGATAATTTGCTTTGTTGATTCTAATTGTCTTATCTAATGTTATTTTTTACATTTTTATAGTGCGACTGATAATATTTAAAAAAATGTTGGAAAGAAGGAAATGCTATCGTTTTTCTTATCCCATTATTGAAATTAAATAAACAACATGAGCAACACTTCAAAATGGAATAAATTCTTACACGTCTACATTATTACAAATACATGTAGATATCTACTACGAGTTTATTGAATGACGAATCACTATCGGTATTATTGATAAATCCAGATAATTCCATCAATAATCTATATGAATTCCTTCTTAATCCATAATACACATTACTGCAATATATCATATTCGTTATCAATTATAGACGTATCTTGATTCATCTTGAAAACAAATTATAAATTTTTTATGCTAAGAAATAGAAAAATACGCGAGCGTGCATTTTTAATTCAAAATCATAGATTATATATAAAACTAGAATTTCTATGAATAATAGAATACTTATGTATTAAATTAAAACATCACACTCTCTAAATTTCTTGGAGTGAAATCTCAAAAGAGTTAAAATACTGTCACTATTAAAAAATACTTGAATAAGAGAAGCATATTTTCACTCTTTTTTGGAGTGAAATTCATTTCAAAGGAAAGAAATCTCATTTCTTTTTTGAAGTGAATCTCATTCCAAAAGTGAAATCTCACTCCAAAAAAAAAAGGAATGAAAATCTGCTACTCTTATTCAAGAGTCCAAACTTTACATTTTTTTTTTATAATAGGCGGTATTTTAACTCTTTTGGAGTGAGATTTCATTTCAAGAAATTTAGAGAGTAAATTAATGCAAACATACAATTTTTATTTTATTCTTAATAAAAATTAATTTTTCTTTATTCTTTCTCTCTCTCTCTCTCTCTCCCTTTAAAATGTATCTGATAAATCTGCAAAGAGAATTACAAACGTTCGTCGTGCCATCAAACTGCACAGATCGTTTTTTACAATGAAAAGTGCAACATATCTTCTGGGAAAGATGGTTTTCTCAGATACGCAGATACGAAGAAAAAGACGGCCGGCCAGAAGATCCAGACGCGGGATTTCCCTGATGGCATCGATAAATCAGCTCTCGCGCGATTCGTCGCTTAACGACACAATGAGAGCCGAGAAAACTGTTCCGCGCCATGACAGGATATGTCATTACTGCATTACTTATAAAGCCTCTTTGCGGCCACGTACGCCGCATACAAATGAAATCGCGATCCGCACGGCAGCTATTACAAAACCTATGGAAAAAGCGACCTACCCGGCACGCCACGTATGCAAGGATACGACCACGAGAGTCCGGCTCTTAATCGAGCATTAAATATGCACGTTGAATATTAATTGATCAATCCGTGGAAAATGCGTTTCTTTCGCGCCTGGAATTCGCATGCGTTTTCATCATCGAGAACATTGCGGATGTTGTCGAAGAAGACAGATCATATCGATCATAATCACATGGTTTTAATTGAAATTACTGTATTCTCATAAACTATTCAGTCAGACAAATCATGATTCAGCTATGCAGTTGTCGAAGAAATTTAAAACCTGAACTTATCCAAGTCAGCAGACATTTTTTATTATAGTCTAATAAGAACCTTAATGAAATTTCGAAGTTTTAATTTCGAAATGAAAACGTTTTCATCTCGCCAAGTTGCTTACTCAGACATATATGCTTTGTATAAAAATTGCATTCAAGACTTAGCGAAGACTCATCCTTCCGCGTATTCTTTCGAAGCGACGTCTCGGGATGTGTCAAGAAATCCCGACGAAATGGCGATGTCGCCGTCGCCCTGGTCGACACCTATCCCATAAATAATCTCGACATCGAAATTCATTTGACGGATCCATCGATCGGCGATGAGTTTTTCCCCCACCTGTTTCTCTGTTCTTCCTGTACAACGCATTCAGTGCGTCGACGATTGGTAGTGTGTCGATGTTGTACGTGGCGAGTATAGCTGTCGTCGCAGTAGCATTCCGTCGGACAGGTTATAGACGCCCTTCGACGCCCGACAAACACGCTATTTCTTCAAGCGAGCAGAAGATCGGGCCGCCGATCCCATCCGTAATGCTCGCATGTCCGCGAACTCGACTAGCGGGCATCCAACCGGCGTTGAAGCCTCCGCCAAGAAAAGGAAACGAGTCGGCATCCCGGGGAGGTTGTAGACGAGTTAAACGGGCCATCATATCATTGTTTCCGCCGCCAAACACGTATAACATCCGAACCTACCGAAATCCTTCGACCACCTACTCTCCCCAACTCAAGGACAAAACCTCGAGAAACAAAACCGTCCAGAAAAATATGAGTTTCTTCGTCTACCAGCGAGTACCCACTTAGAATCTGTGTAGAAACACAGGAAGTATTTCACCGAGAAATCGATAATCTAGCTTATGTCGTGTTAAGACAGCGATAAATTTTTAAGTATAAGCGTCTGATAATGAAAGCGTTGCGACAAATTGATTTACGTAAAAATGGTCAACATGGATTTACTTCCAATTATAGAAAAAAAAGATATCTATAACTAAAGATTGAAGAAATGCAGCATACAAATCAAGAAAACAAGAGAATACTTTTTCAGAATACTCTGGAATAAAACATAACTTATTTTAAGTCAAAAGATGTATCAGATGATACATTCATATTTATAGTTACAATATTAGCGCAATGTATACATAATTGTTGTCATCATTATTCCAAAAGTTTTTTCCAAAATTTTTTTTCCTTTCTCTTTCTTAAAAGAAAATCTATCTCTCTTGTTCTTATAAATAATAATAATTAAATAAATAAAGAAATGATTCTATTATTGTTGTTTATGATAAGTATGTTTATCAAAGCAATTTTATACCTACAGTAAAAAGCATTGTAGGAAATTTCTTTATCTTTGTAAAAATTTTATTATCTAACATAAATGCAATCTAATCATTCTAAGTAAGAAATATTGTTGAAACGTATTCATTACTTTGTTCTTGCAATTAATTAAATCAAAGTTATCATTACGGATAAGATAACTGTAAAACAGTATTAAGGTTGCGTCACTAACATTATAGTTTACTGAATAATTTTTAGTGCAAGAAAAGGAAACAACATAATTTTGAGGAACTGAATTCGAATCTGCCGCCAGAAAAATTCCATCAGGAAGAATTTTTAAGACATAGCATTATCAGTTTTAAAATATAGCGTATCATTTTCAAGACATAGCATGTCATTTTTTAAGATATAGCAAATTCCTTCCAAATAATTTGGGTGTATCAAGTAAGAACAAAATGAAGTCTCCACCAAGATTTGATGATAATTGAAATTGAAAAACATTATCAGAAGTATTGAAACGAAAATATGTTAAGTGATTACGCTGGTGATCGATTGTGAATTTTGAAATCAGATGAAAATTACAAAAATGAACAAATTCACTAGAATGTTTATAATTATCATTAGTCAACATCTAGTAAATTTGTTTACTTTTGTAATTTTCATTTTGTTTCAAGATGCACAATCAATCCCTCAAATTTTAATGAAACCGATCCAAAATCATATAAAAAACAAGAATTAAGTGCTTAACATTCTTTTCTAATTTTAATTAAACCTCTCTCTCTCTCTCTCTCTCTATATATATATATATATATTGGAAAAATATATTTTCTTATATTTCAAAAATTTGACCTGAGCACGTATTATGGAATTATTCGGAATGGATTCCGATCGGAATTATTCCATTTTTCTTAGAAAATACAACAGATATCTACGGAATAATTCCAATCGGAATCTATTCCGAATAATTCCATAATACGTACCTCGATGGAAATATTTCAATGGCAGATCGATCTCAGCATCGGATATTCGCCTACAAATGGTATACTCTTGCACAAAACCTTGAAAACTGATGTAATTATTATCATGATAAGTACATGACGATGTAAAACGAGCGTCACGTATATCAAAGAATATTTAAATCCTCGCGATACTTTTATAGAACGACTGAATCTCTTTATTCTAGGTTTCTTTTATGTTCCAAAGTATTCATGTCTATTTTGCAACTACGATAGTCTTTTACTTTACACTTATGTTACAATTAGAGAAGTAGGACTCGTACTTTTTACATTCTATCAGAAAAGAAAAATTACATAGCTATAATTTTATGATGCGTTCATTAATTTAAATGCAGAAATCGACATCAAATACATATGCACAAAAAATGGGGCGAGGCACTCTCTCAACTCGCTCTGGCATGCACCATCTTACATATTTATAACAGTTTTAATGAGCGCCGTTGCTAAATGCATACGAGGGAATCCGCGACCGAGCAAATTAATCGACAACATGAAACTAATCTACGTTCTAGCCACGAAGATTAAAAATCATGTCACAACGTATTATTGGTGTCTCCATCAGGACATTTCCTCATTATAGAACGTTTCGTTAGAAATTTGTTATTTATTTTAAATACTAATAATATTTATAATCCATTAAGCATTTTAGGAAGCCCTTATTAAATATTTTATAAAGAGAAAGCTTGTTTAATAATTAATATTAGAACGAAAGGAATGCTTATATTTTTGAAATCTAGTTTTCCTTATTTAGTCATTTGAAATTGCTTCATATTCATTGATTCGGTAATTACCAGCCTACAAATTGCGCCATAAGAGATATCAGATTTCTACAAATAAAAATTGCAGACTTTCCGCTTTTCCGTGCCGATTACTTTCACGCGTGGGTAATCTTTACTCCCCGCGGTAATGCAAATCTTAAACATACTCCTTTCGCGTTTGTTCCTCTTCCACGCTTTCTATTACTTTCTATCGCTTCGAAGATCTTTCGCGCACCGCCGCCACCGCAGCTGGACAGATATACCGGCGTTAAATAATTTCCGCACGGGGACGGAAAGTACTTTAAGCCGGCGCTATCTGCGGGTTGCGCCAACAAAAGGACGACAGAAATCGTTCGACAAGAAACCGATGAAGGGTTTATCTTAATCCACGGTTCACCGAGCAGACGAGCTCCTCGCCAATACCCCTGGGCCACCCCTTTCATCGTTTATGCCCACCCTCTCGCACGTAACCGATCACACTTCGCTTGTTTTACTAGATATTTTTTGTTATCTGGACTACTTATAATCGTGACCGCGTTTGTAACGAGTCGAATAGTACATACAATCGCCGTTCTACCGGAAGCAATGTTTTTATTTGAATCGATCGTTTCTTCCTTTTATGTTACCTACTTTCTGACGAGTTGTAATACATTCTTAGAGACCTTATATTAGAGTTTGGCTGCTCTACGAGTGATTTTGTCAACATCCTGCGAAGAGAAAGATATAATTTCTCCCTTATATCTCACTCTAACTTGTCCTATCTCACTCTATAATTTTAATTAAAATTATAAAGTGAATAAATTAGAATAAAATAATGTATATATAGAGACAAATTACATATACCTTTTTCTCTCTTAGGATTTTAACAAAATTGTTCATGGCCAGACTCTGATATAGAGTCTCTAGGAATATATAACAACTCATCCGAAAGTAGGTAAAAGAAAGAAACAATAAACTCTCTATACATTTCTATTGTATTCAAGTTATATTTATCACGCTTCAGTATTTCTCAAACTTGAGCATATTATTCTTCACTATTATTTAACGGAAGATATCGAGAATCATTTTAAGCGATTAAAGAACCATTGTATAGATAACGTCAATAACGGTGCTTCCGAGAGCTCGCAGAAAAAAAGAAACCTTCTTAAATGTTCTGTATCAGACCACTTCCGGAGACCTCCGATTCTGCATTCTGGATAAAAACACTTAACGAAGTTATTGGATGTCTTCGGACCGGCCACAGGGTACCGTTAACAAAAACGTGGAACGTCGGCGAGCGACGAAGAAACGAACGATGGCGGCTTGAAGTAGAACGAACCGGCCGGTTGGTCGATAGTCTGACGCGATCGGTTGACGTTTTCCCGGAACGTTACCATTTCACACTCGCGGGTGGTAGAGGCGTTGCGACAAAAATCCAAGAGAGGGAAAGTCTGACGAATCGATTCGAAAGGATGTCATCATAGTCGAGACTATGGATGGGCGCAAACACCTGTAACACCGTGTTCACGGCGTCACGTGCCCGGGTGTTGCCGTGACGAAAGTCCCGATGATCGTGCAAAAACCCGGCACGGAATAAAAAGCTGAACGGGCTCGCGCTGTTCGGAAGCCTGGGAGTTCCCCACCGGTGAGCGCGCTATGAGAAACGTTAAAGCGAGAATTTGTCATTAGATCGTGAGATTTGCGGTTAGATGATGCGAAATCCGATATAGTTCTTGCTTCGGTGATTCTTAGTCAATCATTTATCGCTTTTCTCGTCGTTGTAGCGTAAATCGATTAATTACAGGTCGCTCGTTATTTTATCGCGTAACAATATTGTGTTATGTCAAGAAATTGAATTACCGGTAATATTTTAATTCTTAGCTCACGCAGAAGCGAATCAACGATCTCATCTAAAAGTGAATTGAACTTCATCTCATGTAAGTGAATCGAAAGGTGTCCCATCGGTTTGTTGCGCGATCAAAGAACTTTCAGTATACCTTGATGTATGTGTTAAATACATCCAGATCGGACAAGCGTGCGCGTACTCAGTTCTCTTGATCATCAGATACATAGTCAGCATGACTCCACGATCCGCACCCTCGACCACCGACGGTGTCCCGCTGACTATTTATCTTGTTACATCGAAGTGATCCGATTCTAACAGGAGATCAATGACGGCCGCCGACCACCGCGGCTTCTTGTTGCGTGCGATTCTTTGCGGAAATGTAACGATGACACAAGAAGCTTTATGGTATGAATTGAAAAGCAGTCGTATGTCCTCGTATTTCCTACAATGAGAAAAAATACGTTATTTAATTATACCATCTCAGTATCACGATACAAATACAGGGTGACAAAATAGTTTAATCGCAAAGTTTTGTGTTTATCAAATCATTAATAATACTAATAATTAAAATACTAATGAATTAGTATACTAATGATTTTACAAAGAAATAAATTCTAGAATGTTAGTTACATCTTATTAAATATCAAAAATAATAATTAATATTCAAAAAATGACTATCTTATAAGTTTGATGTAAGTTATTTTAAATTATTTTAACGAAAATTAATTTAATGAAAATGATTTTAACGTTATTTTGACATCAAAATGGCTACAATAACATCAGTTTACCACCTGAGTAATGATTTGATAAATACAAAACTTTGTAGCCAACCCTTTTTATTACTCTGTATTAAAAAAGATTAAATTACTGTACAATATGACTTGGCTTTTTAATCAGATATATTTTGATTTCGTTCGAATGCATGCTATCATAAAGAAATGATTGAATTGGATTTAATTGATCGCAGAATATTTAAAATTATACAAAAATACATCTCATTCAATCGACAAGCAGATATAATGTGACTAATCGAATAATATATCAATGGTAATAAATCAATAATGCAGGAACAAATTGCATATTGCACGGAAAAAAAATGTTTCTGGTTTACAGCTAATTCTAATTAACTGAAATTGCATTAGCTAGTATAGCTATAAATTTGCTAATACATACAAAGGATTTGCTGCTGTATAGCTAATAAAGGACGTGATAGCAAAATATGCAAGTCTGTTACAGATCGATTTATTTAGCAATATGAAGTTAGTTGTCACAGTTATCGGATATGTCCGTGTAAAAGAAAATTGTTTCTACCACAGTTAAAAATGGTTAACTGAAATAGTTTGCTGAAAGTGTACTTGCTACCAAATTGTCTGTTACGCAGAAAACGTTTGCTGCAATGATCAATACATCGACATAATAGCAAAATGCTTATCTGTTACAATGATAATAGTATTTACTATAATAGTATATATATAATATTTAAGCCTCACAGCTAATGGAAATTAGACCTCGCAGATACGACGTTAGGTGACCCCCATTAACCTGGACCCCCCATCATCGAAAATCAAATTCGTGATAGGTCAAAAATTTAGTGCTCTTTTGTTGCTAATTAGTTGCTCTAGAGCGAATTTTGTTGCTCCAACCGTTTAGCAG
>NW_017257208.1:36828-37174 GCF_001594055.1 Mycetomoellerius zeteki
ATATCAAAAAAACAAATGCACCAGATTTTGTTGCTGTTTTGTTGCTCTAGGATAGTGCAAAAAAATATCGAAAAAATCACATTGTTAAACAAAATCCGATAAATAATTAAAACTGCATTGTCGCGCGTCGCAACGTTATGACCAAAACTTACATGTATAGAATTTGTTACTCGCAAGTTTTTGGTACTAAAATGTTCCTTGGAACGTATACTATCGAAATATACCCGTTTCCGATTTTTTTGCTAACACTAACACATGATAAATAATTAGTTTACCAGCATCGGCGCTCGAGCCGAGCACTTTATCGTCTGAAACATTGTTTAAATAATTTGTTACTCGCAAGTTT
>NW_017257208.1:38304-126753 GCF_001594055.1 Mycetomoellerius zeteki
AAACGGTTGGAGCAACAAAATTCGCTCTAGAGCAACTAATTAGCAACAAAAGAGCACTAAATTTTTGACCTATCGCGAATTTGATTTTCGATGGTGGGAGGTCCAGGTTAATGGGGGTCGTTAGGTGTCCATATATTGCTACTGAATTTAGCTGCCATATCTAATTTTTAGCTGTGGCAGCTAATCTTTTTTTTCCGTATAGCAATATAACGTGCTGGACACTTCATCGAGACGACAGAGCTACGTCAGGGGCCATGTGTTACCTAATAATTGCGTTCGGTAGTCACCCAACAAATATTTATTGCTACTTACTGTTCAGTGAATGTAAACGGGTCAGCCACTCTAATGGAGAACATCTAATTTTCGCTCAGGCGGTCGCGATCGAGCCGCTCCGTGTCCGAGGAAATTAATTCTGTTCGTAGATCCATTCTCTGATGATAACATCGCCAGAGATATTGTTGTGAGTCATCATCGAAGCCATTCTGAAATATATATGAAAGTATATAACAATCATCGTATTATACAATTAATATTTGTCATCTTTTGAAAAAGTTCTTTACAATGGTGGAACTGTAATTTTTAATATAATAAATATTTTTGTATTAAATTTCCTCTCCACCTTACTATTATCAGCTGTTCAATTTATTTGCAATACTGTGAGCGAAGCATGATGCGTCGCGTCGACTTCGATTATCGACGAACTACGAGACAATTTCCGTTGGACGTTAATCAACCAATAGCGTCAACGCTATTGGAAAAGTATACTAGTCAGGATAATATGGATAAACGAAAAATGCTAGGGCGGATAATAGCAAGAACCGGAACGTATGTCAGCTCGTCATCATCACCGAAACGTCAGTAGGTGTTTGGCCAGGTCGCTAATGTAATATTGTTTGCAGGAGTATCGGATGTAGACAGCAAGTAACTCGGGAAAAATCGTTAAGAAAGTCTCTAAAACTTATGGACACAGCATTGTATTTCTGATCGTCTTTAAAAGATAAAAATATTATATAGAATATTATCACAGAATACATTTTTTAGATATAGAAGTTATATATGTTTTACAGGATGGTTTTATGTGTATGTCTAAAATTTAAAATATTTTTTATTGAAAATTAGGATGATTCGAAGAAAAAACAACTAGACAAATATCTGCAGTAATAAAGACAACGATAATATTTCAATAATTATTGCACATAATACTTTGCACAAAAAATTGTTAAGAAAATCTCTAAGTTTATATGATCACCGTTATATTTCCGATCGTCTTTAAAAAAAAAAAAAAAAAAGATACAAATATTAACAATAAAAATCTCATTTTACGACGGTATATGTGAGAACACAATTGATAAACTAGAAGCCTATATACCGGTCTAGATTTTTTAATGGTTTTAAATAATTTTTAATGTGAATTATATACATATATACTATAACTCGCATTATACCTTATTTGTAGTCCTTCAAACTGCGCACCGAATTTGGTTTTCCGGATTTATAAACGCAATTAAACTACTGGAATAATACAAATTAAATTAATTGACAATTTTAAATGCACGGCATCATATTAGCGAGATGTTAATGTGCTGAAAAATTATAAAAATATTATATAAGATTTCTCACAGAATAATTTTTCAGATATAAAAATTATTATATGTGTTAGAGAGATCGTTTTTATGTATAACGTGTTTATGTACCTATTTATTTTTTATGAAAATTAGAAATGCAAAATCGAAGAAAAGACAACTATAGATAAATATCTACAGCAATAAAGATAACGATGATATTTCAATAATTATTGCGCATGATACTTTGCGTCCACACTATCGATTGCCATAAAATGCAACCTGGTGGAGCTGGCGAATTGCGTTTTCCGCGGACGTTGCCGTATTCCCGCTGTGCTCATCGCTTCGTCTAATTTACACGGATACAATATGTTCCGATTAATCGCAGGCCAGTTACACCGGCGCGAATTAACTTATCGCTCGCGCTTGGCCCGAGCGCAACGTCATTCGCGCTACACCGCGGCCGATGCAGCAACCGCTTCGCGTAGCACCCCATGCGCTGGAAGCATTACGAATCAGGCGTAATACGTGGAAATCATAAATATAATCAACCAAGTGGGAGCGTGCACCAGGCATAAATTGCTCCTGCATTAACGAGATCCGAACGCGTGCAACGTTCCCTCGAGCATGTATTTTCCCGATTCCGGAGAAAAGCAACAACGGCTCGTTAGTCGC
This sequence comes from Mycetomoellerius zeteki, assembly GCF_001594055.1. Classification (NCBI taxonomy): domain Eukaryota; kingdom Metazoa; phylum Arthropoda; class Insecta; order Hymenoptera; family Formicidae; genus Mycetomoellerius; species Mycetomoellerius zeteki. Next base: position 40,542 of record NW_017257208.1, read on the forward strand.
TGTATCATGTGCTCATGTCAAACCTGTTTCTTCATTAATCACATGGTTCATTAAAGGAGCAACTTTGTTTTGATATTGTCTCGATGATGGTTACACTTGCACAGTACGATTACATTTAAACCGAAGTGTTATTCGGATATTATTGTACTTCGTATACTTATAATTGCGTTCATTAAAAATGGAAAGATATTATTAAATGGATAATTTATATTTAAAAAATTAATTATGAAAAAATGGATACGATATATCCGAGATAATGTTCTTTTATAATTTGTAGTTGAGAAATATTTCTTTAGCGAATCTGCTATGCGAAAGAGAATTATGGACTAGAACTTTAATACTTTCGTACTGTTGGATTTTAATATATATTTATTTATGGAGGCATAGGAGCGTATCACTCTCGAAGGAAAATCGCTTCCTTACTTCCTAGCATATATGTTGGCTTTAATTATGATACTGACGCGCATGACAGACGTTTTACTTCTCCTGATTCTCAGCTATATTGCAGTACAACACGATATATATTTCCGTTTAAGATAATGTAGATAGCCACTCGAAAGCATGATTTGATGCGTCTAGCCACGCTCGTGTTGCGTGTTTGTTTCCGCGTGTTGATTTATACCGTAAAATTGTAATCATGCCGATGAATATGAGAGGAACGATCAAAATATTCGCCTTATTTCGCCCTACGTCGAAAGCGAATAGAATTGATTCGGTCCATAAATTTGCATACAATAGCGATACTTACTGGAAAATTTTTGCGATTCAAACACTTCCATCAATCGCCGTTAAATCCGTGAACTCCAACATTGATCAACATCGGCGACGGATTCTCGTCACGGTGCAATCGCGAGGTCGTTTCTTCTGTTCACCGGTCAGTTAATAGCTCCGTTTCTTTCCTATGCCGATCCGTCATTGACTTCCGAACGTGTCCGCGGCCAACCGTTTCGCGACGCCGTAACTCGTGCCAATCGACGGCAGATTTGCGTGACCGTGACGTAAAATGCACCACGGTACCTCCCACTTTGTTCGATTTTTGCGGCGCGGCATTTTAATGTCTCCTAGCAGCTCACAGTGATTCAGCCATCGTTTCGTCCTTTGTAATTTATCGTCTTGCCGACCTGCTGCGTCCTTTCACGCCGTCATTCTAATAGTTCGCACGTGCTGCGGATAAAATCAAATACTGCATTAGCCCATAGTTATATTTTGTGAAAATAGCAAGAAACAGTTTATTGTTAATGATTTTTTTCAAGCATCAATACATCTTTAATAAATATTATATGGAGCAATTTTATTTGCATTGATTTTTTATATTTAAATTAATATTTAAAAATAATTAAAGGATTTTTTGCCATCTCTTAAAATTTATTAATACATAATGGAATTACATCAGAAGAATTCTTGTAGCTAGGCATTAAACTATATTTATTAAATCTATAGCACACCATTGTGTATAAAGATAATCAATTATTTAGGAAAAAGCGCGACTGAATGTAAAAACTGAAATCGCTTTCTTAATCGAAGTTCTTTCTGGTTCAACCATTAAAAATTAAATTATTACGTATTTTATAATTATGTCTAACGATTAATTACAATCTGCAGGATGGTGACTACCCATATAATCGAATTAACTATAAATATAAAGCAATAGTCACACTTTTGAACCACTTCTATCATTCGTGTATTTATAATAAATACAGTAGGAATAACATTAAAATTTTTTATTTTGTTTTAGATCATTATGCATGCATATTATTATGCTTAAAGTTCTGTAACTAAATACGTCAAACAAGTATTAATAATAAATTAAATATCTGTTTTATAAAATTAAAAATAAAAGAATTTTTTAGTTTAAAAAATATATATAACCGAAATATTATATATTTGTCGAAGAGAAATAAATCATTTAAATATAGTTTTACAAAAATACATTTTCAGTATGTGAATCGTGTATGTGAGCATATTTTTTATTTAATTAATTCTCGCAAACATTTCTGACTGAACACACTTAATATGCGTTAGCCTGTTATCTTCTATTAATTTGTCTAGCAATTATTCAAATGACCGTATGAATATAATTATACACAGCACTCACTCATTTAACCATGATAAATAGTTTAGTTGCGATAGTTATCTTAGTTTGATTAACATTTAATTAACCGTTGATTATTCAATTATGGGAAAATATTTCATTACACTCAATTGAGCCCTCATGCAGGTAATAAAACGGCCGTTAGATAATAGCCTGTTGGTATAATTACACAAAAACAAACTGACACATATCAATTTACAATTAAGTAGAAAGTATGTGAGTTTTATTAATATCAATGATTAAGTATCATGTCTTAATTGAATATTAAAAAATGTATATTTAGGAAATAATTGTTTAGCTGTTGTCTGTAATTTATTACTTAGAACAATAATAGCTTCTGGACTTTCGAATTATTTGCATTAGTCATGATCATAGTTCAACGTGTAGAGACACAGTTGTCCTCAAATTTCGATATCATAAATAACAATTTCGCGGATTTCCGGGTGGACCCCCGTTCTCCATAAGAAACCGCAGAGACCCGGCAGGAAAGATGATTGGCGACCAGGAGGGAGAAACAAGTTTATCCGAGTGGAGCCCCCGCGCCTCAACCCCCCGCTGTCGAACGCGCGATGGGAATAAAATGTGAAACTGTAAATTGTGCGTGGAAAGAATCGGTCCCTGGGCGGTCGTGGTGGTCGACCATGCTTTTCGTGGAGTAGTCGGGAGTGGAATGGCGGATGGGGGTGGAAAGACTGGACGGATGGCGGGAAACAGCACGAGAAAAGATCGGTTCTCGCTCGAGCAAGGCGAGGATCTTCGAGGATTTAAATGCGCGTTCAGGCGAACGAGATGGAGGGTGTATTTTTCGTAGATTCGAGGGTTGGAAATTTGTTAGGTTACGTCGGACTATCACTCCCTAGTGAATATGAAAAAAGAATTCTTCACGAAGCTTTCAAGGGTCGACCACAGTTGGAGGCGGTGTGTCGGTGCTCCTTGCCGACACCCCTTACCCCCGTGAGAGAGCGGCTGGTTCGTGGGGGTTGAGGTGATGGTTGTACGAGGAGAAGCTGGTGGCCGGAGGGTAGGAGGGATGTAACACGGTGCCAGGAATATAAAGCGGGGGATAAAGGAGATGGCGGTCACATATGCGACTCGTAAAAGCTCTTCTGAAAAGCTGCATCCGTTCTGCCACCGTCCTACCCCCTTTTTTCTCTTTCTTCACGACGATTCCGTCGGAAGAAGAACCCGGCCTCCTCCATTCCAACGACGACGTGGCTTTCGCGCTTTCAACGTCGCGGTTGACCACAAAAATTTGGCTCTGGGATATGATTTAACGTGAGATGTCATGAGAAATATTCGCGTATTAATTTAATGCTGTAGATTTTATTATAAAGTTTGTTTTATATTCTCGCATATCTTATGATTGCCAATAATGTATATAAAAATATACATATATACACATTAAGAGAAATAATCGATAATATTTTATATTTGAAAAAAGAGAAAGTATAATATTTTTATATCTTAAGACATCGCATTTCTTTTTTTTATGTTAAAAGTATGTTAATAGTAATAGTAATCGGTATAGTTCTAAGATATTGAGTTAAAAAAGAAAAGATTAAAATCTTAATATTGCATACTATCAAAGCGTTGCATAGCCACAGGTCAGTTCTTAATAATATGGCAACGTTGCGTTTCTATGGGAACGTGACTTACCCCGGTTATATCTCCTAATACTGGCGAATATTAAGAAATGCCATTCTCGAGTGGCATTTCCGTACATTTGCGGACGGAAAATGAGCCATTCGTTTGCCGATCGGAATAAGGTACTGTCTATGCATGGCACGGACGCGCCACCATACAACCGTCCCATAAATAATCGTCCTCTTCTTTTAACCTAAACCTCTTTGCTCTCTTTTCGGCCGCAACCCTCCTTTTCCTTTCATCGCTCTCTCGCTTACTTTCTCTCCCTGTCTCGATGCGAATGTATTCGAGGATACCGTACGAGCTTCCTAGGATAAGAAAGACACATAACCAGAATATGGCAATGTAAGAAATATAATATAATGGAAACAGTGTGTAAGAATGTGTAATTGTATGAGATATTATGAAAAGAATTTATTATGAAAATTATTTTTCTTTTTATTAATGCATCTTTTCGGTCAGGATATTTTTATTTTTTGAAATGTATAATTATACAAACAACTTATATTTCGGTAACACAATTTAACTCTCTTTAAAACAAAACTAATATTTTTTAATTTATTATTTATTAATTTTATCGTGCCCTTTTTTATCTTATTGTATTTATCTGATATTTTTATTGTTTAATATCAAAAGAAAAACAAGGAAATTGCATTATAATTATCAATATGTCTCATTAAAAAATTAGCAAATGATAAACAAGTAAAATCTTTCTTTTTGAAATTAAAAAAAAATTTTACATGCATTTGCTGCAATAAAAAGAAGACATCTGTTTTACGATGTTTACTTCAAATAAACATCGCTCCCTTTCTTTCGCGCCATTCTTTTAACTTCTCGGACATAAATGGCGAGTTACAAAAAACACCTCGTTTTGAATGCGACTGCTTTTTGCGGTAGTACTAACCAACGCTTCCAGACAATTCTTGGCGGGTTTGTCGATCGTTTAATCGTCCATTTCCACCTGTCAGCCCAAGTCGATGGAAGCACAAAGGCGATCTCTATCCTGAGGAGAAACTCTCGCAAGAAAGCGAGGCAACATTCGGCTAGGAGGGTTGCGGGAATGGGCAGTGAGGGAAAAGGATGTGCGGGCAAGGCAAGAAGAAGTCTGACATTCGAGGAGTCGACAAAGATTATGAAGCGCATACTGTAGCGAATAAAAATGGTTTCCACGGCGGGGGAGAAGCGGAAAACAGAGACATTGTTCGTCGCAGAGAGTTCCTGGAGGATGCTCCATGGGAGAATAAGAGAAGGCACAGTTGTGGGGCTAACGATAAACGTCCTGCGTTTAACGCATAGCATATAATTTTACGTAATGTTTTTTAACTTATTTTCGTTACGTAGTGAATGAAAAATCTTATTATTATTCGTTTCAGTTCAAGAAAAGTATGAAAAAATAATAGTTACAATGAAGATATTTTGAAAATTGCAGCAACATGTCTTAAAATTCTAGCCTTTTATATAGAAATGTTTTAAAAACTATCGAGATTATTTTTACTTCATAATCAGAGATTTTATAGCAATTAGTCGTATGATGACTGTCCTCATAGATATTACACAGAAGCTTGCAACGTTTGCAACGTTACTGCAATATTGCTGGAACGTTGCATTGTTGCTGCGATATTACTAGAATGATCTGTGCTGTATGGATTAAAAATTAAATTATTATTATTATATATCTCGTATCTGGCATCGGCGCGCGCACACGACACATTGTGCATCGAGCGTAACAAAATCAATTACAACTGCGGTCCAACCCATGCCTAGTGCGAATGAATCGGGGTATTCGAAAAAGAAAAAAAAAACAATTGCGAAATGCAAATACGGTTCACGCTGATTGTGGAAAGCAGATAATGGATCCTCCTTTTGAACGATGCTCGTGAAGTGGAAAGCTTAAAATAATTAATCGTACTTAACGGTAGTGACTCAACGAGATTTAAACCAGTCAAATGCGTTCCGCTTCCTACGCGCCAGCACGTCGGATTACAGCAAAAATAAATAATATTTTTTATGATGCAGGAAATTGCCATCCCACTGTAATAAGTAGGCATCAAAGATGATTGTTAATCAAGGAACCAAATTACTAGTGAGAAGATTATCTTCGCGATCTTACGCGTCCATGTATAATGCTGTAATTGTAGTGTATTCTAATACGCATTATATAGTATTCTACAGCATAAAATTCGATATTTACAAGTACTTACACTTCAGAAAGAACTTAGATATCTATTCAGATTGCATTTTGATATACATTAGAATACCAAGAATTAATGTATAAAGATGGCAAATACGAGTCACGTGCAGTTATTAGGGCGCAATAATATTTTAATAAATAATTTAGTGATAAAAATATAACAAACCGTTATATTATACAGCTTCAGCTCACTTTTCGAGTCATCCTCAGATATTAACAAATAATATACAGAGCTGTATCTACGTCATTGTCAACTATGCAGAAGCTCCTTACATGTGAATACGGAAAGAACGACTTAGCTGAAGTATTTAAAAATTTAGCTAGATGCAGATTTAAAAATTTTGTCGGATCTTCAAAATAATTATGTAGAACACCTAAACGTTGGTGATAGTACTGTAAAAAGTTTTAACATTCTAGTAATAAATTTGAGTGTCTCACATAATTATTTTGATGTGATTCAAACAAAATTATTTTCAGATCCATATCTAACTAAATTTTTAGATATATTTCAGAAAAACCATTCTTTTTATAAAGATGTCACAAATATGGAAGCTGCTTAGATTCCAACATAATGGATATAATTTCCATTCAAAATTGACAAGTAACAAGAGTAATAGATAAAATGAAACAGAAACAATTGTCCAGATGATAAAAATTAGTCAATACAAATACAAAAATACGAATAATTATTAAATAGATTAAAATTAAAGATGTAAAAAATATACAGATTCATTATTGTCTAGTTAATATAACAATCGATAACATGTAACAACGATAAAATGAGCAACGTTAGAATGCATATTCTAGCTAAGACAACCTGTGGAGCTAAATACGTCGAAAACTTTAACTGATATTTCCAGCAAAATGAATCAGTGATTGACCTGTGATTGTGGTGTAAAACTGCGATTATGGACAAGGAGGAGAAAGAGATGAAGGCTTGAGAGCTTGAATGACACCAAGACCAAGCAGGGTGAGTTTTCTTGCTCGATGGACATCTTTTTCTTGCGCCGATTGTGCGCTACGTGGTCGTCGCGACACAAACAGCGTATGATTGAGTGAACGCCGCGAGGGATTTTCCGGTGTAGGAATGGCGGAGTGAGTGAGTTTCGAAGTGTGTGGCGCGACGAGGGATAGAATGGTAGAAGGAATGTAGACATTTAGCTGTACCGAGAGGGTAAGGCGCCTCGTACAGCCTCGTGGGAGCGTAACAGCCCCTAAAACGATGTTGCCGAATATACAGCTGTCCCTTTTTTCTTCTCGAAATTTTTGCACGCCAACGTGTGCGTCTGATCTTTGAATCTCTCAATTTTGCACTTTATGTTATAGAAAAAAGAATACTTATTTTCAAAATGACGGTTAAATAAATATTTAAATTATTAATTTTTAATATTTTGTACATAAAGTTAATGTCAATAAAAAGTAAAGAATATAAATGTAATTTAATTAAATCTTTCTTTTGTGACGCAAATATATACTTACATTATGATTGCAACTAAAAGAGTATAATATATAATTAAAGAAGTGAAAGGTTAAAAAGTAGAAACAAAATTATCTCTCAATCAAATTAATCGAAACCAGTTCGAAAATCGAAATTGAACTGTTAAGGTATGTCATCATCGGAGCTTTATTCGCTCTTTTCCATTTCGAAGTAAACGAAATCATCGACAGTCGGCGGGGTCGATCAAGTAGACGTAACCCCTGAACTGGTCTCGGCGTTCTCTCTCTCTCTCTCTCTCTCTCTCTCTCTTCTTTTCCCCTTCTTCTTTCGTTCTTCGCCATCAGTAAAAACGGAAGCGGAGGGCTTGAAGGTTCCTGGTTTATCCGACCGGCGCGGCGTTTCTGCTCGCGTATCGCGATATCCTATCGTATCGATATGACTTCCCTGAGGGTCGCTCGAAGTAAAATCATTAGTAATGCCATTGTGTTGCCCTTCATCCTCAACCATTCTCGTTCCCCGAGACAACTGATGCTCGACATGCCCGCGGCCCTTTTTTGCAAAATTCGAGCGATGAAAGGCAAAAGGAATTCAATCATTTTTAACTCGTAATATGATTATTTTTTTATATCGTTACATTCAAAATCAAGATAAGTTAAATTAATATAAGTTAAACAAAACATTATCATTGATATAACTTATTAGTTAGTAACATAAGTCTTGAAAAAATACGATGCGGAGCATATAAGTGTTATTTTATATATTTTAAATAGCTATCATATGTATCATGTATACTAAATAATTAAAGTAAATATTTGTTTTATATTTTGACAGTCGTGAGAATATCAATAATAACACGCTAGAGGAGTACATTTATATGAAGAACTAATAATTCTTGTATAATTCCTGTAATTTATTTCGTAAATTGACAAGGAACCTCGCATATCATAAAGTAGAATAACATCTCCCAAATGGACCGGCGATATTTTATATCGATCAAAACAGCCTTCATCACACTCAGTATCGCACGCATGGCCTAAAACGTTTCAAGTGGAAATTTTTCACTTTGATTCCAGTATTTATCGGCACTCGTTACGATCACTGTAATCGACATGCAATTAGCCCGAGTAGATTAATACCGCTCGAATACTGGTAATGGGTACTTTGCCGATATGTATGTAGGTGTGCATTTCGCGCACAAATACACATGTATACCTGTTATGAAAGAGATACAGATGCCGCCCGTTGCACAACAGGAAGAAGAAAACGAAAAATGAACTACGTCCAATCCAATATTTCAAAAACGTATTGTATATAGGGCTAAGAATATTATATTTTAATATAATACGAACACAGAGCGATAATAATTTAACTGTAAAATCATATTCATTGAAAAACAAATCTGATATTGCTATAATTATTAAACTAATAATAAAATTTTGCAAATATAATTAAATTATATAAATACTTAAATATTAATACTTTATATATATAAAAAATTAAATTCTTTAAATATAAGTAATACACAGTTGTATATAATTTGTAACAAATTGTGGAAGCTTTTTCAGTAAAATTAACATTTATAATATATTAAACTAACATTTTATTCATTTATCTTAGAATTTATATATTATAGAATTTAAAATATTTTATGTTAATTATTCACTCATAAATTGTGAATAAAAATTCAATACAAGAATTTTAACAAGAATCGATTTTAACACAAATACGAAATGTTTCTTACTGTATATAATATATAGATACATATGATATCTCGTTTACATTTAATTATCATTTTTTATTGAGCTCATTGTACTGCACAGACATTAACAAGATTAAAAGACAGAATTTTTGTATTTGGACACAGTTGTTATCATTTTATATAGTAAGCTGCAAGTCGTACAAAATCGTAACAATCGGAATTTCGTATAAATGATACTGTCGCTATCGGTAATCCGGCGCGCATTCTGGACGTGCTATAGAACATCCTACAGCATAACGTCTCCGTTCGAGACGACGCCCATTCGATATTTCGCGAGATATAATATAGATACACGTGCGCGATATTCCACCCGTATACGTACGATGTATCGATACAGAGCGGTAGCGGGTAGGTAGAAAGGTACGGGGGAAAATATGATGCGCTCCTATCAGATATGTGAACGACGCAGATATAATACAGGTACGTACCTATATACGGGATGCCCGAGTCCGGGGATTCTCTGCCGCGGACGTCTGCTTCACGATAAGATACGGCGCGCAGCTCCATCCGAGATCTCTCCGGTTTTGCAGAAAATTCGCGGACCCCCTTTATCGGGTTTCCTGATAGCGTTCCTTTTTTCCTTACGGACGGCCAGAGGCGGGACGAATTGGGGGGAGGAAAAAAGGAAGTTGAAGTCCACACTGGAGTGGATATCGACATTTGGTTCCGTATAAACGGCTCGAATCAGATTAGAAGCCCGATCGCTGGATGCCAGCAGCGACTTCGATATAATCAAAACGAATTTTCGACGATTCTCTTGATAGTTACGATGTAATAACTGTCGCTAGCATAAGTTGTCTCAAGCAGAACTTATAAAGCTGATGTTGAGAAAAATTGCGGAAATGTTGATAGATTATTGATGTGATAACGGAAATATTGTTGATGACATAGACATAAAAAATCGGTTACTATTATAAATCTTACAAGAGCTCTCTTTACATTCTTTATTATTACCGAATTGAAAAAGTTAATTGCGTTATAATCGAATTGCAAGAATTGGTCAATTCTTCTTTAACGTACGATAAAGTGAATCGTCAGCTTTACCTATGAAGTGGACTATAGCAAGGATCAGTGGAATTTAAACGTTACGTCGAAAGGATTTCGGATTAGATATCGCTTGCATCCTGCGACGCATCTATCTGTCCTTCGACAACGGAGGTTGAACAAAACAGCAATCAATAAAGACGAAGTTAGTATCCGTACGGCGGATTCCTTCAATCAAATTAGGAACATCAAAGTACCCAGCAAAGGCAAAGAAAAAGGACGAAAGGACGAAAAGGTGGACAAGAGAAGATCTTGTGCAGGGTGGAGGCCGACATTCCTCGAAGGGTGGCTGCCAGGAATTAGCCTCTATCTCCAGAATCCGAACCCCCGAGACAAAGAGCCATCCCTCGTCTTCTCTTCTTTCCAATCCCTGACTCTCTTCGTCATCTTTCTCAGCTCGTGTACCCGAGCATCTTTGCGCTTCTTGATATCAGCTCGCTTAAAAAATCGTCTTGGGCGTGGTCATCATGAATCGAGTTCCAATAATTTGCCACTGAAATACTAAAAAGATAATCCACGAGATAAAACATCTACAATCTGTAAATTTCGTCATTCGCGAAATAGAGCATTATGTTTATTTGATTAAATTCTAAGCATGGAAGAAAAATATAAAGATAATTTTATTTAGACGTTGTCTGCAGAAACTACACTGAGAGAAAAATGTATTAAATTTTAATAAATATTTATTTGAACAGTGCCAATTGAATATTTATTAAATGTGAACATATATTCACATTTGGTACAAGAACTATTAATTTGATTTAATTATTAAATTGTTTTACTTAGAAAATATTTATTTTCCGTAAATAAATGTTACATTAATATTCAAACAATTATTGGTTTATTAAAATTTAGTATACTTTTACTCTCTTCAACACAGAGAATTTTTTTTAGAATTTACCCTGAAAATATGGTAATCCTGGGACAACATTGTATTTCGAAGAATTTTATGTAAATTTCTCTTATTTATTAAAACTATAATAAAATATGAAATAAGTTCGATTAATTTTACTGAACTACGTGGTAAAAATCTTTAAAATATTAATTTATACTACAATTACCATATTTTCAGGATAAATTAAAAAAAAATTCTCTCTGTGAACATTTGTTATTTTTATACGCTTTCATATTTATACGTTTTACATATTTATATATGTTGTGATAATTATAAGATACGAAGTTTGCATCAGAAAGCGTTTTAAGAAAATTGGAAAACATTTTTAATGATGACGCAGCAAAACTCGCGTTCATGTCATAATTTTCGCGCGATATGTTCCTCGCTAAAAACACACGCATGATATTATCTCGTAATTGCGCGGCGCGCAACAATCAGAATGAAAAACTCCCGGTCTGTTTGATGTCTCAGCACGCATGGTGCGTGGCCGGTTGATGAGCCGCGAGTCGTGTGCACATCCGTAAAAATCTAGCGAATTGCCGTTTTCCGTGCGGTATGTGGCGCGTGTCGTTATTATACATTTATTTATTATAATACCGCGATCTCCCGTACACTGTAGAGTGCGAATGAAAATTGTGCTGCGCAGAAATAACTGACGAACACTATCTATAATGAAGTTTACAATGGTTTAGCTATGAGGTCATATGTATAATGAAAATAGATTACTGCAGTAATAAGTAGAGCAACAATTGCAGTGATAATAATGGAATGGCAATGGTAATGGAAATAGGAGTATTGTAATTAATATTTTTCTGAAACATTATATAATGCAAAGACCATCGCACATAAAAGAATTAAACAGTAAAATGTAAACAAATCGGCCAATCACAGAACGTAAAATAATAACGTAAGCAATAGAGGAGCAAATCCAAAATGTCGATTTGCAAGTTTTTTTGTATGCCATAGTTAGTCTTTACACTTTATGGAAAAGTATATAACAGCAAAGAGGAATACTGATTTAATTTATTCAGTTATGAATAAGTAATGCAATTATAAAATTGTATTATTCTCAAGCAATATTAAAAGACGTTTTATCGTAATTGAATACTACAGCGGTATTTAAACGCGACGTAATGACGATAATAAAACGAGCAAGTAATTTTCCGATATCTCTTAGATAACGCGAAATGAAACATCTCGGAAATCCCTCGTTCGAATAAACGCGAACACTTTGAGAGGGAGTCTTAACTCGCAAGCGGGCAAATCTCCCTCGATCGTCGTTCTCTCGCGTTCAACGAACGCAGCGATCTTTTCTAGCACATCGCCATCGTAGAAGTTCACGATCGCACGATCGAAAGTTCCAAAAATCATGTAAACGATCCGTTCCTTGCTACGATCTCGGGGTGGAGTGTCGTTGCGCTGGGGGTGAAAAGATTTGACGCGTAGACAATGGCCGTTGCATCTTCGAGCGATACGACGAGAAGAGGGGGTAGCGAGGGGGTCCTGGTAGTTGCAAAGACGGGGTGATGGCAGGAAAGGAAGGGAAAGGGAGCTTGCGCAAGCGCCCCCAGGAAAGTGGCGGCATAAGCGGTCGCACGGGAGAAACCACCCCGGCGGTAGTACGGCTGGTGAGCTCGAGACGGACATCTAAGAGAAAGAAAGAAAGAGTGAGGCAGAGGGAGGCAGCGAAAGACGGGGGCGCGTAGGGGGATGTAAATGCCCCCGTGATGTATCGGATCGATGCCGCAGCATCCAGACACCCCCCGCCTTACTACGCGACCTAAAAACGTTCTCCGAGGCAGGAATGAGTTACGGCTATCCTTTTCCTTTCATCGTAATTTCCTGCCTGGCCGGCTGATCTTATTGAACTATTGCGAGAAATTCGAAATCTTTGTTATATCGAGTTATTACAGGATGTAGCTCTCAAATTAAATACATCAAATTTAATCTGCATGAATATTTGAAGAATTTTTGACATAAAGAAACATCAAGTTTGATTTGTATAAAATTTGCAAAAATGTAAATGGTGTTATAGCATCTATCAGAAGGTGTATAAATTTCATTTTAAACTATCTGCAATTATTTTCTGTTTCTCGTTAAAAATTATATTCCGAGCGACCGACACGCGCAGTGCCGTGCGCGAGATCTGTAATAACCGCGTTTAAGCCCGCGATGATACTGCCGAGTATCGTTAGAGAAAGTTCTCGTCGCAGTTTCGAGATTTCCTCGTTTGCCGAACTTTTTTGTACCGAACCTGGACAACCGCCGGTCCCATCTCGCTGCGCTGGCAGTACATAGCTACGCCACATACACGCGGTACGGCCTGGACTGTACATCCCGAGGCAAGTTTACGGATAGATACATTTTCTGCGAGCCAGAAGCGCGGCGGCAAGCGAAGTTACTCGGAATTGCGGGCGAGGCGACGATGTTCGTGCTTTTACTTGCCGACAACTTTTCTGCAACCGGAGGGATGGTTCTCTTGCGCAAAAGCCCTCGAAACCATCGACGGGAACCGACGTATGCTATTAATGAACATGTGTGAACCACCATCTTGTGCGCTGTGCAGTTTTCACAGCACTTCCTGGGTGACTTTTAGGTTTACGATTTGCTTCTTAGCTTATAACATGTCGTCGTTGTTATAGAGGAATCATTTATGTTCTTAGAAGACTTTCTATATTACATCTTAGAGACTGCTGTACTGGAATTCAATTTACTTCCCAAGTAGCAAGGTGACGTTTTAATGACGTCTTATTAAAGACGTTATTAAGACGTCGTCATTAAGATATTATTAAAATATATTTTGACGACACCTTGCTATTATTTAGGTTCTTGCGAATATTTCATAACACATAATTCACCTTGAGTTGAATATCCAATTTTTCTTTAACTTTATTGTCCTTAAAAAAATATTTGTTGTAATTACTTATTAAAATATTACTTAAATTTAACAATTTGTAGCTAAAGATACGTGTTATATGAAAAACCGTATTGCAGCAATCAAATATAGCATTGGAGAAACCTCGAGAAACACGATTTTATTCCTGGAACACACGGTAGCATTATTTAGTCCATACGAGTTTTCACATTGCGGGATTTTATTGGGGTCGATTATTTATTCCGTCGTAAGTTATCAACGCGGAATAAAAAAATACAATCGTGTCACATCCGCGCGCCATGATTTATACTGGGAAAACTCCCAGTCGTCGACTGCGTCGTGCACTTATCGATTCTAGAGCGTATACAGATCTACATTTATTGATAACGTTGACGTTAACCGCAATAAAAGAGCGGTAATTGCTGAGTTAACTTATGGCTGCATTTGCTCATTAGCACCCGGCGATGCGGCTACTTTAATTAGCAAGCCGAAGATACCCCGCAGCGCGCACGTTCCGTATAAAAGTCGGCCGTAATGGATGACCGCGATAGCGTTTAGTAGATGCATTTTCATACGGCCGCCGGCAATGACGTACTTACATCCGGATGTACCAACAACGGGGTAAGTGCGTACGGTAAACGTGCGTACACTTGAGTGCGAAATACACGGTCGGGAAAGAGGAAAAGCGATTTTATCGAATCTTGAGGTACATATTATATAGACTGTTCTCTGATAATTAGGGGAAAATACAAGCTTACGGTGTAATAGCGTAAAGTGGAAAATAATTACCGCAGTAAATAATAAAAATTTAAATACGCCATTCGTTACATTTATTATACTTCTACAACATTATTATACATATATCATATAGATATGTAAACATAAAGAGAAGGATGGAGGGGGGAGAGAAAGAGACATTTTTTAATGGATCTGAGAAATGGATCTGGTATTTTAAAATTTAATCCAGCACTAAAATTAAACTTTGGATTAAATTGTAAAAAATTTATAAGTTACAATTTTTTAAAAGTTTATTTGATATTTTGACATGGTAATGAGTCTCATTATTTCTCCTATTTTTAAACAATAATCTTGTATATGTCGTTTAATAATATTTAGGAAATGAAATTAATGAAAATATGCAAAGTTAGAACTTTACGTGATGATACAACTAAATTGTATGTAATAATTATATAAAATAATAATCATAAATGTAGAATTTTTTATAATGTATAATTATATATCTATATGTAATAAAAATTTTTATAATTATATACGTATATGTATATAATTATTGCACACTGTAATGTTATCAATTAATTTTCTCATAGCTAATTTGATTTGCGATTATTTACATTAGTTACAAGTAGGAGTAAAGCATTCTCTAGAGGAAAATTAGAAGTGCGAGTGCAGGTATAAAGAGGGAGCTTCTATGTATCAGCGACGAACAAGAAAAAAGTGAAGTAAATTCACACTGATGCATATGTAATAATATGCATTCGCTGCCAATGTAATTTTATGCAGGTGTAACCGACACTCACTCGTGCTGGAAAAAAATGTAACTTGATGGCGATACAGATACATCATAATATGCAAATGGCGAAAAACAATATTGCACGGTAGTAGAAATGTCTGCTCATGATTATTTATGATTAAACAAGGTACAAGTAACTGCCGGCGTAAGGGATAATTTCGTCGAAATCTTGTACAATGTATCTTATCGATGTGTGATCGATGTGCGATCTCTCATTCAGCGCGAAACGCGTTATGTAGGAACGGTGCACAATTGCGGAAAATTAAAGGGAAATGCGGTAGATAGGCGATCTTGATTATACCCGCGCTAAATATAGAAGCATACCGCGCCAAAGATATTTAATTAACGTATATGCAATATTCTTCGTGGCGGTACAAAAAATTTGCGTGCTTTCGCGGAGCAACGCCCATGAGATTCCCGCGTTTCCGTGCTGATGCTTGACGGCGTATCTGATAAAGTCTCCTCACTTCGAGATCTGATCTCAAAAAAAATTGTTAAGTTCTCATTAAACATGAATATTTTAATCTTCAACGCGGAAGTTTATTTGCTGCAGGTGACACATGTCTTCTCTCAGTAATTTAAAAAAGGGAGATGTTAATTAGAATATAGGTTTCTTTTAATTAGCATAATTTTATTTAATCGTAAATTAAATGAATAATAGATTAAATGAATAAGCTTTAAAAAAAAAAAGAAAAGGAAATTTTCATCTAGATTTGATGCTTTAATGACTAAATTATTATCTTTTCCTTCATTTTCTATGTTTACATACATTTTAAGAGAGAAAATGAAGGAATGGGAATAAATCCGCTTATATTTGCAACTGATAAAAAACACTTATAATACGTCTGAGAATCTTAAGTGGCCAAAACCATCCCCATTTCACTCACGCGATCTTTCAATTAGCATCAGCACCCCCGGTGTTTGCTGAGATTGGCAGAATATTTACCGCAAACACGCAAAGCAAACTGTGAAAGCAAAAAACTCTGAAATATATAGTAGTTAAATTTTGATTTGATTACAAAAAATATATAATAACATATATTAATGATGTTAACTTTAAAAAAGGTTTACTTGATGGTTCACTGCATCATTTTTTTCCATAGATATTTATGTCATTACATTTTTTGTTAAAAATGTATTAAAGTTTATTCTTCAAATTTTTATTTATTTAACGATCTCTCGTCCATGAAGCGTTTGTATAAACGTTTTCGTATGAGGGAAGCGCACGTTATCGTTTCAATGCAAACCATCTAACGAACCATTGATTCATTCTAGCTGCTCCCACAGCATTCATCCTAAACGGATTTGGCTTCATTAACCGCCCGTGGACCCACCCCTATTGCAACCCCCACAATTTTCTCCGACGTAGCAAGCACGACGTCCTCTCGCATCGTAACTATGGCAACAATAGTAAAGGCAACTGAACTGACACGAGGAAATGTCGCGCTCTGAAAAACATGACCAACCTTAATCAAACTTAATCAATAAATCAATAAATTTTATTCTGCAATATCATTCATAGATCATTTTTGAAAAATGAGTCATACGCAACAATAAAAATTTGTAATTATTAACAATAATTATTAACACTTCTATGTTTTAAAATAGAATTATCGCATTTATGATTGATGTATAAGCAGTGCATAACGAATTATGCCTCACAAGGAATATCAACCAATCGAGTTTCTCGGAAGTCTCCCTTCATAATTTAAATTACAAAAGGGAAGGGTGCGATTCACCCTTCAAGAGAGTCGCACATGCGCGAGATGTATATAAAATTAGAGGGTCTCTGTTGGCCAATGAGATCGCTTGAGAATGTAAAGGGTTGTGTACCTACGCTGAAATGCGCAGAGCCAAAAGAGAACAATTTAAAATGATCAATAGGAATTTTTTGTGATGAATTATATTAATTTACTCTTCGTTTATACATTCTTTTACCATTCTTGATTAATTCTACATTAAAAAATTAGTAAATAAATTTGAGCAAACATGTAAAATTCATGGATAGAGAAACGCTATAAATGTACTTTAATATTAATCAATATAATAATTATCTTGACATCTTTTTTTAAAAGAAAGGGATTCTGATACGAATTAAGAGTGTCAATTATTGATTTACAAAACTTGTTCAAGTTTAACCGCATGCGCATCACCTGAATAGGTGCTCCCAATTAAAAAGCTAGAAATTGGTTTTTAATTTCTATCGAAGGAGGGCGAGGATCATGACCCTTCCGCAAAGGGTTGCATACGCACATGCGCGGCACGCATGCAAAACGGGTAGGACGGGGTGAGGCAGCCAATGACGTAGCTTTAAAGTTAATTCCAGTCCGTCCCTCGTGAACCGTCGCAACCACTCTGGAATAAGGCTGATCCAGAAGGCTCGCCCTTATCGGGAGGGAGCAGGCAGTGAGACTTAAAAAATGATCCATCGCTACCACCAATCACGCGGCGGGTGGTAGCGAGTCCCTCTCTGATTGAGACGAGCTTGCAGCGTGTCTGGAAAACGATCTACCCGGTGCGGAACCGCGGGGAGAGAAAAGTGTTAGCCATAAAGCACGACCATATATCAGCCCAAGAAATATTATCGTGCGCACAGTCGATACTGCGTGTTCCATGCGTTTCTGCGAAAAAAATCTCCGTCTGCTCGCCCAATCCATCGCCGAAATAATTTTGAATTTTATACATTTTCTAAAGTACATATAAATTTTGAACAGTATTTATATTTTGATTAATAAATGACGAGAGATGACAACATCTGGTGAATAAAATCCAAATTTATTTTGTATGATTAGATTATATTAAGATTTAGGTTTATGATTTTCAGTATGTTTACACCTAGATAGATTGGTCGTGTTTATACACGAAAGAATAAACAATGCGGTTTCTTCGTACAAGATCTGCCAAAGCAGCCGATAAGCCGATATCCTATGGTTACTCTAGAACTGAAGGGTCTAAACATTCGAAGATCGAAACATTCTTTTGTCTAGGAAGCTTAAAAGCTCTTTTGTAAAGTAGGGTACAGGTCCCTTATAAGATCCTCTTAACGTCTCCGGAATATCAATGGCACTTGGTTAACAGTAGTCTGATAAAACGCGGATATACTTTAGAACATAAATTTTAAAACTTGTCTTTTTCACGCCTTTTATCATCATTATACACACATCACATTTGTCATTCGTATATTTTAATGAAGGAGAGATAACATATAATTGCAAAAATTATACTTTGCGATTAAAAATATGAAGTGTACAAAACCTTTTTAAATAATCTACAATTCGGTGAATAGAGGAAGAAGCTCTACTAGTGATACGATCTAAAATAAGTACAAATGTGAAGAAATATTTCTACATAAACGGACTACTGCGCATATCGATAAGATAAAAAATTCCTATTATCAGTGTATATCCGTAGAAATGAAATCGTCGTTAATGTCCACGACGACGGACACGACGCGAAGGCCCGCGCGATGCCAAGCGGAAGGCAAAGCGAGCAGCAAAATAAAAGTTACTGCAGAGCCGGCTGGCGTTATAGACATGCTCACGCCTCCGTCTCCTCACCACCCTTGCGTTCACTCGCTGCGGGGTAGTTGGCGTCCATTCCTTCTTTCTTTTAATCTTACTTTTCCCGCAAACGGGCAGCCAGGCGTTAATTCAACGGCATTGATTGCCACACGGCAATCCCCCACCGGTTCTGTGCGAACGACCGAGAAAGAGAGAGAGAGAGAGAGAAAAAAGAGAGAATGAGAGGGTGAGATCACCCCTCCGTTCCTTGCTGTTCCAGCATCGTGCCTGGTAAGGAACGATGCTTTTGCTCCCTCCGCGTCTTCTTCGATCCCCCGCAGCACTCGTTTCCTCGGCTACATTCTCTTACTCGGCTACCCGACTACTCTTTCGAATCACGATACGATAGGAATGCTTATTTCCACGCTTCGATCACGATTTTTAATTTCGCGATAGGGATTCGACGGTACAAGTGTCACATTTGCGTTTCTAATGTATCAAGATATTTTTTCTTCGAGCTAGTTTATTTTCTATTTTTACTGTTTTTCAATTTATCTATATTAAATGTTCCATCTTTCTTGGATAAACATATCTTTTATAAACTGTTGACACTAATGTAAAAATAAAAATATGTTTGTCGAGTAAATCGAGTTATAATAGGAAGGACAGACACTAAAATGCTGAAAATGAGCGAGGTACAGACGCAGGTGGTTTTAATATCACGCGTAATAAGGAGGTGAGCAGCAACTTTATGACGATGGGCGAGCCTGGCGCTCTCGTTCGATGCAAACGATCGAGATAAATGGTCCAAAGGGTGTGGACTTGAGATGGACGAGAGTGTCCCTGGGGTTGCCGGCAGGAACATCGGGGGAGACACAAAGAGGGAGAAGAGACGACGGGAGAAGAAGGTAGGGGTCGAGTGCCCGGGGTCAATCTATAATAAAGCTGGCGTTATCTCGACCGGCTAGCGTGAACGAAGGCTAGAGGCTCGTAAAAAAGGGAGAACGCTGCTTAAGAACGGATTACGGGAATGAAATCGGAGAACCGATGTTCGCAGCTAGAGTATCCTGCAGCGTCAACTTCGAGGGACGCTTGTGTCGCGATTAAAAGTAAAGGCAAAGCGTATTACTAAACGTAGAAGGAAAAATGGAAAGATGAGACACCCCATTACATACCTATTTCTTAAAAATTGTACATTTAATCTTATAGAATCATGTATTGCAACAAAATCTTTTTAATCGTTATTTTACTACTTAATTGTATTTTCAGCTCACCGAAATCTGTACGCTCTAAATTTCTTGCAGTTAAATCTCACTCCAAGAAAATGAAAATACACCCTTGACTTCTTGAAAAAGAGTGACAATTTTCGAATTCACTTTTTGAATTTTCACTTCAAAAGGTGAAAATTGTCATTCTTTTCCAAGAAGTGAAATATTTTCACTTTTTTCAAGGATAGTTGTATTTTCACTCTCTTGGAGTAAGATTTCACTGCAAGAAATTTAAAGTATACTTCAACTTCTTATGTAAATCGAAGTGTAACTAAATGAAGTACATAATATGGTATCTATGATTTATTGTATCTATTACGTTATGAATATTTAATTTATCCATCAATCCGCGGAGATTCATATAGACATTTTACTTGTATTAGATTTAGTCTTGGATTGACTAACATTATTACCTATTTTATTTTATTTTTGAACGAACGTGGCTTCTATGTACACATAGCAACGAATGATTCTTGTATGCTGACTTCTCCCTCGGACTTGCTATAGTTAGGTCATCGTTATTCCAAACGATTGAGTGCAGTTGTTAGCAATAGGTAATCCAATACAATCGTCGGATACTGAAGATACCGAGGGGAAAGATCGAGGAAATCTCAGAATCACAAAATGTATCGGCTGAACAGGTCATAGTCGCTGAATGCGCAAAGTTTTTTTCGCAAGACGCTTCTAAATAAAGTAGATCCCAATCTCGGAGTAAAGTACTCGAAGGTAATTTCAGCAATTATGAATCAATAATTGCACGCAGTGCGCATATCTAATCGTTGCAACGAAACGGAAATTACACATTCATTTCTTGTAGGATACACTACAACCCTTCGTAGGGATAGAGACTCGCTCGAGTGTATCAGATCCATTATTATTTTACGCGAAAGAATCACCTGTCTGCCTACCTGTTACTCGAGCTAACGCGCGTGAAACTCATTACAATGCATAAGGGGCGCAGCGACTAACCCTTTATGCTAATGCCACCGAGGTAGATGTTACACTAGGGTGATTTTTATCGCGCATTTTAAGGCTCATTTACTTAATGAGCTGCACAATATGCACGTTTAGGGTACCATTTGCGCTCGAAAATGACCACTATAATATTATGATACGTGATGACAATTCTCCCATTAGTTACTCTATCGCATATAGTTACTTATACACTAATTTCTCTTGTTTACACGTAATATTATATTATATATTACCATGCAGTGTATAATTATCTCATTAATAGCGTGTAACTAGCATATATTTTATGTATTCTAATATATTATGTATTTTAATTTATATGTATATTTAATGCTTTCGTAAATTTATAAAAGCAGAATGTAAGATTTTTTAAAATTGATATTCTAAAGATGTACTTATTATTATATGCATTCAAATTTAAAATCATGCTCTTGTATCGCATAATAGATTTAATAGCAAACGTTCCTTTGAGTTATGTGGGGAGATGAACCGACGTAAAATTTTCTTCCGTGATATTCGGCTGTAATTTCAGTTATTACAGTTATACTGCGGTACATACCGTCCTGCGCTTCTTGCGGAATCCATAATAACCGACCCCCGCAGCAAACAATACAAAAATTATGTTCACGAGAGTTCTGCAGGAGTTTTGCAATCTTTCCCTGTAGTTTCATCTCGAAGCGTGTCGAGAGCCCGCCGTTTATTCGAGACACATGACGAGCGGTTGCGCTAGTATATTGGTGAGGTGTATACATACGTGTATCCGTATATCTAACTAGCTATGTGTGCACAGGACTGCAAAAATATATCTCGAACTTACGCCGGTAACTTTCTCGATTTAGAAATGATTTGCGAGCATTGAGAAGAAGTAGCAATTTCTTCGTTCCGAAAGCAGAATGCCGGCGTTCGTTGCTCGCTTATTAACTTTTAATCTGTTGACGTTTTTGCATTTTATCGACAATTTCTCGGACAAACGCGAAACATTTCAGTTATTGCGCTTCTTCAGCGCAAACTTCACTGACGTTAATCTAGCATAAACAGTGCTCCTAATAACCATATGTAATTTATTTAAATCGTGACATTTCTACAATTTAGAGGATTAATCCGTTTCTGTATATTTCTAATTGGACATTCCCAGACAAAAATATATAAGACCTAAAAACGCAGTTTGATATAAAAAAATCTCAATTTTTAATGCACTCAATTCTTGTTTGATTTATTTTATTACTAAGACGATTTCTGATTGTTATTGATGACTTATTTAAATTATTTCTGTATGAATTACTTCATCCATTACTCTTGTTAACTGTCCAGAGTGGAAATTATGTCCACTATATTGAGTGCCAAGCAGCTTCCACATTTCTGACATCTCTCATGTAAGAAATTTCATGCCTCGGCGATGATGTGCATCTCCGTATACTTATTGTGAACATCTGAAGATGATTCGAAGAGTGAGTCGAAACGTCATTATATTATACTTTTATTATTGAACATTTTTTAAATATTGAAATTGTTACTGCGAATAACCGCGCGTGACTCGTATTTGTCGTCTCTAAATCCTTTTGTCAATCACGGCAGTGACTTTTGTCACAAATCTTATTGTATATTGTTTAAAAGAATCTCAGGAAATCAGGGTAGCTTAAAACTGCGTTCGATCAAGGAAGTATTATAGAATGTGCGAGAAATTTTCTATTGCTTAGTAATATGACACTTTTAGGCCTATCTCGTGAGCGCAGATATATACAGCTCCATCATAAAAAGCGCCCACACCTTGGTCGTAACCGGAGTTCCTGCGAACTCGTGCCCTCGAACGAGGAGGTTTCTTTTAATTAAACTGCCCCTACCTTGCCGCCTAGTTATCCCGTCTTTTCCGGCAAAAACGGGATTCTCGAGAGACATAACAACCGGCAGCACGCGTTATCAGTGCTCACCAGCGATCCAAGCACTTCCCCCAGCCAGTTTCCATCCCTTCTGACGCAGATCCGACTTTGGCTTTGTTAAAACTCACTCTCGGGTTGTTAACGATGACACATCCTATCAAGATGTAATATCGAGATATCGTAATAAGTTCGAAAATAAAAAAGGATTAAGAGCTTATTTATAAAGGATTAATGTAAAGAATTGAATTAAGGATCCTAAAATGCTATCAATACGTAAATTTTACGTGCAAGGAAATAGGCCACTCTTAATTAATGTAATAAAATTTTCATACATTTTACACTTTTAATTTAACAAAATATTAAAAATATTAATCTAAACTTCTATAAACACAAATAACCTAATTATTAACTATGAAGAAATAGAATAAATACACTATCAAATTCAATCTTAAAATGATATAGGATACTACGTAGTTCGATACATTTCTTCACATTTAATAAAATATATAAATACATTAAAATATATAATAACATAAACACACTGTTAAATCTATAGTATCAAATTTAACTTAACGTGAGTCGTCACTGCTCTTACTCAATCATATCGTTATTTTATAGGTACTAAAACAATGGTTATATTTGACACTATATGTGTCAAACTGATACGATATAGTGTCAAATTTAACTATCGTTTTGATAAAAAATAACGATATGTTTAGTAGGAGCAGTGGCGACTCACGTTAGGTTAAATTTGACACTATAGATTTAACAGTGTAAAACTGCTTAAAAATTGAAATCACTTATCGTAATCTCTATTATAATACTGATCGTCAGAGAATCGAAAATGATATGTGACGGACTTAATTTTTAAAAATTTAAGTATCCCACTTGTCTTATTTTTTAGCATAACAGATTGGATTTTTTGATCACTGAAGGCATAGCTTAGCGCTCAATTGTATGTAACTGATCTCACTTGTACGTAAAATTCATATATTGATAACATTCCAGATTTAAGAATTATAATTTTTTGTAAATATCGGAAGTTCAATGCGATTTTTTACCGCATTATTTTAGCATTTTAAATTTCTCTTAGACGTTCTTTTTGTAACTGAAATAAAAAATCCCGAAATCTTTATTTGTTTCTAACATCATATATATATATAATAATAATTTGATGATAATCGTATTGTATACTTAACTAACGCCCATCTATCTACATATTTTTATCTGTTACGCGATGACAGAAGCTGTAACTCATGTTTCTCAGCAGAAATAAAAGAGATCAAACATGACAGTATAGATGAGAACAAAGTTACGAAGCTGGATGTCATGCTGCACGCTCATAATCTCGTGCCGAAACGTAAAAACGTTTCGCCGCACCTTCGTGTCTTTGCTCTCGCTTTCTTCTTTCCCCTCTCCTAAGCGAAATTACTTATAATATCTGTCAGCGAACAGACACGGCCGATGGCGCCGTTACCATCGTGCTGCAGCAATCCCTTGGAGAAATGCCCTCTTTATTATCTATCAGAAGCAATCTACCGAACACTTTTCCTCTTTGCTCCTTTTTTCCTTTCGTTTTCCGTTTGTCGCTTCTTCTCTCACGTTTTCGCCTCGGGCTTAAAACCCAAGACTAATTCCAGCGAGCGTGCTTACGTTTGTTACAATTCGTCGAAACTATGATTTTGGCTGATGAACAATTTCTCCAAAGGTAGCTTTCTGTACACGGAACAATTGATTCGGCATCAATTACCTCTTCAAAGTAAATACTACAGCTAATGTTTCTGAATTGCAATGTTTCTAGTTGTAAATGACAAGATAGCTCTTACATATTATATACATATATATTATTTTTTTATATATAATATTATTATGTCACATAATAATATTATCATTTCTTTTTTTAGTCAAATATTCATTTTACTTATCTTATAATTAACGAAACGTAAGATTCGATTTAGTTGCGTTAATGTTGCAAATACAATTTCGCGTCGCATCGCCATGCAATCGTGCAATTTCGCAACTAGTATGTAAAGATTGTATTAAACGCGATTAGTTCCAGCTGCAGCAAATCTTTCCGCGCCATAATACGACCGATCGACAAAGAAATCGGACCACATCAGATTGCTCGGCGTACGGCTCGCAGTTGACGGCTTTTCAGGTTCACTAGGAATGCCTTGAACGTCCCGGCGTATAAACCGGCCGGCTAATTTAGACCGACTGTCCCGTGAAATTACCGGGGCTCGCGGATAATGAGAGGGTGAATGGTGAGGGATAGGCCAACCCTTGTGAACAGTGGCCGGCTAATCACGGCCGCTCGTTAGCGAATTGAATGCGCCGCCAGTCGTATCGGCGGGTAGAAAGTCAAAGAGAGTTCTTTTCTGCTTTAAAAAGGATCTCAGCCATTGCTCGTCTCTCAAAACTCGTCACGTTCGCAACCGCCATCACGATAGTGAATCTTCCAGGAAGCAGTCTCATTTCACGGATTCTCGATTGACATCTCTATCGTAATAGTAATGATATATCTTATTGTATTGCCGTAAAAAAATTACGCATAATTCTTTTGAATGTTACTTATAAACGTAATTAAAAAGGAAATAACTATCATGCGACTTAATGAACATTTTGTTTAAAAATTTTTATAATTGAAATTATCAAATATAAAGATGTATGATAAATACTATATTATCCGTGAAAAATAGTGTAAAATATATTTAAATAATTATATTTCTTCTCTCGTCTATAGTAAATTGTTTCTAGTTAATCGAAAATTTGAGCGAATCCTACGGTAAATACCATGGGATTTACGGAGGAATTGTACAATGCATCGATTGTCGCTAACTTAATGGACACCCTATATTTGCTCATTAACGAACCCTCTGTCGCGAATCCGGAACGCTTCCAACACGAAGGCAACGCTGACAGACGAGAAGGATGCTGAGAAGAATAAGGAGAAGAAGGTGAATCCAGACTGTGGATGGAGATGGGAAGTAGAAAAGAAAGAAAAAGAAAGACGGGTCCCTCGTTACAACTTCTGCGAGGAGAGAAGCAATACGTCCAGCTTTCCAGCGACACAAATTACGTTTTCGGAACTAGCAAGCAGTCGTAAAATATCGCTCGCGGCGTTTTAAATAGCTCCGATAAGAAAACGAGCTGCGGCTAATTAATTCGCGTGGCTATTAACGATTATAAATTGCTTTCTACAACTGGCGTAATCAATGGATAATTAAGTTCATCACATTTAAAACCTTCATCGTGTCTATTGATTATTTCTCGCCATGCGGATAGTAAATGTCCATTGTATTATCGTTTCGTTTCAGCAACAAAATTAAATTCTACGTTCTGTTTGTCGTAGTAAATTTCTTCGACGATTTTGTAGACAAGATTTCGACACCGCAAACATCATTCTTCTTGCCACTGTGATCACGACGAATAAGACGGCGATGCTATTACAAAGAGGAAAAGAAAAATCGAGTTCGATTTCTTATCAACAAAATTTTCAATTTTGTTGTTCCTCTCATTTTTTCTTTTGTTTCTTCTTTTTTGTCAAATATTTTATGAATATTTATTATGTTCTATGCAGAGCACTTCAAACGAAATATAAGGAATATTCTAATCCTACAAGTTTTTTCTTCCACAGTCAAATCGTCATAGTTCGCCTTTAACAGTATATAATGCATTCGTTATTTAATTAACGAAGAATAAATAATGGCGCTTTTCAAATTTTACGAAATAATAATTGAGACGAAAAAAAGAGCAAAAGAAGATATTTTAAATTCTTTGAGGAATCTGATAAAAAGTATTTTTAGATATCCATATAAAATATATATTTAATTTTGATATAAAATTGCATGTAAATTGATTCAATCCATACATGTCTCACTTTTTATCTACAAAAGAAGCAAACATGGTGTTAGAAAAAAAAGAGAGAGAAAGCCCATACAAAGCTCGATCTCGTTACGACAGTTTGGAATTGATACAAAAGAGTTTCTAGCCAACTCCTCCGCGCGTTTTTCTCGTTTTCCACGTAGGGTGAAACAGTAACGTTTAAAGCGCCGGACGGCCGCCTCCTCCTCTGGGAGGGGTGGATGAGGACCCCGCCAAATATTTGGTTAGTTTTTGATGGGCTTCGAGAAAGGACAAGGAAGGTACCAGCAGCGTGGCGAGAAGAGGATCCACGCAGAAGAAACGAAAAGGTAAGGAATGGAAAGGAGGGGAAAAAGATCCGAAAAGAGGGATGAGGGAAGAGGATAGAGGGAGGAGATGGAAGCGCGTGCTAAGGTCCACGAACGGAGCGGCGGATGAGCTGTAAGAGCCGGAGAATGCCGGGCATTTTTATTGGTTCCAGCTTTGGCTCTCCTTGAAACTCGGGAAGCCGATCAGCCGGACAGAAGGATCGTCGAATCTGATCTCATATGTGCCTATATTCCCTTCTCCCTCGACACAGTCTGCGTAAAGGTAAAAGAAGATTTTGGGATGTGCACGCTTATCGACGATTGTTGCGTAAAATTTGGAGACGCTTAAAGTAATTGAATCTTTATGCGTTTGGTAATATAAATAATCCGAGTATAAATCGAAAGTTTATTAGATATAATTTCACTTGATGAAATTAAGGCGCATATTTTTCATACATTTATATATACGATACTTTTATTTATTGTATTAAATTTTCAAAACTATATTTAATATCGTAAGTCAAGTTGCGCGGTTTCAGAACCGTAGGATGGATTGCACTGGAACTTTTACAATCAAGTTCCGACTGGCCACTGGGGGTATGGGAAAACTTCATTCGCGATACACATTTTCACGATGTTCATTCGCGATGGCGGAGCATCGTGGACGCGATTCTGTAAAAATACACGGTTTTACCTCGGAGGTATATCACCCCGCTGCCTATATTCCCACCGCTTGCTATCCCCCGCTGTACAATAACATCCCGCTCTTTCCGCTTTTGTATTTTGTAAGTCAATTCGAAACATGAATCGTATAATAATTCAACGGAGCTAAGGAAAACACGACGGATATTATTCGTCCCACCTAGTCCGCCCCTCGAACGGACTCCATATTTATGGGAAAGCGGGGGTAGTTTGCGGAACGGTGGATCTTCGCATTTCCGTGCGTACGTTTTATCGCTTTTAAAACACGGTCGTGGTTATTTTCATTGTAAACGTACGAGATCGAAGGGAAAAGCCCAAGGAATAAAGATCAATTTACGCAGTAAATGTTCAAAATGCACTAAGTCTGCAAAGAAAATTTGAAATAATCCTACGCTTCAGTTGTAACTGAATGAAATAAAATGAATAAGCGAAAAAGAAAACAAGTGATTTTAATTAATAAGCTGATGTTTCAACTTAATTGGCAGTTTCCAAAATTTCTCTTAAATAAACAACACGATGTTTAAAAAAATATAAAAGGGGGAAAAGCTGCTAGTAAATATTCTCTTGATCTTTTGCCTAAAATTTTACCGGGTAGGCATGGAATAATGTATGTAGTTCGCCATAGAAGCGAACTAGTTGCAATTCCAATGAGAAAACTGAGTGCTACGTGAGCTTCGTATCTCGACGGATTTCTGTCTTCTCGCCTCTCATACATATTGTGATTACTTCTCAGGGAAGAGGAGAAAGCGCGAGGAGAGGAAGCACATATACGCTCACATTTACTGAAGAACGGTATAACGAAGATGCATGTTTCTCTACAAACATGGCTATAAAGGTGTAAGGAAAAAGAATTTGTAATTTAGGAAATATATATCTTTGCGTAGAAAAATTGCGTCGCAGGAGATTTCTAAATATCGGGCAAACATATATATGTTGCGCCGCGTTACTTTAATAAAATTGCTTACGTATAATCTTTATAATCTTCAGCAAAACGAAAGTTTTGAGAATGAATAGTCGTTTCAACTGGAGCGAGATTAAAGTAGACTCTAAAAAGCGGGTTTGCGTGGTGATCGATCGGTGACGATAACGAATCGTTTCGTACGTACAGCAACAACGATCTTATCGATGAAGTTTCCATTTCCGTTTGCTCTGCCGTTCTCGCGGTACAGTCCGTCCGCTCGAGCTTTCCCTATTCGCGTTTTCTCCATCCTGTCCCTATTTTCTTTCCTTCTCTATCCTGTTTTGCGTGGCTCGCTCCCACATTTTCCTTCTTCCCTGCTCGATATCCGGACCGATGCTAAATAGCAGAAACATAATTCCGTGAGTGCGAAGAAATTGCTTTATCGCGCGGAATAATGGTCCGTATTCACATGTAGCCCTCATAAGTCTTTTCCCCGATACTTGCATTTCGGAGATTGCACATGGCCAGACCGCCGAACCGCCCACGCATCCTCTTTGCATCATCCGTCGCATGAATGCGCTGTTCCAAGTAGGACTGTACTATGGCAATGCATCGGAAAGGAGGGTACGTTGAATGGTCACGAATCGAATGTGACAGTTCCGTCGCACGCGCTACATCGGCGTTCTGACAAATACGGAAAATCAATACCTCGACCATAACATATTGCTTTATCTGCACTGCTTATATTCAAAATATTATAGTGACTTAAGATTTTTTTCGAAAAATTAACGTGTCTGATTATGTAAATTTCTCACAATTACATAAGAAATATGTATAATAGTTTATAACAAAACATTAAAAGCAGAAATTAGTACGTATCTCATTTACGAAGCGAATTGTTATTTAATTAAAGGAAAGAATTCTAAAATGAAATTACTGATGATATTGTATCAAAAGATCGATTTATCACGTTTTAAAAATGTTACAAACGATCTCAAAAAAGATGGCATCGCAAACATACGAAAGAGTTGCTATTATAGAATGAAAATTTAATTGTTTAATTATTAATATTATTTGTATAACACATACAGAGTGGAAACAAATTTATAAACACGTAAATAATTTAAAACTAAATTCGTGTATTGTTATTTAATTTTTATTTAAAATATTTGAACAGTCTTCTCAAATTAATATCAGCAGAAGAGAAGGTGGTATTGTATTATGGCCAGTACATATTGTGACCTCCCTTAATATCTCCGCTATTATATAGCGAATCCTAATGATTACTTATGGAATTATTAGTTCAGTAGCTCGCCGTTACACCATGACGCTAATATTACCAATACTCAATAACTAGCACTTATTATAATGCATTTTTACTTTCAAGTATTTCGAAACGTTTCTGAGGTACACACACTTTAGCATTTAATTACACTTACTTTCCCTCATTTTTCTTAAACTTGAGCGTATTATCACATGAATATGTATTTTTGAGTGTGTTATTTGCTATTTAACATTTTATTTGACTGTATATATTTTGAGTTATGCAAATGTAAACAATACCATGGCATTTTGCTAATGTAGGCCATCTATGAATATTGATTACTCACAACCTCTTTTGAGATTTTCATATCAAAATAATTATTTGATAATCGATTGTATAGCTTTACGGTTAATCTATAGTTTATATTACGTGTACTATTTTTAGTACTGAGATTCTTAGTACTGAGCAGCTATATACAGAAGTTATGTGAATGTATGTACATTCATTTGCATACATTTTAAAATGTTTTACTTTCTTGTTAATTTTGTAACCAAATACTGGTTTCTAAACAAAACTAATATTTTAAGGCTATTTTTATGAAAGGCCACATTACCACTCACTTTTTTCTTGGAGTCATTATGCAAAGTCGCCACATTTTTAATAGTATCCTAAATAATAAATATTTCGTAACTTTGAGTCCAGAATCGATTCAACAACATTTTAACGAATGTAATTGTCAAGTTTTAAACTTAAATATTGATTATTAACAAAGTTATTGTGTAAAATGTAACTGGGGTGCCATAATACCACCTTCTCTAACAACACATTGGCTTATGTGCCATATATATAAGTCATATGACATATTTTATCCGACTATTGCGCCGAAAGATACGTACCTGCAGACAATTTCTTTTGCGCTTGGGCCCGCGGCGAGAAAAATTGTTCAGAGAAATTTTCCTGACTTTAAGTGACGTTGATGTACGAGCGTAACCAAGAGAACGCCTGCAAGAATGTCAGATTCCTTTATTCCCCGTGAAAAGCACAGAAACCAACACTCCAATCGGATAGCGCGATTACGTAATTAAAAAGTATGAATCATTAAGTCGCGCGTAATTTCGATATAAACTCAAAATCAAAAAGTTTAGACATACGAAGTACGAGTACATATATACATTTCTGAATAAAAATGAACATGAAAAAGTATGTATGCGCGCGCGCGTGTGTGTGTGTGTGTGTGTGTGAGTGAGAAAGAGAGAGATAGAGAGAGAAGAGGGACAGGGTCGCGCCAGTATATAATTAAATGTTCGTAATTTTATAAGTTCTTAGTTTGCTCGTATATAATGTAAGAACAATGAAATATAAATTGTAACATTCTGTAACAGACTTCCTGGTTGAGTCAGTCGAATCTGGCAATTATTCTTTCTTTAATTGTGCACTAATTATCTCGAAGTGTAGTACCTGTTTCATACGATGGGGACCGCAGCCTATAATTCGATTTATACATCGAACCGCGGCTGATAATTAAAAGCATTGTCAGAGCGGAATACGCGGACAAAAGGACCAGATACGCCGAGGAAAAAGACGTTCTTGTTTAGGTTCAATCGGTAATGATTAGTCGCTAGTGAAATCTTAATGCAACGTAATTACATTGAGGAATGCATTAATTGTGATGTGCAATTAGCATGATGGAATTGTAAGAATCGGGATAATTGAGCAATAATTATCTATGACGAATTATATAATGTAAAAATAATATTATATAATAACATGTAATATTATATACTGTATTATATTATACATATATTATACTGTATATATTAGATATTATTATATTATATATATAATAATATATGTATAATAATAATATTGTAATATATAATATGTTTGTATATACAGATTGTATTTATATAGGTACATATATGATCATTAACGTGACTACCTCTTATATTTTTGCAAGACAAGATCGAATCAAATATGTTCAGACAAAAGTTGACAGCCTGATGAAATATAATAAATAAATTAATGAATAAATTAAAAAAATTTACTTTTTATGACCATATGAAGACTATTTTTAAATGGAATTGTTTGAACATATTTTTGATTTGACCTTTGTAAATAAGGAGTGTTTACATCAGATGGAACATCTTGTATATTCTGAAAGAATAATAAATGAAATTAGTAGAGTTCAATTTATTATTCTTCTATCTAATTTGTATTTAAAAAAAAAACATCAACATCAAAAATCAAGCTGTAGGTAGAAAATGCTCTAAATTTACAATCATGTTGCTTTCATGTACGATGATTTGACGACGGTGGTTCCGTCGTCGAATACGAGTCGGGCTTACGTGAACGCGCGACTTTTTATTCGCAGAGGGATGAAAGTCGTGTCCTGCTCGGGATG
Organism: Mycetomoellerius zeteki; assembly: GCF_001594055.1. Classification (NCBI taxonomy): domain Eukaryota; kingdom Metazoa; phylum Arthropoda; class Insecta; order Hymenoptera; family Formicidae; genus Mycetomoellerius; species Mycetomoellerius zeteki. The sequence goes on from NW_017257208.1 coordinate 73,068, forward strand.
GCGAGTGCTTGTCGACAGTTCTCTCTGAAAAGAGCGTAGCGGGGGTGTTGGCAAATACGTAGGACGCATTCAGATCAGCGTCGGCCAAGGACCGAGGGGATCCACCGAACGGGAACGACGGAAAGTAGAAAAGGTTTTTCGGAGCGCGTCAGCAAGAGACATCAGAGGCAAGAGGCTGTGCCATTTCCTCCGGTCGAATACAAATCAAATACGTGCGAATGTATCGTACGTTGTTGCTTTGTACTTTGTAAAGATCAATGCGAGAGGACGAAACTTCGTTTCGACAAAGTGAAGTCTTTTCATCATTTTTACATGTATAATTAATGAATTCATTCAGCTTCAAATGATTGTGTTTCCCCAATGTGATACAGCCATGTGCGATCCATATGAGTTATCTGATATATAATTTAATAATTTAATATACCTAATTCTTTTAAGCAATTAATAACATTGCTATTTTGTTTTATATTTGTCTTTTTCAACTTTGTAAGTCTCATATCAATATTTTTACGAGTCATGTTTTTTACCTAAATGAATGAAATTTTCCTATATTTATATAATTGACAAAAAAAAACACAAGAAAAATTGTATCATATTCTTTGTTAATTTAATTTAATGCAATTTTTATAAACCAATTAATGAAATTTTTTTACTACTTATTACACACTGAAAGAAGTAACGTTTTCTTCCATTACCGTTTGCGTTTTGAATAATATTATAGCTAAGTCTATAGGTTTGTACCTTTATATGTTCTTGAAATACGAGGAGTCAAACGTTATAAATGTAACGACCTCGGAAAATTCTCGGAGAACGGCTGGGAAACCAGAATAAATATTGATACACGTCAAAGGGAACGTCGCGTGTAAATGACATTCCGGGAGAATCGCAAAATGCAGCACGGCGTAATACGCGAGACGGAAAATAGCGGCAATACTCTTGAGTGCCTCGGATGGTGGCCTGGGGGACCTAGGGACCGCGGGATAAGGATTTGCTTTCGAAAAGGGAGAGAGACACTCGTGCGAATGCTACATACGGGAATGCATATGCAGGAAACAGTCGATTTTAGGTACGTGTACATTGGGCGCTCGCCAGGGTATTTGAAACATAAACAAGATTGAAAATTGGATACGCGATAAAATAAAAAGAAAAGAATGTTTCTAATTTTTTTAACTATAGGATTTTCAAATATAGGAAAATTTCATTCGTTTAAATAAAAAACGTAACTTGTGTATGTGTGTGTGTGTTAACGTAAGAATTTAATATCAGACTTATAAAGTAAAAAAAAAAAACACAAATATGAAACAATAAATAAAGGACTATTAATTTTCGTAATGCAAATGTAAAAATATTTTATCACTATGTGTGTAGTTACAAAATAAAATTATGTTACGTGTTAAATGAGTTATATAAGTTAACTAATTAATATATGTTTTTAAATTTTATAACGATAATTGAAATAAAATAACATAATTATATTGAAAAAAGAAACTCTTAAGTTTAAACGCATATCGTTGTAATATAAGGCGCTTATACAATACTTAAACAAGGACATTGATTTCTAAATTTATATAAAATTGTGCAGTCTATTAGTATCGCAAAGAAAAGAACTACTCCGAAACAAAAGCGATCATGATCGCTTATCGAACTTGAAATATCGTCAGGCCGAGGGTGCCAGGATCGTCTCGACACACTGCTGGTCTTCGAGGGTCCCATAGTCCATCCCCTTCTTAGATCAATAATACTATTCCTGTGACAGCGCATGCGTCCCACAGCATCTCCCGTTACAACCCCCATACGCGAGCTGGTTTCCACCCCCGTCGAGCCGCGTTCAGGACGCCGTGTACCCCTCCATGCAACATTCATAGCGCCATCAATATTATACGCGCGAAATAATAACCTGTGCATTTATGATGGAGGGGATGACTCCATCCAAAAGTCGATATAAAAAATTGCACCAGGATCATGATAAATATGCGTGTAAACTGTTATTCAAATCGATCGATTAGTCAAGGGTCGTGAGAAAAGATAGATTGATGCAATTTGTCTAGTAATCGATCGATGAGAAAAATTAGCTGAGCAGTATGTGAAAAATATACTGCTCATTAATGAAAAATATACTGCATTATTGTATACATATATTAAGAAATTATTATATGTATATTTCTGCTGAGCACATAATTTCTTTAAAGACATTTTATTATAAATTTATTATTAATTATACATTAAATTATTCAAAATATATGGATTAAATATTGACGGTTTGCAATGCGTTTTATCACAATGTATACGCGGATTAATAAATGGATTATCAAGTGGATTATCAAATATTCAAACATATGCATAGACCGGTATAAGATTTGTGTGCATACATTTAAATATTTCAATGTGATAAATGCAATATCTATTATGTACATGATAAATCTCCTCCTTATTTTGTAAAATAATGTATGTGGCGACAAGCAGATAACCTTGATAAACGGATCACTGGCTATGAAATTACGAAACTATATCTAGTAAGACTCATAAACAGTGTAAACAACAACGCGAGAAATCTCAACTTGAAAATCCGGTTTTCTGACGATTCAGACGGTAGTTAACGTTCGATAGTCACGGATCCAACTGCAAAGATCACACGTAGCGTGGCAACTGTCATAAAAAACGCTCGCAGTAGTTAAAAAAGTCACTTCAAACTAAAATATGAAGCGTGTTACTTCGTCCTGGAAAATGATTTATAATCTTTTCTTATTATTGTCGTGATAACGTCATCTCGCTTATCAGCAGCGGTCGTCATAGTAATGTAAAAGTAATTTTACATTTTAAAATTTAATTGCTGAAAGAAATCTAAGCGGTGTGACAGTGCAATCGCATTAACTCACATTGAAAGAGAAAATTGTGGTGCAAATCTACGTCCATTAAAAATTCTCGGGATGATAAGCGAAATTGCGTGCCTGTGATAAATCGTGTAGCGAGTCACGGTAACGGAAATAAACTATGAATCCTGATATCAGTTTTATCGTTGCTTGATCTCGACGCCTTTCAGTTGGAACTGTCAGTGTCTGAGTCGCTTAGGTTATATGCAAATATATAACCGATTTGCTGCACGCTGTATGATCTCGTGGCGAATGTAATTAAAAATCTCATTGATATCGTATTCCGACTTCTTTCATCATGTCTAAACGACTGTCGAAATCTCTGTTAACTAAAGAAACCAGAGATTATTTCTTAAGGTAATGTTCACTCAACATGATGAATTTTGACTTAAAAATATTGTATATGTACACGTAAAATAAACTAAAATCAATATTTTTTTCAATTAAAATGCTTGAGAAAAATGTTCTAGTTGTACTAACAAGAGGTATAAACGAAATGCATTTCTAGTCATACCAATCAGAGTTCTGATTATCGTAATTGATTTTCTCCTTATCTCGATTAAAATGTTTGATAAATTTATCTATAAATTTATAATTTTGTGATCTCGAATCTAGAATTCCAATTAATGTGCAACCAGATTCTTTTTCCAGTGCGCTATTCTCTTTTCGTAATTCTCCAATTTCTAATATTACGTAAACCATTGATGATACATTTGTTCCTTTTTTGAGATTATTGTACTCCATATTTTAGCACTTGCTTAAAAACGCAATTTATGGAAAATAAACTACTTTTTAAGCACGCACTTCTGGGGCCCGGTATTCAACTGGATGATACCTATAGCGGCCATATCTGACACGCGAAAGCATCCAAAAATCATTAGCGGCAAAATGACTTTAGGTGAGTTCGATATAGCTTTACCGGTAGACCCTTCGAAGAATTCATTCACCGTCTCTTAATAATCGCGACAGAGCGAGTTGATGCGCGACTAACAGAGAGAGGGAGGGGGACGAGGCTCGAGAGAGACCTATAAAATAATTGCTGCTCGAGCGCAGCAAATAACCGTTTATTTCTTAATGAGTGGCACGTTACGAATGTCTGGGGGTGCATACCGACCTAAAACCAGTTTACAAGTAAAATGTTACAGTAAAATGTTACAAGTTTAATTACGTTTAATCTTTCAAAACTGCGCGGTCACTCTGAACAGTTTCCTCTGAGTCTCGAAAATATATCTCAGAAAATTACGTATTTATGTAACGAAGAAGCCGCTGTAAAATTATTTCTCGATAATAATGAAATAATAATAAGATAATAATAAGATGATATATAGAGATAGTAAATTTACTATATTAATTTACTATATTGATTACGCGTCTGTTTTCTTCTAATTGATTCAATTTTCTTTCTGATTTGTTAGCCTTGATTCTGTATTCCATGGTATTCATGCGGTTTGCTTGGAAAGTACAACCGCGAAATTTGTTGCTGTTCGCATGCCACATCACAAACACCGGGGCCCAAATGACGCAAGGTTACAGATTCCTCGATTATCACTACAGCCAACAGAAAGAGTCCGAACAGAAAAAGTAACGTGGGAAGCCAGTACCCACGCGAGTATTTCGTTAGGATTGCAAATATATAAAATGCGAAATACTAATAAAATTCAATTTTTTATTACTACTCTATTGATTTTTGCCGTAGAATAATCATAATAAAATAGTAGGATATCGCTTTCTATTCTGACAGAACATGATGAATTACACATAAATTTAATATACGCATAGAATATTAAAGTAATTTATTAAAACCGTAAAAGAAAATTTCTTCCAGTTTCTTCATTCCCATTATCGTATATATATAAAACATGTATGTGTAAATATAAAATATATACATATGTTCTTTCCATTATCGGAGCATGTTATCAACCAGTAACGCTCTGATACTCACGGCAAACTTTATTGCTCAACAGATTTATTGCAACCATCTGAGATACAAACAATAACAGTAGCGCGGCGTTAGATTTAACCGTGGCAATTATTATAAAAGCATGCGCGTGAGCGTATAATATATTATAATAATTGCTAATATATTGGAAAGCCGGAGCTCGAGGATCTGGCGTAATGTACCCTGGCGCAACACTGTTAACACTGTTGCATACATATATACCCGAATGATTCCGCTTATTAAGTTATTCCGTTACTATTCTTCTGGTAATTGTGGTTAATGCGCAGAATTTACAATTCAGCGATCGCGTGCTGCGAGACCAACGTGAACGCTCCAAGATATGTAACATATTGCTCTTCGTACATTATCTTTCCCCAATCGTAACTGAACTGATAAGATTTCGTAGTTTTTCAGATACGAGGCGCTCGATATTTACGATGCTGTTCGTAACGTCATTTACACTATATATATTTATTTTTTCTCATAGATATTTTTACACATTTTAAATCAACTTAATCTTAACAAAGATTTGATTAAATATTATTTTTTCCATCAAATATCATTTTGTTCATTTTTTTTTTAGATTTTACATGTAAATTTGTTTCTTTTAAACGGAGTTTCCATAAACCGAATTCTGTCTTCTTTTCTCTTATTCTCTTTTTAGTCTTGACTCGTTTTTCCGTTTTACTTGTCATTCCCTTCTTCGTCCATCGTTACTTTCCCGTATCTAAAGGTCACAAGTTTATTCGACTCGGCCCCAATTCAGCAGTACGAACGAATGTATAAGGAGAGCAATAATTTTTCTGGGGTAACCTCTCGCGCGCGATACTACAGGGGCGCGGGCATGGCGGGCACTCGATCGTGCTAGGGTCATTTTATGGGATCTGGCACGGATCAGACGCACGAATCTATCCTCGGTATTTTCCGAATGCTAAGCCGCACCGTTCTACTCTCCCGACGGCGTTTTTCCCTTCGCCTCTTCGTTCTCTTTCCGTCCTCCAGTCCTGTCCAGGGATATAAAATCCACCCCCGACTAGCTGAATAAATATATATGGCCTTATTAGCCCCCTGTGCTTGGCGTCGATCATGCGGCACGCCCTGCCGGCGCTCCTTTGCCTCTCGCTGATGAAAATATTTCAAATGACGTCACTCAATGTTCCTGTAATGCTCTTGAAAAAAGTTACTTGAAAGTGAGCTTTCAAGAAATAAACTATTAATTTTTATTTTCAGATAAAGCCGCATGTTAAATATTTATTGTAAGCACGTCGCACGTCGTACAGAACGTAGTTGTAAAGTACCTAAATTTGTCTGTATCATCCGTTTCCAGTAGTCACGAATGAGAATGATCGCTTTCTACACTCCGTCGTCGATAAGACAAATCCGGCGCTTTCCATTCACGTCCTTCGGTCCTGCGGGTTTTGTCGTGCCAGCGCGGAGACAATCGGAGAATCGTACGTGGTGGAGACGTGGTGGAGACGAGGAGCGACAGGGAGAGTCCTTCGGGACTGATTTCACAAACAAATGCCGCCGATTGAATCCTGGCATGTTGCAAGATGGATCGCTCTCTTTGAATCACAGATTACCGGCCGCCTCTACCTTCCATCTCGCCTCGCGTCGTATCGTTCTTTCGTACCGCCGCGATGTACATCGTCCTTTCCTCCGCTTCGCCCTTCCTACTAGTCCACTTCGTCCTTCACGGAGACGCTTCCACCTCCGTGAATGGTTTCCTTCTAGCGGGTATCTCGGCAATTTGCCACATGCCTACGCAGCTGCGACCCTCTCTCTTTCTCTTCCTCACCCTGTCGTGGTGGCATCTCAAATCTTATGCCAATGATGACCAAGTCGATCGAAACCATAAAATGTTGCGAAATTGATGGATTAATAAAACATCTCTCTCTATATTAATTGAGTGTCGAATAAAAATCATGTTTAAAGAAATTGTATCATTTGACTTTTGACTTATTCGATTAATTTTATTATAATGACAATCGTTCTATTTTATTACATAGGCGAATATTCCTTTTATTTATTATGTTTTTGTGATTATATATATATATATATATATATGCTCCTGGTTAGGTGAGTGTTACATTGATTGTGTACGTCAAAGTGTGCAAAGTAATCAACAATCAATTTTGATAATGTGTAGATGAAAATTAATAAATAATGATTGAAAATATTGAATAGCATTGGTAACAGTGAGTACAGACATATTAGGAAGAAGAATGAAGCGTCACTAATACAATCAAAATCGTGTGAAGGACGGCGTGGCGCCTCGAAAATGCCGAGCCTAATCAAAGAACGTTTCCATCGACGAGTTCAAAATAATTTGATGAAGAGGAAAAAAGCACCGCCGCAAGCGAAATGAACTGTAAAGCGGAATGCTCGGATTGTAAAGTCTCCCCCGCAAAGTTGCATGAACTGCGGAAAAAAAAGAGAGAGAAATGAGGGGAACAACCCTCGCTCTCGAGACTTTTCGACGCTGAGACGATCTTTAAATTAAGTGCGTCAGCTTATGACGCCCGTGTAAAGTCTTGCAGGGTGGATTTTTGATTCGCGTGCACAAGTTGAACGGGAAGGCTCCTGAAATGCGTGGCGAATTGCGCGCCGCCACGTCGGTGCGGACCCCGAGGGTGAAATGAATCAAGCACACCCTCGCCATGCAGGACATACATTAGGCTGACACTGGACTTACCATTCGGAATGCTGACGATTTCTTATGTCAGAGATGAAAAGGAATAAGAGTGTTTCCCTAGAAAATCGAGGAAATATTTCGTGAAAATGAACAGAGTCTTGGTATCAGTGTCATAATCATTTTAAGTATATTTTTTATTATGTATACAATGGCTGCCAAAAGTTTCCGGTCAGTGACTAATTTTATTGTATTACTCGGCTAAATAATTTTTACATATAAAGATCTAGAGTACAAATAAATACATATTATTTCATAATACTAGTTTACAGCAAAAAATTACTTTGGACCAGACTACGTATCTCTTATTACATATTAAACTTCAATTATCTTGGAAATTTGACGTGCTAGAATTTTTTCGCTTGCAGCATCGTTTTCAGCATCCAAAAAACTATAAGGGACACGTAGTCTAGTCCAAAGTAATTTTTTACTGTAAACTAGTATTATTAAATAATCCGGTCCAAAAGTAATAAGTAGTCCGGTCCAAAGTAATTGAAAAAAAATTTTTTTGTAAACTAGTGTAATTAATTAATATCTTAACTATGTATATAAAATTTTTTAAATAGCGTGTTCTTGAGTTGATTATAACAAGAATTTTGTTAACTTATAATATAAACTAAAAAACAGATCGACACACAAAGGTTATCATAAAATTATATGTTGGTCGGAAACTTTTGGCAGTCATTGTATATGTATAATATATAATAATATACGTAGCAAAATATATGCGATATTTAGGAAAAGAAATACCCTTTCCATAAAATAACTTCAGTTTTCTTTGAATTTAATAATTGAATTAAATAATAAATGTTTTTATAACAAAATTTGCTATTTTGACTGAAGCTGAATTAGAAGCATCTATGTTTTTTCTAAAAATACTCTAAGCAAAATATTATTATAGTTATCAAATGTTAATAAAATAGAAATGTTAACCGTTGTCAAAACAACGAAACGTAGGTATTTCAAGATCTATCGAACATGGCTGCAAAAAGATTATCGAAAAACATCCCGCGGAGTTTAATGCATCAACTACGAGATACATCTGATAGATTCATAAAAATATACTCTAGCCACCCCTGTAAAATAACATGAGAGACAGGACGCGTGATCGTATAAGCACACCGTTAGAACGTAAACGCGCTATGTTAAAAAAATCATGAGTATACTATCTTGCGCATCATTCCCCCGAAATTACATAAATATATAAATTCGATAATCCTGTTCTCCGAGGGGCGCCATAATTCGTCAAGGGATACAAGTAATTTCAGGAGGGATGCAAAAAGAGACTAAGCATCGTCTTTGAAATTACGTAACGTAATCTCGGTAATTCGGTGGAAAATGCAAGTGATTTCAAGAAGTAGAAACGAATGCTTGCCCATTTCCCTCGGATGAGTTTACGACGAATAAGAAACGAAGATTCACGAGAAATGACGAACGAAGAGTGCGAAAGGTAATGGGGTTGGACTGGTCGGCGGTACTACGACGGGATGTTTTCGTTCGAAGGGGTGGGTCAACGTAGATGGCAACATAATCCCCGATCGAGAAGCCTGGCACATGGGAACATGGGGGACATCTTATCTTCATATTACACACCCGTCGTGGTTCTCAACCTAAATTGTCAGCAATGTATTTTCACAGGTCATAGACATCCTCAAGCTAGATATTATAGATACAAATTATTAATAATAGTAATGCATAGTAATGCATATTTTACATATAATAATTTAATAATATGCAGAAAGATATAAAATATAAAAATGATCAGGTATTTTTCATTATTCTATGTCCATTAATGGCAGAATGAGTTTATTGCTGAATTTATTGAAACCAATTTTATAGAAGAAAATTCGACTTTTTTTTCCACAGAAATTTCGCAAATATATTAATTTTACGTTCTCATTTCAAATATTGTGCCATGCATATCTCGCAATTTCTCTGCTAGTGTCAAATACATTCTATCACGCAAAATCGATATCTCATAAGATTAATAAATGTCACATCGACTCTACGATTGAATCGATCGATGCCGTATAACGCGTACTTGGATTACGTTACTTTAAAAGTTCGCAGAAGGCAGTAAACAACTTCTGCTTCGTACTGCGCGAGAATCACACGTGCTACCGTACGGATACGGAAGTAGATGGACGCGCGTGCACGTACACCCGCATACATGTACGAACTCGCATATAGAACGATTTCAGCGACTGAGGATGGTTTATGACCCGTAACCTTTCTACCCCCTCGCAACCCCTACCTTCGCAGATCTCCACCCGCTCTATCCCGCGCAACGTGACTCCATCCCCCTGTAAACTCGATCCAATATATTAGGGTTATCTTCAGCACGACCTACCGAATCGCCGTCTTTGCCATTTCTACCGGTCGAACTTTCAGACTCAATAGTTTAGGTCCTGATAATCGATAAAAAACTAGCAGATTGCAGAGAAAGTAATTAGCGCTAAAAGAAACGTGCATATCGTAGAAAATCGTATCGTTTGCTTTTCATTTTCTTTACAGATGTTTGAACAGGATCCAAGAAAAAAGAATTTCTTACGGGTAGGTATTAAAATATGCAAACTGTTCAATATTGCAGTAATCTTAAAGAAACAGAATAGCATGTAAATAATTATTTTAAGGTAAATTTATAAATGAAAAAATAAAAATTTCAAAATTTGTTTCTAACATTTGAAGTTATGACGAGAACCGCGCTAACATACGACTTTTTCCCTTCGATTTCCATTTTCTCCGATATGCAGTGTTCCAACACATTCTACCCTCCTTACGATTGGCCGATACAAGGGACTCCGATACGTTCCGCTAGACGCTGGGGTTGGCAACTTTGAAGGATATTTTTTATTCATGTGACGTGTTTGAGGGCGCGGAAAAACACATTCTCCCGATCCAAGCTAAGATCGAACCAAGGGAATCGTACTTCCACCTAGTCTCTCGACTAGAATCTTCAATTTTAAAATTCCCCAAGCCAGGTCTATCGTCTCGTCTTTTTCGATCAAGATAGGAGAGTCAATGTAAAGCAATTCGCTTGAAGCTGAACAGTTTTGATTCTTTACAAACTTTAATATGTACATTAAAAAAAATTATTTAAAAAAAAGTTTTCTTTTATCTAATTATTACATTTTTAATAATAACAAATTTACATGACTCTACATTATTTCCTTTTTATCCATTTAATAATTATAACAAATAACAGCTAAATATTATATCAATTTATTTTGAGCGAAAATAACAATTTCAAAGAAACAATCGAGAAGTGTTTTTATTTGCCGAGATTTTAGATCGTCAGATAAACTTGGGAAATCTTGAAATAAAGATGAGATAATTTCTCGATTTTAAGATACAAAATCAGTACACAAAAACTCTTTCCTATATGGGCGTACGGTAAAACGACACTAAAAAAAAGCTCTTTTGTTAATTGGTCGCTCAAAACCAAAGGATGGGGAGATTTCCGGGGAACTTGCGAGACGCAGCTCGTCCCGTGGGATATCAAGGAAATTCTACGGATCGGAAGTCCTTTCAAATATTTAGCAGCAATATCCAATTTCTCCTCCTGTATCCCCACAATTCTTCATAGTTGATTTACTGAGGCCATCGTTCGACTAAAGGCCATTATCGATCCATCGCGAATTATACATCTTTAATTAGAAAAATTGTACACCTTTAATTAGAAAATTACAAAACTCTTCATGTATATATAAAATATTGTACAATGATAATAAAGTTAATCATTTTATTTAAACAATAGCAGCGATAACGTACTTCTAATTAAATAAAGAAAATTAGATAGCCATGTTTAGAACTTATGTGAGCTAATAGATAACTTTTAAGAATTCTGGAGTTACATAATAGTTTTTCTTTTGTACCCTTATTTCAATCAAGACCTGTCAACACAACTAAGAAAGTTAAGACGTGATGCACGAATAACTCTTTGGTAAGTTGTTGGTTTCGCCAACGGATAATTTCAGTGTGCGGGAAAATTGCGGATATCAGCGACACATAGTGGCTCGTCAATTTGGAAATGACAAGGCGGTCGGCCGCGTGGACACTGCCAAATGGAACTTCTAAATGGATAAGATATAAGAGTTAACACTCGAGCGAAAGGAGGAATTAGGTGTCTGATGTATGACCCACCGTCATCTACCCGTTCGCTTCCGATGAAGCATGCGCCCTGTAAATGATGGCGACATTATCTTCAGATCGTTCTTTTGAAAACATGATAAATCCAACGGAATCGCGAGAATGAAGAGTATTCTCATTAAAATATAAAACTTATTGTTAATATGCCAAGAAAACGAAAAAGGCTTTTCGTGTATTATGCGGATTATTGTATTCTCATTCTGGTTTAATCCAGACTGTGTTTTGTTGCAAACGTAAAAGCTCTCGAAAATTAATATCACCGACAAATCGTATCGCGAAATCGATAAACCGCGCTTCGAGGGGCATTCCCTTCGCGCAGCAAAGTTTGCAGATTCGATCTCCGCGACATCGACACGAGCAAACGCACAAGTCAGGGAAGTAGAAGTGGATGGCAGGGTGATGCATGTCCCGTGTACCAAGGGGCGAGGAGATGGCACGGAAAACGTGATCCTGTGACTGATCCGTGAAAGCGTGAAAGGGTTTCCACTCCTTTTTCCACCCCTTTATCCACTCTACGAGAACACGGGGGTGTCGCGAGGCGACGATCAATCACTCCATGCCACAGCACCGATGCACACACCTCCCTTCCTATCTAACTGACATCACCCTCAACCGCCACCCACTTCACCATCCCGGTTAGGATATTCACATAAAGGATTTCCACCGAAACCAATGATACTTCTTGAACTAAATGCGTGTCCCATGCGATATCTCTACATTACTTGCGCATTGTATATCATTATTTAAGTATACAGAGAAGATAAGAAAAATTCTAACATATTATTATATCGATGATACTTTTGCAACTATTAATATGCCAAGATATTACACCAAAATTATATTCTCCCAAAAGACAATTTCTTGCCTATTACTCATTACGAATGATATTGGCTACGTTTACACTGTGCATTTAGGCCGCGGCCTATACAATAGATGTCCTTGTTTATCCTCTAGGTTAAACAAAAACGCCTCATTGTATAGGTCGCGGACTAAGCGCACGGTGTAAACGTAGCCATATTCATTTTTAACAAAACAGAAACACGCCTCAAAGAAAATGTTTGATGTTCACTATAGCTTTTCTTCAAAAAATATCGGTGAATGTAAAAAAGAAAAAAAGAGGAAAGAAAGGAGAAAAGGAGGAAGGAAGGAAGAACGGTTGGACTCATGCGAGAAAGAGAAAAAGGGCGGTGAGTGAGTGGCGATTAAGGATCGTAGGGAAGCGAGCACGCACTGGAAATCGTAGGTCAAGATATCCAATGCCGCTTTTACGGGCCATGTCCGTGTCGGAAGATACTAAAACTAATGTATTCATGAGATAATTATTTCTTGCATTCATTACGGGGCTGTAAAGTTTTTATTGGACGGACTGGCAAAGCGCGAGGTACCTTTACAAAGTTAGAGATGACTTGCTCTCTCGGTCGCCTCTTTCTTCTATTTCATGCAGGCCCGTTTACGGCACATTTAAGGACAGTTCTTAGGCCTGGATTGTGCCGATAACCTCCGAAACTCAAACAAGCTAGGGATATCTGGAATGCTAAAAGCATTCTTCACTAATGTTTAACGACTCAAGTAATATTTCGATAACTGCAATGCGAAACGAAAGAAATGCAGGCTACTTCGTTCTTACACTTTACGCACATCGCTGACTGATTTTGAAGAATCATAATGATTTCATACGCAAGTATCATAATAAACGTATGGAGAATTTATTTATTATATTAAACACTAAAAATATGTTTATCATTAATCAAGAAATTTTGATAACATTTGAAAAAAGTTGATATTAAAAAATTAGCATTATCACTTATATGAATTTTATAGATAAGAGATAACATTAATTCTGTTCCACAAACTACTACACGAAGAAAATTGTATGTTTAGTATATTTATTTCTAGATAATATTAATATTGTTCATCAGATTTTTAATTTTATACATTATTATGCAATAAATTCATTATAGAAATCTTCTTGTCAGCGCGAGCTTCGCTCATTATTTTGGTTGTCTATAGAGTCTCTATTTTTACGAGGCACAAAGGCAAACAGCCTGTATAATAAAACGTTTCTCGCACGCGGATGATACAGCGATTCTCTCTCTTAAAACGTGGGGATATTAATGCCGCGCGAAAGAGTGATTAATTGGAAGCGCGGCGCCGCATAGGAATATCGACGACAGTACACTTCGTCGGAATGGAGAACCTTATTCCTCTTTGTACATCCGCCAATTATATCTCTTTAATTAGAATCACTTCCGCGCAACACCCTCTCAAACATTAAATAAAGAGATGCTCGTTAAAATCTTTTTTCATCCGCGACCCAACGTTTTTTCTTTCCCGCTTTAAATATGCAAATCGCAGTTTAATGGCTAATCAAAGAGTTTGGTTGGAAATTACGCTGCGCTTCGGGGTCTACTTTATTAAGGCATCTTTACAGTTACTCTCCTTCTTTTATATATATATTCCTTCCGCCTTCTTTATTATCAAGATAAATAGCGATTTTTTTTCTACATATAATTTCGATAGGCCGCGCCATTCAAATATTTATATAGTTGTAACGTCGTTGTAATATCATATTTCGATGATATCGTATTGTGATGAAATTATAAATGTAGTCAGTATCAGCAAGAGCATCATCAGCAATTTACTGAAAAAGTCGAGTATATTAAAAATAAAAATTTTATTTTAAAACTACATTACAAATACTAAAATGCATTTACTTACAACATTATGTAGCGTTTAATCGTCAGTATTGATTATAGCTTGTCGTCGAGATCTTGTCCTTTCCACGAAATTTTCGGTCAGAATTTTGAGTAAGAATTTTTAAAACTTTCAAGATAACTATCACTTCAAAGTAAATATTTATATTTATCGAAATTTTATCTTTATGATTGACCAGATATTTTCAATCAGATTTGCGTCTAGAGATTGGAAGGCTAATCGATCGATGTTATTTTTACATTCGTAAAAATCTCATGAAAAACATGTCTCGTTGAAAGATTGATCAAAGCTATAATCAACATTAAAGATAATCGAGTACCACCTAAATCAAATAAATGTATTTTAGCAAATGTAATTTATGTAATTATTTTTATTAACTATAATTTTAATCTGGAGACACGGTAGTGTCTCGGTGCTAACTTGTAAGACAAGCGCGGTTTTTAATATACTGATTTTTTTCGGAGAATTGTTGACGCTCTTATGCCACACTGACTATATATTATAATCTTAAATATACATATATGTATAATATCTGTATAACATATGTAAAATCTTATATGTATATATTTGTATTTTTAAATTTAGATTTTATCTCTAAGTGTTTGTTTGCAATGAGTGTAATTTTTTCAAGCATTTAAGACAAAAAATTACGCAACATAAAAAATAAAAAAATATTTGATTATAACTTTGCAGACACACCCATTAGATATTCTTTGAACTTCCTTCTTTTGGACTTCCGCATTACTTGGAAGTTTCCAAAGAAACTCATTTAAAATTTCGATTGGATTCAACTTATGTCCTATTAGATTTCAGTCAAGAATTTTTCTCTTGTACTGATACTCTTTTATATTATAGAACTAAGAAAAAAAAGTAACATGGGTAGAGACTGTCCCAGAAGGACATAAGGCGCCGGTGGAATATTAACAAGTTTAGAGCCCTGAAGATAGGATATTATTCCTTTCTGTACTGCTTTCGCTGAATGGGAAAAATATATCAATTTCTCCGTCGCATAAAAATGTGCTTATACGTTGCACACGGGGAATAGAAAATATTCTATGGATTTTTCTATATCCCAGCGCTGACACAACTAAGAAATATGCCAACGTCCGTGGAACAAGAGAAGGACAAAGAGAGATGGAGGTGGAATTTTCTTTCCGTTTTCCGTATTTTTCTGATTACTATGAAATTTTAGATATTAATTTTTCTACTATTATTTTTCATTGTACTACATTAATTTTAATGTTCCTCGAATCTTTTTTCTACTATACAAAAGTCAATACGTAAACGAACGATATTTAAAGAGAGATCAAGTTTTTTGTACGAAAAGTCTAATGATCCTTAAAGAATCGAGATTTGAGAATCGAGGCATAAAAGGACAGACATTTTCGATATTCAAAGGAGGCAGAATATGGAAGAATGGAGTTGACGATGTGAAAATGATGAAGATCGGAACCGGAAATGAAGTTCATCGTTATATATTACCCTAACGATGCGTCAATGGAAAAAGCGTAAATGCACGACCAATTTACAATACAGTTTATATGACAATTTTTCTAATAATAATTTATGTATTGTTTAATTTTACGTAATAAGAATAAAGAAAATATTTTGTCTTAAAAATTCATAAAGAATCAATTTTACAAAACACTTGCACATATATGCTTAGATGCTAAATTAAATTTGACTCTTTGGTAATAGAAAAATATAATTTTTTTAAAGATAAATAAAATAGAAGAATTTTTTTAATTTATTTAAATTTCTGATAAATCTCTATTTTCCAAAAATTTTTCGCAAATCGAATGTATATTCTAACATGCACTTCTCTTGCAAGTCGTATTACTTACCGGAGGGATGAGGGGAAGACGAAGAAATCGGATTTGCCCGACGCGAGAAACGTTAAACGCAAGAACGATCGATGACATGGGCGCAAATGTCGAGACACGAGATTTTCGCACGTGTTCACAGGCCTGTCTGTGCGATTCTCGTAATCCTGCGCCGCCCACGCTCGAGCTTTCACTTCTCCCTGTAAAAAGGAGAACGGAATTGAAATCGGCTTTCCGAAATTGCGCACCGTCCCGTAAGCATCCCCAGGGAAAAAGAAATGCAAACACGCCTATGCTGAATGCGTGGACCTATCAAAGAAGAAGGAAAAAGAGAGACAACAAAAGTGCAAAATTGAGAGAGACGCACGTGCTGTCATTCTCAGGATCGAAACCTTCGTATCTAAATCCAAGATAAATCCAAGAGAAGCACTAGGAAGCTTTAAGTTCAAATAAACGAACGTTTGTGCACGATTGATGAAATATGGGGAAAACATAAAATATTTCTTTGATCGAGAAGAATAAACTATAAAACATTAAGATACGGTTTAAAATTAAGTACATCTCAATTTGATTCTATATTGCTACTTTTTACAAAAATAGGAATTAATTATATATGAATAATAATAAATATATTATAATGTTATAATAATTTATATTATAATATGTTATATTGTTATTATGTTTATTATTTTAAAATGTTTTATTATTTTTGAGAAATGATGTTCAATATGTGCGATAAATATATAAAAAAATTTAAAATTAATAAATTTTTGTTTTTGAATCCATAACAATTTAAAAAATTAAACATATAAATATGTAAAAATTTATAAAATACTAATTATTTTAAATT
The DNA here is from genome assembly GCF_001594055.1 of Mycetomoellerius zeteki. NCBI lineage: Eukaryota > Metazoa > Arthropoda > Insecta > Hymenoptera > Formicidae > Mycetomoellerius > Mycetomoellerius zeteki. The sequence goes on from NW_017257208.1 coordinate 90,106, forward strand.
TGTTGAAATATTATATTACGAATATTTTCAAATATGTTACAATGAACTAGCTTTATCTTAATTATTATTGATAATTGAGTTGACTATTCGCAGAAATTATATAATTATTTCAAAAAACATTTCATAAAGTTACTAGTCACGTCATCTATGTAATTATAAGGTACTATAATTATGCCTGCTGAAATGAACATTGAAATACGTGAGTAAGAAATCAATTGTAACGCCATCGTGCGGACATCATTTGAAACATGTATCTAAGTAAGTATAAATCGATTTTTTAAAAAATGATACAATCAGAAATAAAGAGATGAAGGCTATCCTTATTCTTATTTTAAAAAATATTATTTAGCAAATAAAACTTAAAAACAATTTACAAAGATAATTTTTATGATGGTTTATTAAGTAACATATGAATGGCATGCAAACATCAAATATAAATGCAATGATATGCAAATATCAAAAACAAAAGTTTAAGAAATAAATTGACTTACCTTCTAGTCATGATATGTACGTATACCTCACAGAATAATATAAAAATAGATAATATATTATATTTATTCCGAAGATTTATAGTTTATATAATCTATATTATAAAACCAATTAAAAACAAAATAAAGAAAATCATATATTTATATTTACAAACCTACTAAAAAACATCGAAAAATATCTACTTGAAAATTATTGAAAAATCAATCACACTTCTTTTATTATACACGTTCTTTCACCCTTGAACTCCACCATAAAACTGACTACCCTTTTTCCTGAAGCTTGTATGGAAAGCAATAGGGAATGTAAGCTCCACCCATTTCTCACTCCCAAGAAAGATAAAAAGATAAATTTAAAATGTTGTAAATATTATATCCCTTTAATTTACATTTATTACAAAAATATTTATGTAATAAAGAAAGTAATAATATTCCATTACGTTGCGTGTAAGGTATGTAGATATTACAAATTTATTGTTTACTATTTCTTCAATAATTCTTATAAAGAATTATTTCTAGAATTGTTTTATCTTTAATTCTTTTGACAATCTCTTCATAACATTTTTCTTTATAAATAGTATACAATACTCTAGTATACGTTTTTTTGGGATTGATCACATGAAAGGGGTGATTATTTTTTTCATTCAAGGGATAAAAAGGGGGAAGGGTTGAAAGGATAGGGAGGGATAGAAATTTTTCTCACTAGTATTTCAATATTTCATTATATGCGATTTCGACAGTATTTCAGTAGATAGTAAGCAATAATTTTAATAATGCAATTTTAGAAAGTTTAGTTAGACAGTATGAAGATAACGTTTAATATCTACCAAATTATATATCCAAGATTATTTAAAAATATATCAGAATGTTTATAAAAGAAGTGTTTACTGAAAAATACAAAGCATATATGTATTCTCACAAGTTCACATATTTATTTCTATAGATAAAGATAAATCATATTTAAATGTAAATATTAAAATAATAGAAAATTGTAGTCTATTTTTAGAAAACTAAAAGTAATTTCCAAAGATGAACATATAATAAAGCATATAATACATATATATAAGTATACAAACAATAAAATAGAACCAAATATTGTTCTTTTATAAAAACAGTTTCTAAGTTTTTCACAAGTACAAATAGTTCTTGATATATAATACGTACATTTGAAATTATTACACACTTTCAAAGCTACCACTGGTTCACATAATCCTGGCATCCTGACAATAGTTTAATATCAGGCACACTGCGAAGTAGATTTGACAACAGCCTGTGGCGAACTGAGCTACCCTTTCCATGCAGAGTAGTCCGCAGGGTAGATCCAATACTATCCTGCCCAATCACAAGCGGCTCCCAACCAACCCCCAGGAGTTTATCTTTCGTAAGAAACGTTGGAGAGGGACAGCGAGCAGCAGTCTCTGGGATACCGAGCATGCTCGGACGGAGCAGTCGAAATCCATATATAGTATCCTACCAATTCAAACAGAAAACAGGAAAAAAAATTGACCAATTTAATATTTATGCAGTAAAGGTGATAGAGGTCTTATTAGTATCTAACTTACTTGTGTTATTGATGTACTTTAGCTTAAATTATATAAAGACACCTGTATACTATGCTTATAATACTTAATTAAATGAAAAACATGAATATTTTAATGCACACAAGTTACAAATTGTTGAAGAAACACAGTCAATACTTCTGCTGCTGCAGCACCCTTTTTTTAGCAGCTACCCCTTTTTATGGGAAAAGGGGTTGCTGTACCCCTTTCAAAGGGGTTAAAATATAAAAGAGGGGGATTATGTAGTAATGGCATCAAGAAGATCTTTTATCAAAGGACCAAATGGTAAATCGAATAATAGCAGTCAGAAGATACGCTACTTTTTCACTCTTTTTTTTTATAATCGCGAACTATTGACACTTTTGTATTCAAATCTTTAAATTATTAAAACTCATTCTTCAATTACAAGAAATATAATTTATTTTGACACAAATATTTGTTATAATAATATAACACGTGATAAATCATATTAAACAATGTTTAAATACGATGGATAATCGTAAAATCGATAAAAAATTATTCTACATTACACTTTCTCTATAACCTAATAGGTTCGATTATTCCCTTTTTTTTATTACGAAATACGTAATGAAAATAAAAAAAAATGTTTTACATTTAATTTTAAAAAATATGATTTATATTTCTTTTTGTTAAAATTTTTGTTCATCGATTAAACAACAAGATTTTTTATTAAAACAACTCTCACAACGTGGTTAAGTTAGGGTTAGGTTAGGATTAAAGTTTCAACTGTTTCAGAGACATCCTTTATCCACAGAGCACTAGTCAGAAATATGATCGAGTTTCATGAGTTCACCACAGTTTACGACACAAGATTTATTCCTTGTTATTCGAACTTTTTTATGTTTCCTATCTTTTCTCCTTTTCTGTTTGATGCCTAATTATATATCCTATTTCACTAAATAAGTGCAGAAAGTATAAAGCGTTTATTGACACTGTCGATAAAATCGTATCTATCCACAGGATAGAAGCGTGCTAACTATCCATATGGAGGGAGCTGGGATAGTCGGCACACTTCTATCCTGTGCATCCCTTTATAATTATTTATTATATCATGATGTACATGATGTATATGATGCTAACTTGACGCATGATAAAATTTGTTAATTACAAGAAAAATACTATTTCCCAAATGTTTAAATGCTTTTCCCAAATTTCTCCAAACGATTCCCAAATTATACAGACATAAATCAGAAATATTCAATTTGTCTGCTATCTTGTCAGTGGTACGGAATTATCGACAATACGCGAGTTTCTCCAATCTCTATTGGCTAGTCTGGTTTGTCCTACGACCATGAATGTGAAAATAACCGAGAAGATAAACGCGATGTCTCACCAGTGGACGTGATGTCACAGGCTGGGAAGGCATTAATTGCGCAAACTGTACGTAGTTGTCGGAACTCAAAAATGGATGTTGATGCCGCTAGTGTACGGGGGTTAGAAACATTAGGAAAAAGGCCGGGATGGCCGCCAGTGTTGTTAGGTATGCCGCCTTTTTAGCGCATGCGTTCGAGTATAGCTCACTGCAGTATTAGATTCGGATTTTTACGGGTCCTGCAGGTGCCCAATGTTGACATTTTTATGAAGTTACATAAAATCAACAATGTGTTATAAAATTAAATAATAGATACATTTACTATTACATATGAAATAATTTATATACATTACTGAAATAAAGAATATATTAAAAAATAATAGGATTTGGGAATAATTATACAAAAAAATGCATTACGATAAAAAACATTTTATTTGGCCCCGCGCTTTTCATTCTTTACATTACTGGATTTCTCTAGAACTCGCTAGTACTGTAGTGCGCATGCGCTAAAAAGGCGGCATACCTAACCTAACAACACTGATGGCCGCTCTCAGGTTTCTTTCTGATAGTAGTGCGTCATGGTGTTTGTAATTTTATTATAACGTGTTCATTTCTTAGATAGTATGACAAATTGAATAAATATCACTGAAAAATGACGCTATATCACTTCGGAAATTGTTTGGCATTGGTATATGTACCATACTATTTAACTTACAAATATTCAGGCTTGTAAGTATTATATTCTCGATTCTAACCTAATTTTTAAATGGACGTATAGTGGAGGAAAATATTTTCAGATCGGAGTACGGTGCTTTCTGGAAATGCAATCAAGCCGGTGGTATTTACATATTCACGCAGCTCGTAAAAATGCTAGTACTTGCAACATTTTTTCCAACCGCTGACAATGTAGGAGAAGAGGGTTTTGATATCTTTGGAGTATGTGTTATTAAATATTTTCACTTTACAATTAAGGTCCTGTTTCACAACTCACGGTTAACTCTTAACCGAAGTTCAACTTGTTTCTCATCTCTTTCCAATTCTAAAATTAGTAAGAAACAATGTGAATAAGTTGAACCTCGGTTAAGAGCTAACCATGAGTTGTGAAACTGGGCCTAAGCAATAATTATTTTGGAGTATGTATTATTAGATATTTTCCCTTTACAATTAAGTAATTATTAAAATTTAGTGTATTTAAGCTGACAAAGCAACTATCCTGCTCGTCGAGCGATTAAACGTAATTGTTTCTTATCCAGTAAACAAATTGACAGCAAATTTGTCATCAAGTTAGCATCAAATTCATATGCCATATCATCATAACTAGGTAGCAAATTAACAGTCTGACGACTCGATTGGAGCAGATATCATCTATATAATTTTTTTAAGTTTCTGAGGAAATGTGTCAAGTGTATTTTGTATACTCATGTCATGATTTCACAATTTTACTTCTCTGTGGCTATCCTGTGGGAGATTGGAAGCATCTATATCCAAGTAGTGAAGTCTGTTAAAAACAGATCTTGCAAAATCTTGCTACAAATTTTGTTATCAAGAAGGATACAAACAAAATATTATTTATCAGATGATGTCGACAAAATGCTAGCATATACAGGGTATTAATTAAGTATGTTGCCATACTCAACAGAGCAATTCTTTGGTTTATTTCAAGTAAAAAAGTCCATATAAACATGTGTGTGTGGACGCACTTTTTATAAGAAAATACTTATATAAAAAGACAAGTTAGCGAGTCTACTGGAGAGAGATTCTCCAGCTCTTTCGAAGTGTGATTTCTGGGCACAAACTTTGCTAGTAAAACATGAGCTTATTGCTGACACACAGATTATATCAACAGATTTTATTGTATTTTTATCACCAAATTGCTGATATTGAATATAACAGAATTTGTATCAAATTCAGTGCCTTTTTGTCAACAATATTTGTACCAAACATTTAACAAAATTTGTTTTCAACAGACTTGATTATCTGGATACTTATAAATCCAATAAATCACTCGACAACCAGACTAGCAGCTTTGTCCAGCTTTGAATATGGCCATTCTATCACATTTACTTTATATTATCTGAAAGTAGACAACAACAACCCTAAATTATTGTTACTCTCATTAAAGCTTTGCATTCTTTTTAATATAAATAAAAAATAAATTTGTAGGAATTTTTAAAGTCGTCCATTGATCTGGCAGACTTGGTAGGAATTTTGTTGGTATTAAATAGTATACCTGGCAAAGGGCATGCCAAGGTATTATCTGCTGGTATAGGATGGGCAGCAGCTGAAGTACTACTTACAAGATTCTTGTTGCTCTGGGTTGGAGCACGTGGCGCTGAGTTTGATTGGAAATACATTCAAAAGAGTCTTGAATCAAATATCAATTTGGTAAAAATTTATAATCTATACTTTATGATGAGAAATTGATACAAATGCAAGAAAACTTAGATTTGTGATTTATTCCTAACAGGTGCAACACATAACGACCGCAACATTGGTTTGGCTATGGTCTAGACATGATTTACGGCGTGGTTTAGTTCCTATAGTAGTTGGTATGCTTGTACTTACAGTATATAGGCCACTCATGTTAGACTTTCTTTCATCTCTTTTATTAGCTGGTCCATGGTCAACACTTATTATTAAGGCGATCACTACCTTTTTCATCGGCGCAACAACATTGCATATTTACGCAGGTCTTGCGCATTCAATTGGAATTTTCTGAACAATATATGAATTTATGTACATATTTATTGTAACGTATGGTTGTATTAATCATGTCTCCCATTTTTTTAATAATACCATAATTGTACATTACATAATAAATGCTGCTGTTGTTGCATTTGCATTATATTACATTTTATCTTTATAATTTTTATATTATAAATTTCACACATAATATGAAGGTACTTCACATCAAATATTTTATTCAGCAACAATCTTGCGAGCAATAATCAGTTGTAGTGTATTATATGTACGAGAAGAGAAATGATTTTTTTAAAAGTTGATATTATATTCTTCTTAAATAAGAAATTTTTTTAAGAGGATAGGAATACTAAAGAGATATATAGATTTTTCTAGATGCAATAATTTATGAAAAATACTTTTGCATCAGTACATGTACATTTACATAAATTTTTGGTTAGGTTACTGAACACTGATTTTCTTAATTTAGAGTATACAGTATGAATATTTTTACTCAATTTTTTAAATAAAAAATATAAATAAATTTAAAATATAAAAACGATTATTTTTTAATTATAATTTTTATTAATAAAGCAATTATAATTTTTTTCCTTCGATAGACCTATTATGTTGATTAATATCTTCGTTTCATGAATATTTTTTTGAGAACAATGGCCGAATGCGATCTCTCATTTTGACCTTTATTCTAGAGACTCCGCTCTATTGCAGTTAATGGACGTTAGTGACTGCAGGTCTGTATATACATAAATATTTGTGGTGACAATCATTTTAGAATAGAGCTCACTAATAATGAGCCTTGATTCAAAACTAAGCCAAAGGTAATAGGAACAATCTATTTTCTTCTCCTTTGAATGTAAATCTTTTTGGAACGAACTAAACGCTATTGATTAATTTTATGATAAATCTGTAATTATATTCCTCTATTTTTTCAATCTGGATGGATGTTATACATCTAATTTTATATTTAAAATATAACACAATGAAAATTAATCAAAAGAGAAACCGTAGATGGAACATACTTGTAATATTGTATATATAATTTATTATCATTAAAATATTTTATACTGTACTGGGTATAAAGAAATTTTTTTAGAAAATAAATAATTTATTAATTTTGCTAATTCTTGAAAATGTATAAATTGTAAAAACAAAGTATTTCCCCAGCTTACTGTTAATATTTGTTAATATTTGATTCGTTTCAAAGAGAGTTACACATTGGAATTTCCATTCTATCTACTCATTGGGAAATGTATTTATACATATGCTAGAAATACAGAACCTCTTCCTTGTTTTAATAACGTATAATAATCTAAATAGCGGACCCAATAAGTCAATGATTCATAATGAAGTCAAGTTTCCTTAAGTGTATATATACATATGAATATATCAAGTATATATTTCCTCAAATATGTAATTTAAGAATCTGCTCAGGGATAACATATCTGTCTACGGACCTGACCTCTCTCTTATTTCACAGCACGTTGACAATGCTGGAATTCAAATTGACCATTGACTAATATATATTACGCACATTATATCAATAAACTCTCATGAGGTGAAGGTTAACGAGAATGTGAGGGTTTGTACGCACAAATGAAAGTGAGACTTTTTATATAACATCATTTTGTTTAGAATGTTTCTATGCATATTTCAACCAATGTATAGAACGTATATACATATTAATTATTTTCATTACATTATTTCTTTTCTATATAAATAAAATATTCTTTCTATTTTTTTTTAAATATGACGAATTTTTTGGAATAATTTTTCCATAATTAAAAATTGTATTTATACGTAAAAAAAATTAAATATTATCGATTTCACAACATGTTAACGAATAATCGCCTGGACATTACGAAACAAGCTGATACTTCGCAATTTTATAAATTTGTTTTGTCAAGTTAATCATGTATGACCTCTATCACGTAACTAAGAAGAATTTATCACATGTAGATATAAGTTTGATGTATTTTCCCCTTATCATCTCATAAAGTATGTGACGTTTATTTACTTAGGTGTAATGAGAAAAATTTAATGTCACGGGCGTCATCTGCATTTATGAATATGTTATTGTAAACAAGACATATAAGTTTTCTTTATTTGTTACTTAATTGTAATTTTTCACAAAATTTAGATTTACAAAATTTTATGAAAAATATATATTGTCTCTCCCTTAATTTTAGAAAATTTTATAATTAAAACTTATGTGCCGAAAAACATAATAATAAAACATAATAATAAAAATACGAAATCCAAGTACGAATTTATAATGTTGAACAGTTTTTATTTAATTATTAAGCAAGCAAACACAATTTATCTTATTTTCTTAAATATAATATTCTTAAATTATTTATTACATTTTCTAATTAAATTTTTTCATATGCCTTAACAACTCGGCATATTTATTTATAGCTATTTTGCAAACAATACCTATTTCAAAAGATTATTCTATTATTTTATACAATTTTTTAATTAATTATTTCATGAGAATATTTACAAAAAGCGATGTATTTTTACGCGTGTATACATGCACAGGTATTTCAGTGTTCTAATATTAATCCATAATACGTACGTAAAGGATTTTCTTGGTAAAAGTTATTTTTCTTCAGTTAACGGTTATTTTGACGCATCAAAAACAGGTTCCAAAGTTCACGTTTTGTCTATACGAACAAGTTGCTCCATATATTGGCGTACGTGATGTAACCCAGCAGGTCAGGACATTAGTGATCCGGCATCTCTTCATTTAACTCAATGACGCCCGAATACACGCGCCTGGATGGTCGTTTGCCAAACGATTACGTGAAAATAGGAAAAACAACCGTGGACTTTGGACGCACGATCCGCCAAGAAAAATGCGAGCCGGTTTCATCGAGCGTAATGTATGCAATTTGTATATAATCAAATATGTATTAGAGCATCGTCAATAGCATAAGTTGTCAAGTTTGCGATAGCAGAGAATTGGATAAAAAAAATTTGGTTAAAAAAAAATATTTAAATATCATTTCTGTTAATCAAAAGTCTGTATTATACAATATAGTAGACTATCAGTGAGATAGTTCTAGGAGTAATACTCACAGCAATAAAAGGTCAACGAAAGTAGAACTTCACAGATAGATGATAAGACATATTTTTTATGACTTTGCGAGAAGTTCACGTTAATGAATTTTCATTGTCTGTGATTTTTATGATAAATATCCGGTTCGAGGAAAGACGCATGTTCGCCCATCGCGCGCAAGTTTGTCCGACATTGTGGTAGAGGGGCCAGCTGTTTTTCCATTGGCTCGTACAACGAAGTTGTTCACTTGTGGGTTCTGATCGATGCTGCTTAAAGCCGCGGTGGAGCCAGACTTACTAGTAGTCGGAGAGTCGAGAAGTACGCATCTATCGACCGGTCGCATCTACAGAGAACAGCGTCTATTCTCGTCCGGACCGACATACTTGCATCACCTCCATGATAGAACGTGTTCCCTGAAAGAAGAAGCTGAAAGAATCGACAAATCGACGAGTCTCGGAAAGCATCAGTTAAAATTTCTAACACTGGTTGGTTGAACGCCTACGTCGACAGCATCGATCGGAGTTTCGCCGAAAAGGAGTAGGAACGGGAGGAAGAGAAATCACGATAGAAAAGGAGCATAAGAGCGATCACAACAGTGACCTCGACTTAAAACCTAGAATCTTGGAGCAGAAAAGCGGTCGGTGAGATCGGAGCTAAGTGCCGCTATTACTATGTAAATTTTCAGCGGGTGTATTTGTTTGCGCGCGCGCGCTGTCGCCAACGAGCAAAGACATTAGCAGCAACGGCAACATTATCGTTAATAGCAGCGAGTGAAACGGGCACGGGCGAAAGGGAATCGCGCAGCACGCTGCAAGCTAGATATCTGGTCTTCTCTCTGACAGATCCCAAGGAAGCCCGCAAACTGGCTCCGGAAGTGAGGATAAAGCAAATTGGAATGAGGGAGGATTTGCTATCTATAATACGGCACACGAGCAGCGATCACTTCTCGGAAGAGAGAGCAGCGGGATCAGCCAGGTTGAAGCGATAATTCGCAAGTAGAGTATACGCGCGATAGAGTAGAAGCTGCTCTCGCTCGTTGACGTATTTTTTTTTATTTTGGAGCGACTAGCTCCACGTCGGGCTTCCTTTTGCTCCGAGAATATCCTTGGTGTTATACCTCAACAATTCTGTCGTCATCAAAAGGGAGAGAAAGGGAAAGAGAAGGCCGAATACCCAGAAGATCGGTTGTTCTCCCTACGGGTTTCTCGGTTATGCCCTGGGTCGCCGCATGTTTTGATCTGTTGGCGACTCCGTTACTGGGTTACTGCCTTGCGGTCAGAAAACTGGCTCTGCAAGCCGGCCTCCTGCAGGAGAAAAAGAACGATCTCGCCGTGAAGCAGACGTCTAACACGGGGACATCCTTGAACGTTGACACCACAACCATCATGGCCCCTAACGCGGAAGAGCAGCGTCAAGGTAATGTTTTGCGTGGAGTGAGTTGCTTGATGACGAGGGCTGTAAGGGGTTGTAAGATGTCTGCTTACGTAATATATATATATATATATATATATATATGATCTTCTTTTACGTCACTATTTTTGAATATTCAATTTCACATGTTGAGGGTGAAAGTATCTATATAATTAACATAACTGAGTTGTCAAAGTGCTTTGTATAGCGAACACTTAATAAGAATACTTAATATAATTCGGACATACAACAGGTTCTTGATTGCATGGCAGTATCTAGTTATGTAATCTTCGAAAGAAATGAAAATAATCTTAAATAAATCCACAAAAAGTCACAGTCTTAATAATGTCGTGTTATCATTGCATTATTTATCTTAAATTTATATTGTATGTCCGAATCTATCGAAGTATTTATTACAAAGAATAAGCGTGTTCTCAGAATAATTATCAATTAGACAACAATTTTGTCTGTTTATTTTGTAATTGTCCTGTAAAAAAGTACTGGCATATATACCATGGCATGTATGCCTATTAAAATAATTGTGTTGATCACACTGCACAATTCACAGATCATTTATCGAGGATCATGTAATCAACACAATTATTTTAATAGCTTGACCGGTTTACATATTAAGTAGCTAGCTTTTACTGCAATTTATGCATGTGTGTTTATACTATTTCTTGCTTATTGTTACAATCAACATTAACTGATTCATTTAATAGTGTTTCAAACAAACGTTCACCGCATGAGGTAGCAAAAGAGAAACTTGAAACTTATACATTATTACATTTCGTTTTCATTTTCATTTCTAAAATATAAACACGCGTATAATATCATGTAGATAATATATTCTTTATAGACCTGTGAATTTTCTTACATTGTATTAGAAGCCGGTTTAATGAAATTCAGAGGAAATGAAAAGTGAAAGGAAAACAACAACTCAAATATTGAGGTCGCCGTCTTCGCTAACGCAATGCCCGTCCTGTTCATCTTACATTAACGCTTCTTCATTCGTTATTTTCAGCGTGAAATTAATAGCAGTAAATATTTCGTGTCGTTAAAATGTGTGTAAGTTTATATTATATTGTCATTATATCTCCTGTGCACGAAAGAAGATGGCTGACTAAAATTATAAAGGATATAAATAAATGTATAAATACGATCCACATTTAATCGTCATCATTTTCACTACCTTACGCACAATGGTTTGGGCAAATCATCGACACGTGAATAGACAATTAGTATTTCGCAATTCAGATTTTTTTTTTCAAACTTGTTAATGCAAACTCAGTACGCACAAGCATTGTGCTATCAATGTGTGTTTCATTTTTAATACAACATCCGCACTTTTATTTGCGACACCGTTCTCGTATTACAAACGTCATTGTTACACGCGGTGTTGGATTCTTACAATTCCGTCATGAAATATAATTCTGTGAAACAATCGACATAAAGTATCGTGGAAGATGAAATTGAATATAATAATTGAAATATATTATATTACAAAAGAATTTTTTAATGATATATTAAATTGTATGCAAATGTAAACATTGATTGATTGATAATTCGTACTTGTTCTCACATGCTGCTTCATGACGTTCAATTTTTACATGTCATCATATTATTTACTTCTAGTTGAATTATTATGCACTTCAAATAAAAAAAAAGCATGAGAATATATGTGTTATAAAAAATATCCCAAATAATATGCATATTGCATAAAATATCTAAAAGACCTCATTTAGACATCTTTTAGACATAAGACATCTAAAAGATGTCTTTTAGATATCTTATGCAACATAAATGTTATCTGGGATATTATCTATAGAAGATTTTCTTAATAAGAACGATGAGTACTTTGTGTCGTGTAAAATATTGTATATACATTAATTAAAATGCGTACATAAATCGAAATACATAATGTTTTTGTAAGGTAATTGAAATACTAAAATTTATATAACAAATAATATATCTTTACATTAAATTGCGTGGAAAAGACATACATACCATCGAGAGACTTTTTCCTTCTAAAAGCTAAATATTATGTGTCTGTAAATATCATCTGCTGAGACGATAAATCCTATCTACATTGAAACGTGTCTTCAATTTATCATTTTGGCATTGAGAATTATCATCACGTCAAGAACCAAATCGTATTTGTCTCTTATCTCCTAAATTGTAGGTACATGTACAAGAAATTTCAGAACTGTTATGATTCTTATATTTGAAAAGTTTTTAGTGAATATAAGAGAAATTATGAAAATAAGATGGAAAAAAATTAAACATCGTAATTTTTTATCATAAATAATATTAATTTTCACGAAACGTACTAGAGATCGAATTTCTAAAATAATATATATTTGGAACCGATTTGATAAGATTTTTATTGATAAAGTTATTTTTCTAATTCTTCATATTTAATTTAATAGTATTTTTTAAATATTGAATATATTATAAGCTAAAATGTCAAAAATTTTAACGAAAAGAAGATTGTTTATTATATCGGTTAAAAAATTTATTAAACTTTTTTTTTTTTTCAACACTGATACAATAATTGAATTCTTAATTTATTTAATATTATTTTTTTTAATATAAAATAAATACACTTTATAGTCATATTATACGATATAAAAACATTAATTATAGCATGTTTTTTGACAGACACACATATTCATAGAAGAATAATAAATTATCTCATACGCTATGCATATAATAATTTAAAGTATAATTTTTGCACTGCTGATAACACTGATTAGATAATACAAATCACAATATACGGGATAGTTACTATGTATCACTTTGAATTTAGATATGGGACAAAAAGATAAGTTTATCATGTAATGCTTTAAGCTGAATAAATATAAGTGCTTTATATTTTTGCCTTTGGGATTTTTTCTTAACTTTCTGAGGACCGGCATGTTTTTGATCGACTTTTTTATTTTAAGGGTTAGAACTTTTTTGTCAATAGGCCTGTTCTTTTTGGCTGAACTTTTGCACCAGTTTATCTTTCTTCCTCTTCTTTCCTTCTGAAGAGAAAAGGAAGAAAGGTGAACTGGTGCAAAAGTTTAGCCAAAAAGAACAGGTCTAATATCAAGGGATTGAGTGGCGAAAAAGATGACGCCACTGTCGAGTCCCTAAAGGAGCCCCCGGTCCTCCAGAGGTTAAACTATCACTATTCCGTTTGTTTATGTGAATTCTAACAATAATTAATAATAATCATTATTCAATAAAGTTAACAAGTGTATTAATTACATGTTTGTATAGTTTAATCAATATAATTATACATTCAAAATATAAATTCAAAAAATACATGATAGCGATAATATGTATTACATGTTTATAAAATTTAAAGGAAAAAAAATTATTTTTCTTTTGCTAAGAATAATTGGAATTTTACTGCATCTAAAAGGTAAATTATTGTCGACTTCGGTAACGCGTGGAGAAGCCGAAACAAAGCCCGTGCACACGCATTTACAAATCTAAATATAAAACCCATTCCTAGTGAGGCACGAGGCATTATATATATTTCATTGCCCGCTCGTTCGACGTCATAGTATATATTAAATTTATATAAAGTTTCTTTAAAATAATCAAATTTCTATCCTTTATCAAATATTGTTTATGTCGGTCGCTTTTGCTAATCTTGAATTTTTATATCTTTACAGAAAAATATGGGCTAGATAATTTACACGCGTTTTATACATAAAATTGTTACTCACCTGCTAATTTTAAAATTATTATAAAATTGATTAAATAGTAAAAATATGATATGAGATAAACTTTACGAGATTTTAAGAATTTATATTTTTAATATTTAATTATAAAATATTAATTAAAAATTATAAAGTGTCTGTTTTATGTGCACATTCTACTTAATAAAATAATATATTTCTATAAAAATTGCTTCTTATTTTTACAATGTATAATAAATCTTTATATGTTCTGTTCATACATTAAACGTTTGAATTGAGCATTTTTTTCGTGCATTTATTAATTTTTTTACTCGCTTTAATTACCATACATTACTGATACAAAAACTTATGATTTTCATGTTTTTGCGTACTATAAAACATATTTTATCAATATTTTAATTTCGGATTATTAAATCATTTTTTTTACAAACACGTGTAGCATTTATCAGTGCAGAGAAATGGACTATCATAATGCGAAATTGTTCATTTGTACATAACAATATGTATATTTCATAACACACGGCGTGCTCATAAAATACTTCGTACAAATTAGACGTTTCTGCAAATATATGTGTAACGCATTATTCAGGTTAATACATAATACATATTATTCTACGTCGTAGTTTGAATATATTCCCGTAACTTTTGTGTAAGTAGCTTATCCACTTCTATAGCTGACACATAAATATTTTATGACCACTATTATTTTCAAAAAAAGTGCTTTAGTACTACGTTGCTATCTCAGTCCAAAGTCATCTTATCATACTGTATATACCATTCTCATGTTACTACTGCTTGCGTCTGTATAAAGTACCACGCATCAGATATATTGCCAAAATATTCACACTGTAACAAAATGTTCGTTCAAAGAAGCTCTGACTAATAACATTATATTTAGTTATTATTCTGTGATTCTCAAAAATTTTATTGACGACATTTCAAGACAAACATTGCAGATAGGAAAACACGTTTTATAAATACGTGTCATTTCCGGATGAATTTTTCAAGTAATTAAAGTAGTTGAAAAAACAGAATGTGATGTTTTTATATTTTATGCGATTTACATAATGTTGTAATATTACCAAGATAAGTACTGATACATATTTTAATATACTTAATTAAAAATTTTATGTTTATCATTATAAATTACAGATACAATAAATCGGAATAAATTTTGGTATTTTGTATAAATGAGAGAAATATGTTTGAAAATTTACATCATAGTTGCCATAAAACAATTTTTAGTTATCTTAAAATTGCCATGTTATCTGCCCTGAAGCCTTTTTTCGTTGAGGCTTATTAAAGTACTTCGGTTTTTGTATTAAATCCGAGATGATATATGCATATATAAACTGTCTATGTGCAAATAGAGTTTTGAATGCTTTATTGTCTTCATTCTTAGACTCTGGCAAAGAGAAGGTCGCAGCAAGAATCTCAGGTCTATCAAAGTCATCGCGCAAATTCGCGGGAGTTGTCATAGCCACTTGCGGTCTACCGGCTCGTGGAAAAAGCCAGATTGGACAGAGCCTTGCTCGCAGACTCATTTGGAATGGAGTAACTACAAAAGGTAAGTATACCCAAGGACTTCGATTCTTTCCCTCGGTTACTTCTTTAAAACTTCCAAAAATTCAGATTATTTCGTCTTTACGTTAAATTTAGTTAAGCAGACGTAAGGTTTAGTCGTGCAGCCGTTAATCACGCACAGACTACGAACATTAAAAGGTAAAATTTAGTTATTAATTAATTAAAGTAAAAAGGTCATTTCTCAGTTTGTCAAAATTTTCGAAGGAAAGAATGGAAGTCCTTAGGTGTACATCTTTAATGGCTTAAGATAAATATTTAATAAACCCGTTCAATCCATAAAGATTTATTGTAATCATATGTTTTATTCTCAATTAAACATATAAAAGATTAAATCAGGAAGAATTACAATATTCCATAAATTTTGTTTCAGTGTTTCGTGTGAGTGATTACCGAAGGAAGCGATTCGAACCTCATATATCTCAAGAACTCTTCCGGTTAGATAATGCGGCAAATAATGCGTTAATAGCTCTCGCTCAGAGAGATACTATGCAGGATTGCGCAGCATGGCTCGCATCTGGAAATACTGTGGCAGTAAGTGCTAAAATGTTAAAAGTTTCTACATGTAACAATATCTTGAGTAATGCTTTCTCTCTGTTATAAGAGAGAATACCTACTGATCTATCTATATCCTCGAGAGCGTTCCTCTGATTACTTTTCTGTATCTATAAGTAGTATCATAGGAAATTGCGTGACAATTGATTAGATGAAGCGTCACTGGGTGGCTTCACTTACAATAACGCACAGTTATTTTCCCTCCTCGTTTTAAGATCCTGGACGCTATGCTAATCACGCGAACACAACGCACGGAGGTCTACGATTACTTTTCCGGCCAGCTCGGTTATCGCGTTCTCTTCATCGAGTGCGTCTGCGATGATCCAGAAGTTCTGGAATACAACCAACAGGAGATCGTAAGACATTGCGCCGACTATACAGGAGTGGACACCGCTTTGGCCGCGGAAGATTTGCGCTCAAAAATCGTATTTTACACTGGAATGTACGAACCTATGAACGATAGAACTTATCCCAGGATCAAAATTAATATTGCTACCATGGATATCGAGACCTGCAAAGTATCCGGTCATATTGAAACCAGCGTGCTTGGCTACCTTGGAGATATCAGCCTCAAACCTCACACTCTTTATTTCTCGAGGGTAAACATCAATTCAAGTTTTTTTATACTTTATGATAAATATTTTTATACACTATAATAAATTTCCCCCAAAAATGGAATAATTATGTAATACTTTTGAAGCTTCCATGGATATTTTCTTCAAAGGAGCTACGCGATTTGTAGATTATCTTCATGTCTTAATACATTGTTAAATGTCAACGTTTCGTGAACATTGTAATTTCACGACAAGCAACCTGATACTCTCCAATTCATTGCTTTTCGCCCTGATGAAGTTACTTGTCACGAAATTTAATAATGAATCGACATTTAATATGAATCAAAACAAAGAAGTAACTCGCAAATACATAGCTTCTTGGAGTAATTACGTATTCTATGCTTACTCATAATTATGTATCTTATCGCTATTGTTTATTTCGTTTTCTATTTTACTTCGCGTTTTATAGTCTTTTAGTTTACATTTCTGTATTGTATATTGCAGCATGGCGAAAGCGAGTACAACGTGGTTGGAAAAATCGGCGGCGACGCGGTATTGAGCACCAGAGGTGAGCGTTATGCTCAAGCCTTATCGAACAAATTCAATGCCATGCGTATTTCCGATCTTCGAATACTCACCAGCCGTCTTCGTAGAACGATCGCAACGGTGCGTGGCATCGAAGCCCCTCGGGAACACATAGCCGCTTTAAATGAACTTCACGCGGGAGTGTGCGAGGGCCTTTCTTACGAAGAGATGCAGGAGCGTTATCCGCAGGTAATTGCTATTTTTAAGTAAAACTCGAGTAGAATATCGATTGTCAGCTAAAAATATTCGAGCTCCGAGTTATATATGATTCAATTTGGAACGAAGTTCGATCAATATTTTATCGGAAATATCTTCTAATCATGCGAGATGACCGTAACAACGTTATCATGTCTATTTATAATTTTACAACAGGAGTTCGCTTGGCGCGATCAAGATAAGCTACGTTATCGCTATCCGTGGGGCGAAAGTTACATCGACGCGATGCTACGTGTCGAGCCGGTGATTGCAGAGTTGCAGTGTTCTAACAATGTTCTCGTGGTGTCACATCAGGCGATATTACGCTGCATCATCGGATTCTTCCTTGATAAGAAGCCTGAAGAGCTGCCCTACATGGAGGTGCCGCTGCACACGATAATTCGCATCACCAGCCAGGGTTACAATTACAAGCTCGAATTTTTCAAGCTGCCGATCGAGTGTGTAAACACGACTCGCGTCAAGCCGCAGAACTGCAGCGGCGACCGTACTGCTGCGGATGCTCTGATAACCGTTCCCGCGCACTTCGACATACCGGATCCTTGGAGAAATCCCGGAAACGGGCCCACTCTCGTGCAGCAGCACTAAGAGAACTAAGAAAGTTCGTTTTAAAAGTGACGTAAATCAAATTTTATGAAATATAAGTTTGATTCCTAAAAAAAGTAATACAAAGCAATGGTCAATCGATATACGATTTTGCATATGATCAGAAAATCTTACAATCAGAAAATTTTACAATAAAAGGAAATCAAATAAACAAGTAAAATGTTATTAATTTGTATAAATTTTAATTATAATATATTTTTCTATTAAGGACTTGTAAGATTTTTGAAAGTTGGTTTATGTCACCATTGAAGCAAAGCGTTCTTCGCTTACACCAAGAATTAATTCTATATTCACGACATTATAAAAAATTATTTACTTGTTTGTAATTCTGAGATTTATTATTATTACAAAGGGAAATTAGATCGGTGTCATTATTAATACTCTTATAGTGGCAGCTACATGAAAAGTATCTTACAAAGGCATGACGCGTCGACTTAATTTACTTGCAATCGACGGAATAGAATGCAATAGATACAAAAATGAAAAAAATCAGATTTCAAGAATTTTTTTTATATAATAGAGAAACACACAAACTTTGGAACATAAAAATATCTTAGCAATATTTTGTGTACGTCCCGACCGACTTTGACGATAGGTCTATAGATATCTCGGTAGGATACCAATAATGTATACCTTTTTAATAGTTAGCAATTGGAAGCCCATGACTCGAGCCCTCTACCACCGCATCGCGGGACTCATAATTTTGTCGATAGTTTATAGCGTTGTTCAATTCATAGTAGCTCATTTCATAGATTGAAGTATATTACCTGTCGTGCTAAGCATACGCACAGATTTGTATATAGAACGAATGGGGATTTGATGTTGAAAATTGTTTGTGATAGAGAAATAATAACGTAGAAACTGTCACTACAGTTGACGCCGCGATTATATATCATCGTATCTTTTCGTATCTCAGCATTTTAAAAATTTTTTTTCCTTTAAAATATGTTGCGAAACTTTTATTCTGTGCTGTGATCATTTTGATCAAATTTATGATCTCTTTTATTGTCACATTTTATCACTTGAGTGCCCCACCGAATTTACGATTATGTCGAAAAAAATAAAAAATAACGAAATATGTTCAGGTATATAAGAGTTGAAAAATTATTGATTTTAAGAGATTACGCCTTAATTATCTGGCCTTTTATATGATACTATCAAAATAACTTATCTGGGTACTCTAAGACATTATATTTTTATAAAAGATAGATATTAGATGTAATTACAGGAGTTATTTCCTTTATAACGACTAATTTATATTTTGACCAGCAATGCAATATGTTTATAATTATTGATGATCTATAAGTATCAAATTATTAACCAATATACCATTTTACATATAAATAAATTATAGAGAAACTCTTTGCAACGAAATGGATGATCGAAAACAAATCTTAACATTGAAATGGCTTATCATTATCAGAGAAGACAGAAATTTTACTAGTTTATTAGTGACTGATGTCTTTATAAATTATGATTATCTACAATAAAAAAAAGAGAACTTATTACTTCGAATAATTTTCTGCGAAATAAGTATTGTGATTATTGCGATTATATGCAATGATTTAAACGCACAATTGGCACATACTTTTATCTTTACTATTGGATCTTTGAAACAAATTTTTCTGTTACTTACTTATATTTATAAATTTTATTTAAATTCAGCGCATTATTTTAGAGACTTATCAAAATATGTATTTTTAGCGTATATAAATGTAAAATGTAAATGCAAGACGCAGACATTTAACGATACATGCATTTTGGATGATTTAAATCAACGGTTGTGCTAAATTCATGAAGTAGCATTCAAAGTCCTGCATGAGTTTGCTATGATTTCCCGTGTAACTAAAACGTTATTCCGGCTAAACAAGCAAAACTTTGTGGAGTAATATGTACATAAATTAATCTTTATCCTTACACATCGTTGATTCATTGATACTTTACTGTATTTTGCTAAAATAGTTTATTGCATAAACACGCATAATATTTATTTAGACATGAACGCGAAGTTTTTCCAGATTTAACGCAATAACTAAGCTACAAATCTGATACTCGCGCTTCCGAGGATTAATTTACTTGTTTTAATAATTTACTTGCTTTAGGGAAAATAATTTACGTGTGCTATGCATGCTTTCCTTTTGAATAAGAAGTCGATCTAGTCGATCTTCCGATATTTCGACTGCTAAATATTTCGTGACTCTACACGTTTGAACGTTGAGAAGTGAATTATAATTTGTAATATGTATATTATGTGGTTAAGATATATTACTCATAGTTTGAAAGCTTTAGAATTTTTTATTTGTACACTCTGAATAAATTTTTTTTACAAAGTGTGCCTTTTATATATTTCTTGTTTTAATCTCATTTTTTTTTTCAAATAAAAGATAAGAGAGAGAGAGAGACAGAGAGGATATTTAAAAAATATATTTCCTTTGATACTATATTAATATATAAAATTATACCTAATACAATAAGTCAAAAATTCCAAACCTGTTAGGACCATGGCAAACAAAAAACTTAAGGCAGCAAGACGACAGTAAGAAAATCAATATGTTGGATTGGCTACTGTTTATGTTATGATATGTCTTGCAGACTCTACTATAATTGGTCAATTCGCTTACTGCTTATGTTTTACTGCTTAAGTTTTTTTGTGTGACATAGCATACACACAAAAATAAAATCCTTAAAATAGATCTTTAGAAATTAATAGATACTGTATTTTAAAAAATTAAGTACAAAAAAATTTAGCTATAAATTATAATCAATGATAATGTTAAAATTGTTTGTTTAAAATTAATTTATTTATCTGGAATTTTTCAAGTATAAGATGGAAATTTTCAAGAACCTAAAAAAATGCGATTCCGAGAATTCTTTAAACTTTAAAATTCAATTTCTCGAAAATCAGAAATTATTAAAACATAATTAAATACAATGTGAATAAAATAATAACTTTAATAATTTCCATTGCAAAAATAAAACCTTTGTTATTGCTTTCCTTTATTTATATTATAAGCAGGGGGAGATCACACTCATAACTTTTTTAATATTAAAGATCAATTGTACTTTGATATATAGGTATAAATATATATAGATATACATATAGCTATGTAAAATAATTGAATAATCTGTAGAAATCTTTATAGAATAATTAGGCAAGCTATGACTAGCAAATTTCACATATGACTAGATAGTTTTTCATAAATACAAGAATTGTGACATCAGTTATTTCGCTAAACGAAAAGTATTGATTATTCTTTTAGAGTGTTATATACTTGAAACTAATTTTTGGCAATATTCCTATAAAATTTTTTTTAATAAAATGATAGTTTATAAATTTTTATCACGAATGACGAAAATAATATTATTTTAATGAGTAAAGAGATATCGTACGAACATATATACCCTGGACTTTCATTTATATTAATTCCAATAATATACCATATGTTGAAGAATATATTAAATTCGGGAATTTTCCGCACTCAATCTAATTCTATTCAAAGGTGTTGTACGCAGTACTAAATACCCGATTTCATTAATTTTGACGTATAATCTCTTTGTTTAGCAGCCAAATGCAAATCCAAACTTTTCAACATTCTCGCTTGAATTTCATGCGTGTTTGACTCCCGTTTACGAAAATCATTAGCTAGAATTCCATCTTTCAAATGCAATGATTCGTTTTGTGAAAAATTGTCGAGTTCGATCGTATTTAATGAGCAGGATTTGTTTCGCGATTCCCGCATGATGGTTCTCATGAATTCAAGGGCCATTCTTCGACAAGTATCGAAACCTAGTAATTGTATTCTTTTACTATGAATAGCATCTATGCGGTGATTTTTCCAGCGCGTTCCTCCGTCTATTATTTTAGCGAGAGAACTGGGTGTTCCAGGTAGATCGTGAAACACTTTAGTAAGAATTTCTTTTGTTAAATCTTCCTCACTGCCAGATGCGTCTGTAAAACAATGAAAATATTTTAATAGCATAAATTTGACGGTTACGATCGTAAAGATTATGAAAATGGAAAAGTAGGAAGACTTAAATATTAACTCATTCATACATGGAAACATAAGATACTTTATCAAAATATTTATTTTGTATGCATTACAGTTTGTATTTTGGCTTTGGAAGATAAAAAGCAAATAAAAATAAAAGCATCTAACAATTCAAAACTAAATTTTCAATTTGTGTGCTCAAATTTTATTAAAAAATTTTATCATATATTTATGATATCAAGATTGCCACCTATAAGTAGACAACATTTTTTAAATCAATAAAAAATTCTCATTTTTTGGATATATTCCATATATCCAAGCAACATGGAAATTGATATCATATCACATTGATTCGAGGCTCATGAATGAATTTGAAGAAATTGCTAAGATATCTTACGAAAATGGTTTCCACTTAACTGTATACAGATTGATGTCGTTCCATAATATAATTTTTATATTATATGAGATTGAATTCTATGCAGAATCTTTCAAGATATTGGTAATAATTGATATAAGCCTTGTGGAAACCAACTCCAATCTTCTTTTGTTTCCAATAGAGAAATAAATTTCTTTTATAAGAATGTATTTCATTATGATAACCAATGATAACCATTGTTCAGATAAATCATTTTGACATGATAAAAAGTTCAAGGTTTATCGCAGTATATTAGACGAAGAAAATAAACTTCGATTAAAACTTTACGAAGGTCTAGAGTGCACGACATCTTTTTCTATCGCAGAATGTTACAAAAATTGATATCGAGTGCTTAAGTTACGCAATGCTTGAAAGAAGATAAAGAACAGAAAAAGTTTTGCGTTACTCAGATCACTACCATCATCGATTTCTGCGACGTATGTGCCTTCCCTGATCTCTCGTTGTAATTCTAGGACTTTGGCTAAAGCCAACTGGAGATATTCTCTTGTATTTGGATCCTGCAGAAAGATGATACACGTATGTATACTCTAATACATATTACACGGAACATGTACTTACGTAAAGACATTTTTGCAATATTATTCCATTTCTAAAATATCAGATATCTTTATTTATTGATTGAGAATTATTTATTAAATAATTAATTATCTATCTCCAACACTTTATTAATTAATAATTTAAAATGCAAACGAGAATAAATTTTTATATTGTTAATAACATGAAATATGCAAAAAAACATTTTTTATTTATACATTCCATGTAAAAATTATATATTATATTGATAATCACTCCAATAAATCATATTTTAATGACATAATTAATAAGTTTAACTTACCGCGTATTGTTCAGAGCTTTTTATTCTTTTAGAGTCATTGCCAATGTCTTCTAAACAAGGTGCCTGAATACAATAATTGTATTAAAACAATTTCTTTTGTAATTTTTATAATTTTAAACGTATATCGCTGTTCCGTCTTATTAGGAACGTTTATTTATAATAACGCGATCACTCTGTATTAATTATTTTATAAAAGTATAGATATCATCTTTGTCATGAATATCTTACCGACGAGTATCTCTTCATTATGATCTGGCTCAGCGTTTATCCATCTATAATTCAACGAATTGGAAAACTTGATTTTTTACGGCTTAGAAATTCTATTTATGATTAATTGTAACAAATAAATTTCTGCTCAAAAAACCTGAAAATTTTATAAAACAATAAAATGCTCAACGTTATTTTTATTTAAATTTTCGCGTTTTATTTCGCGATTTATTTATTAAAAGATGTAAGTTTGGTTATACATTGGAAAATATACTAATTTTTAATAAATATTTGTTTGATTAGTATTCCGATAAAATATCTATTAAATATAAACATACATTTATGTATAATGTTTGTTTATATGCTCGTTTTAATTTGTGACCCAGATTATCTCTATATTTATTATAATTATTTATATTTGGTTCAACAATCATAAATTTTATTTAAGGATTATTTTTTAATAAAGTAAATATTTAATTAATATTTTTGAAAAAATATGTTATGCTTTAGTAAATTTTTTTTCAATATATTCTTTTTATTTAATTTAAAAATAAGATGAGGAAATAAAAATTGCTCAAATGTGTAATTATACAAATCAATTATAATAGATAGGGATTACGAGTAAAAAAAGCACTTTAATGCTAATTCAATACAACATAAAACTCATGTATATTAAAAGAAACATTTCGATCTAAACATGAAATCATTATCAATGTTGTAGTAATTAAAATGATACATGACATAAAAATCACATGATAATTCGGAATGTAAAATTCAAAATACAAGTCAGACCGTAACAATATAAGGATTCGAAGTAACAGAAAGCTTTTATAGATGACCATTATTACAGTTCTCTCGCAAATCAATGTTAATGGTCGTTTAAACGCAATGCTGCAATATAACGATAGTGAATAATAATCTTCCTGCTAATAAATCGCGTATAACAAGAATAGATATTGTACTGTCATAACATATCAAAACTCAGACTCGCACAATCCTTGCATAGCGAATAATTAACTTCACATTTTACGAAACTTGTAATTAAAGCCGCTTTGTAATATAATATTTAATCAAAGTTGTAAATCATATAGATAATCGTCAATATTTAAAATTTTTTTAGCTTATTACCCTTTTAGTTTATTAATTAATTTCATTAATTTATGTGATGATTTAATTTTATATGATATTTTCTAAACTACCACGGGGAAATTTAGTAGGTACATGTAATAATAGCTATAGGTTTTGCATTATACGTCGATAATACCTTATAAGTATTATTTTAGATCATTGTGTATCAGCTATATGTACAATATCCATTACGTTCGAACACCAATGATTTTATGAGGTTGAATGAAGTTAATTATGTTATTACTTTCCTATTTCAACATCTATTATGCCAAATTCATGTAAATACACGAGTCTAATATTGTGTTATTTAAAAATTCTTTCACTATACTGTGCAACTTTGTTACAAGAATAAGCAGCCTAACAAATTATCAAATTTTTATAAAACAATGACTGTAATCTTTACAATAAAATTAGCACAAAATATTAATATAAAATGAAGCTACAAACTTAGTATCTATTTGGATGATCGTTTTGTTATGTCATCTGGAAATAATGATACCTCGTGTTACTTACGCGCTTCTGCCTTCAACTACAAACGTGCACCTCTATAAGTTTATTCCTCAAGTTTGGATCCGTTACCCGTTGTACTAGCCACGTTATCTAACGTTATCAAAGTATCAAAAGGTTCTCTCGCGCTCGCAAACCGGCTTTGTGTCACGCAGTTTCTTTACCAAAAACCTACCCTCGTAAAAAAAAAATCACCTTTGTGTTCTGTTTATCACATCAAAAATACAGCATTATCGTTATATATTAACTACAAGTAGACTGTCAATGGACACGACCGTTGACCAACGTCGATGGTTGCGTACTACCCCTCATTTTCAGAACCGTTGTCGAACAAGGGGACCCAGGCGAGGGCGTCTGTCTACCATCAGTCCCCTTTGAAATCCAGCTGTTCAACCGTCGCGTAAAAAGTCTAACCAAACGAACGGCAGATGCAAGGACCCTCTTTTCTCCTCTCTCTACCCCCTACGCGTGCCCCGTTGAAGGGAAGGACGAGTGGCACGTGCGAGCGAGGATACGTTGCACGCGTGTCGAGGAGTATCGATTATTCTTACTCGACGTCCGAGTGATTTTTGCATGTGTACGTTCCCATAACATTTATTTACGTCAAAGAAAAGACAATACTGTTTTTACATATATATATATATATATAGCGAGTTACAATCTTAACATAGTTAACACAATTCAACCGCACGAAAAAGAAACTTGTGAAAAATATCCTAATGTTGGCTCTTCCTGCGGAATATACATACAATGCTGACGTATAGTATACATATATGTCATAAAATCGATTTTTTTCTTGAAGACTTTATGAATCGGTAGTTTTAGTACATCTCGTATTTATAATGATATACAGCGAGTAATCATCTCAGACGTTATCTTGATTCTTGTAAGTTTCCTTTACTTAAATTATTTTTTAAATACTTATGTATTAGCTTATTAACAACAAGTAATACACATCACAAACCTAATTTAAATATAAATAATACTACAATAAGAAGCTTCTTATAGTACAAAATTTAATTTATTAGTCTAATAATATTTATAGCGTTAATTTGCTCATATAATGTCAATACATTATACTACAAACTTTCGAATGATAGAAGAAAACATTTATATGTAATGAGCATTTAATAAACATTTATATGTAATGAGCATGTAATAAACATTTATATGTAATGAGCATACTTAGAAAAGACTTATATAATTTATATATATATCTATAAATACATAAATAATGCTAGTTACTTATACACAATTCAGTTGAGCTAAAGAGATTTTAAAATGAGTTTTGTTTCATGTCATGTGTTTGATGTTTTCACGCTTTTATTCTCGTGAAACACTTGTAGATCTAATTTAACTCGGTGAATCAATTATCACCACAAAAGAGATAATAAAACGAATACTTATCAGATCGATCTCGTTGTACTTCTTACTTTTTAATCTCTTTTTTACGCCAATTACGACCTACTTATTTCTCGTATTAAAGAACAAGTTCAGTTTTCGTTGCTTATACAATTTTATTAAATTTATAAAGAGATTAATAATTATTTTTGAAAAACTGATTCCTAATTTCTTAATTATATTAAATTTTCTAATCTCATTGAAAAACGAAGAATCTTGTGATTCTATCGAATAAGAAAAATACAAAGCAATATATAGCTGCTAATTGATAAATTGTAGATTATATTGAGCAAGAAATACGCATGTACGTGCATCTCTATACTGTTTTATATATAGACAATGTTTTAAAAAAGTATATATAATTTATATTATCCTACTCTCGTTTTTGCAATCAATAAAAAATAGAAGCACTTTTTAAAAATAGAATTTTATTTGTTCTTTTATTTGAATCATTATATTTTATAATGAGATCATTTTATATATATATTAGATTGTATATATTAGATTGAAATAAAAAAATTTAATTTTATAAGTATAAAAAATTATTTTTAAACACATATTACAGATATGTGACAATCTTGCGTTTCGCGGGTTTTCTCCGTGTTCAGATCCATTCTTGGAATGCCAACGTTTCGTGAACCTTGCAGTTCACTTCATCAGGACAAGAATAATATTACAGACATATTACAGACATCTTAACAATTTATAACTCTTCTTAATCCTCTATATTGAATTCAATTACATCATCAATCTTCAAAGAAAAGTTTGATGAAAAGTATACTAGTCACTTGAAAGAACTCTTTCGGCAAAAAGGATTGCAGTGAATTTGCAAATGCTATTTAAAGAAAAGTATCTGAAAAAGTAGAGTAAAAAATTGCAACATGCATATATTCTCATATTAATATTCTTATAAACAAAAAAATTACAAGCGGGCATCCATAATCTTTAAAATAATTATGGAAATATTTATTCGAAAAATAGTTTGTGAAATCTGTCACTGCATTTCTTTTAATCCTCGTAATGGAAAAGCTGTAGCATTACCGTATATGCGACCATCCTGATGAAGTTTTAATTATTTGTTTGATGCTCCATTATTATCAGCAGTGACGGTATCGCGACCTGCATTATAATTTACATTGATATCTGCTTATACTTCATTCTATTTATATTGGAAATTACTTACGAGAACAACTTTCGGCCATCACGGGAGGCTTAGTTTCTATGCTGCCCATTTCAAATACCCCGGTCGAATTAAATTCTTGTGTTCGTCTTCGACAGGTGGAAGCGAAGCTGGTTTCGTTCAACATGCGCCGACTTCTTTGTAAAAAAATATTTCCATGCGTAGTACTGCTTTTCGTTCTATTTCTACCGCAGATAGTGGAACCATCAGGGAGACAGCAACATAAATATTTATTGAATCTATGGTAGAAGGACAGGAGTAATAATTAAAAAACATATCTTCATATTATTTAAAAAAAAAAACAGAATTTTCCGACAGTAAATTTCTCAAATTCATATTTATGCTCTTTATATAAATAGAACACATTTTTGCAATTATATATATATATATATATATAAAAAGATCATATATACCTATATTTTATGAACAGAAAAAAGTTATTTATACTGATAAGTAGAAAATGTGTAAACAATCTTCCTATAGAAAAAAAAAGTTTGTGGAAGGATTTGCATTTTAACGAGTTCTTACCAAGTATTGCAATGACGAAAAATTACATATTCTTTTGTGAACATAAATTGGTTTAGCTTATGAGATTACTTCAGAATTGAAAAGTCGTAAGATTAATATACCAGTATAAGTTCTGCATATATATTCTGAAATATATACTCTGTAAATTTTGTCTCTTAATTATTATAATAAAATTTGAAATATGTCACTTTTTAATCATTATTATAATTAAAATTTATTGGTATCTCTCTGATTAATATAGAAATTTTGGTAATTATGCACTTTAGGGGATCTAGCTCCAATGACCTTGACATATGTTGTCAAGATCATAACCCTGAGTGACCTTCGACAGGTTTTACTTGGCGGTCATCGGAGCTGGGTCCCCTAAAGTGCATAATTATCGAAATTTTTTATTTACAAGTAAAAAAATATTATACACACTTACTTTTGACGAAACGTGCGGCTAATTAAGTAGAGAGCAATGGGATTAACACAGCTATTGATGAAACTGAGGCAGAAACCAAATATCCTAAAGGCGTGCCAGTAAATATTAAAATCGTCTGTAGCAGTTGGATTAAAGTGGAACCAGAGCACATATATGTGATATGGTAGAAAACAAATCACAAAGATGATTATAAAACACACTACCATTTTGCCCACCTAAATTGTATGTAACAAACAAAATCATTAATACAAAAGCGTCCAATAAGAGGCAATTGAATCTTAGATAGAAAACTATTCAATGGTACAAAGCATGATTTTAATACTTTGAAACTCTTTAAGAAATATATTTTTATATACCCTTCTGCGCGCTTTTATCTGTTCATTGTGAAGATCAGAACCGGGAAGTTCGCATGGCATATTTCTAGTTGACAATGTTAGATGCCATGTCATGCTCAAATAGAAAATAGCTATCACGCATAACGGTATCAAGTAATATGCTAAAAATTTGAACATTACCATACCCTTTCGATAAGTTTCTCCTGTAATGTAAAAGCATATATAATGTGATATTTATCTGTGCGTGACTACTTAGCAACACAAAACATAAAATTTATATATATTTTTTTAGTGTACCTATATTTAGTTTTTTGTACCTATATTTAGTTATTGTACAATGTTTTGTATTGTTCAATTAAGATAAAATATTGTGTAATAATATTTAAACTCCGAATATAATAAGTAAAGATTGGGAGAAATATTTAACTCTCAGAAAAGATAAAAATGCGAAAGTTATTAATTTTTATGAGAAAGGTAAATCGATAAGAACCAACACGGATGTCGGTACGCAATAATATCAATATATTTAGTCTCTTGTTCACAGTAAATTACATATATAAATATGCAAATATTTTGTAAATCAATAAATTAATATAATATAATTAATAAATTAATATTTTGTCATTAATAAATATGTTTTGTTCGTATCTAAAAAAAATTAAAATTTTTTTTTAATTGGTAAAACATCATATAGACTGATTAAAATTTCATTATGAATTTTACAATTTACATATTCATTTATGTATTCCTAATTTTGTGACATTACGTGTTCAAAAAAAGTGTATCATGACTTACCAAATTCTTTGGGGAAAGGATTGCAGATTAAAATGCTGTGATTTCCTAATACTGGTACAGATGTTACTTCGGAGAAGAGCGCGGCAGGCATACCTATGATAATCGCTAAGACCCAAATAAGGCATGCCGTTAAAATAGTAAGTGGTTTTGCGCTTAAACCTGCTATGTGGCGGCGAATAGGGTTTACGATGGCGCAATATCTATGAGAACATGAGATGCGGCAATAGATTATATCATAAAAGCAACGAAAGCTCGTTTATTTCAAAGATAAATTATTCAAGATACAAACAGCAATTAATTAATTTGCGTATCTTAGATCGTTATGTGTCTCAATTTTTACCTAAATTAATCTTTCACTTAACCTACCTCCCAATCAGTAGACAATGTTTTTAATACGTTTTTAAAATATTTATTTATTTAACGTAAAAATATTTAATAAATATTTAAAAAATACTTTTTAAATATTGTGTGCTGATTGAGACGTAGATTTAAAATGACAAAAAGTACCGAGAAGATAATTGAAATTATTCCAAAATTATAAAAAATAGATTTAATTTTATTGAAAATTAATAATTGTATAATATTCAACTTCGACTGCATAAATATTCAGTAATGTTTCTACACGTATTGAAACGAGTTACACAGCATACATTAACCTTTAGTACACACGATGATTTCCTGGTCCTTTACTACACATGATGGATTGTTTTCGTGTTTTCTGGTTAATTTTCATCACTTTCACAAGTATACAAGAATTATTAAGTGATTCTTACTTTAATATCTTTAGAAAATATTTATAAAGCAGTGTGCAATATTAAAAAAGAAAAGACTAGAGATCATTATTTAGTCAATTGCTCCTAGTATTTCAAAGAAAAGAAATAGGTACGCAGGATACGAATGACCCAATCGTATGTAACAAGCGTTAATTAGTTTTAAAATCCGATTTAATGCTTGAATATATTATGACTGAATTTTCAGTTTTAATCTTTCGATTAAGTGGTGGATATTTGTAGTACCGTCCAACTAAATAAAATTTTCTTTAATTATTGAATTAATTTGCACGATAAAGCTTTTAATTCACGTATTTACCTTTCGGCTGATAAAGCGGCTAAAGTAAATACTGACACACCAATCGAAATATCCTTAGCGTATTCAGATAGTTTACAGATAGTTAAACCCCATGGCCATGAATCCAGTACGTAAACAAATAATGTGAAAGGTACGTAAGTCACAATCACCTGTAACAATGAATTATCTCCGTTTTCGAGATTCAGATGATATTTTATCATAAAAGATATAACAAATTATCCAGGAAGATCAGGATAATCATAAATATATTCAGAAGACAAAGGATATAATTTCTCTAGGATATATAATTATAAAGGATATCAAAAGAAATTGGAAAGAATAAGGGCAATAGGAGTCAGGCGTAGAAGACGTCGCGCAAATAATACATCCATAAAGCGTAAAACTTCTTTATTCTACTAAACGCGCTTACATGTTTCGGCTCACTTTTGAGCCTTCTTCAGAGACAACACAAACTAACGTATATAATAGAAGAACGTATATACACAAAGAACGTATATAGAAGAAGTTTTACGCTTTATGGATGTATTATTTGCGCGACGTCTTCTACGCCTGACTCCTATTGCCCTTATTCTTTCCAATGTCTTTTGATTTATAAGGAGTCTTTGTTAGTTTGATTTGTTATACGGATATAAAGAATATATAATTTTTTTCTCTGTTGTAAGTAAAAATTATTTGAGGACAGAAAGTTTCAAGCATAAAGCATAACAATATATATGTACATTTGAATTGCAGATATATTTTTTAATAAACTTTATTCCTAAGAAAAGATATATATTTTTATTTTTTTTACTGTTATCTTTGAGAAATACATATTTTTATTCTTTTATATATGGATTGTTTATATTTAGGATAATGATTATTAACTCAAATAATTTTTACTCTTCTTGAACTAAACAAAATTTCAAAAAAAAAAAAAAAAAAAAAAAGCTTTGTACTTACCAATAAATCGCCCAGAGCTAAAGACAACACGTATGTATTTGGTATATTTCTCATGCTGGTATGACGTAGCAAAATAAGAATTAAAATACCATTTCCTATTACACCCACGATCAAAATTAATAAAAATATTACGGGTATGATATAAGTCTCAACTCTTTGAGCAACCGGTACATATTCATAATCATAATCGTTCTCAATTTCGGAGCTCATGTTAAAAATATCTTCTGTTACCGCCATCATCTGTAACGAAGGAAATATTTTTGTTGCTTTTGACAGTTTTGACACTCTTGATACAAAAAAGATGAAA
The DNA here is from genome assembly GCF_001594055.1 of Mycetomoellerius zeteki. NCBI lineage: Eukaryota > Metazoa > Arthropoda > Insecta > Hymenoptera > Formicidae > Mycetomoellerius > Mycetomoellerius zeteki. Next base: position 122,537 of record NW_017257208.1, read on the forward strand.
TAGAACCAAAATTGCAGAATAATATAAAAATACATTACATTTAAATCATATGTTCAAGTAAAACGAAAACTGTATAATTATAAAAAAATAATTTTTAAATACTGCGTATTGATTAGATATATCATTATTGTAGATAAATTGCCACTACAAATACTTCGAAGCATTTGATTAACCAATCGGAAGAAAGAATTTTACTAATTGACCAATCAAAAAATGCTTCGAAGCATTCGTAGCGATAACTCGACCGCACCCAAAATGATAGAAGTTATTAATGACAAGGCTGCAACCTCATCAGGTTATATTGTGAAAATCTTTAACGATATAACAGACCATATACGTATTTTCGTTATTTTTTATTTTATTAAACTAAATTAAAATTTCTTTTTAATTAAAAATGTTTGTGTGTGATAAGTCATTTTTTAATTAAAATTATTTTTTATAGATATAAATATAAATAGTCATTAGAAAAAAGATGGTAACCGTTTACACAATGATTAATTTAATTATCAGTCTATTATATTAATCATTGTATTGTTTATGAAATAAATTAGTTTATAGAAGGGACTAATATTTCCTATGCACTTGTATCACACGTAGGAGGGTAGTTCGAAAAGTTCTCGGCCTCTAACACAGAAATAACGCTACAAATATCAAACTGCTATAATTTTAAACAAGTTTAATCCTTTATAGAATTACTGTTAAAATTTCACACAGATGTGTTCATTAGTTTCTTTATTTCGGTCATGTAAAACAGCCAACTTTTGATTTTTTCATGACAATGCACCCGCTCGCATTTTTGTAATTGAAGAAATTTAAGCGAATATATTGCCATGATGGAACCAAACGTTGGTTGCTTTAGGGCGTGTTCGGATTCCCACCCGGATACTCCCCGGGTGTCATGTTATTCTTGTTTAACGTCGGTAAACAACAAGGATGGAGTGATATCTGAGTGGGAATCTGAACCCAGCACTACATAATTAAAACAAAGAAACTAATGAACGCATTTATCTGAAATTTTAACAATAGCACTATGAAGGATCAAACTTGTCTAAAATTATAACAGTTTGATATTTGTGGCGTTATTTCTGTGTCAGGCCGAGAACTTTTCTAACTACCCTCGTCTATAGGTATATCATGTTCACTTAGCGTTACGTATACTACAAAATCAACCAGCTAAATGCATATTGTGCATTACTAAGGGGCTTTGATTTTGCTTATTCAGGTTGCTTTCCATCAGTATTATTGCTTGGAGATAGTTACTTTGAATATGCTTAGTAAGTTCAAATTGTATTAGATTAGTTGTACAGCATTTACAGTCTGCGAGTCGCACATTTTCTTTCTGTTGTCGACTACAAATTTTCTCGTAAATATGAAATCAGTCATAATTATTTATAATTTTTAATATAAATAATAAATATTAGTGAAAATAATTATTTTTAGATAATTTTTTATTTGCATTTCTAAATTTTCAATTTTTATAACAATAAAAATAATTAATGCCTCATTATTAAATGATGACGATAGAAGTACACATAGGTTGCTCATAAAATAATAATTAGACCGTCAAGCGCAAAAATTAGCAAGACATTTCTGTAACAATCGTAATTATAATTACTATTATAATGATATTTAATTCTACATATTTAACCTTCTATCTACAATCATATTTTTACTTCCTCCGTTTGCAATCTAGATCTTTTGTCTTGCTCAAACTTTTTTACTGTCCTAGAATTTAAAAAAATATGAAAAAATTCATGGTTACTTTTCAACTTTTTGATATTATTATACATTACAAATACATATTACAAAATATTTTCGGAGAGGCAATTGGTTCAATTTGATCCGCTCTTCTTTATTTTGGAGAAATATGAGAGTAAAATTTCGCTTGTGTGTGTGCCAGAAAGAACCAAATTGCAGACGGAGGGAAAGACATTATAATTATTAGATTTGTTTGTAAAAATATTATATTTTTAGCAAAAAAAATAAAAAGTACTAAAAAATTCGATTTTATAGAGAAAATTTTTCAAATAAAAATGTTTTCTTAATAGAAGACTTATTCGCAAAATTTTTTTTCCAATAATTGTGTTTTTTAATCTAAAGTTGTGACAAATTTAATTCGCTTCTATGTCTTCCTCCAACACGTTTCTATTCACTGTTTATATAAATTTATCTTAAAGTCACATTAATCGGCCGTCTATAAGCAGTAATTTAGTAGAACGTTCGAAATTATTGTTATCGAATTTCAAAGTTCTAAAGTTACAAAGTATGAAATTTGGAAACAATTTAAATGGAAAATCTCGATGCATGCAGCACAGTAGAATATTTCAATGTTCATTTATTATGTTATTCCATCAGTGACGGGCTTACACATCTCTTATAGGTCTTGTTAATATGTATGCATACGTGTATCCCAATATAAATATGAATTTATATCACTGTCGATCAAGTCAATAAAAAAATATATAAGTATGTTATATTTATTCTCTCTTTAAATAAAATATTCCTTTTTCTGTATGTATATAAACATATACATTAATATGATCTCGTACATATTTTAATAGCTTTTATTATAGTATGCATTAAAAATCATGTTTACACCAATATGGAAAAATGTAATTAATCTCTTAAAATAACTCAAAATGTGTCACATACAATCGAATATATTAATAATGCTTCATTATAAGCACTTAAACTCACGATCGGGCAAAGTGTTTCATTCGCAACTTCGGTTTTTTACGTGCGAATAATTTATTCTCCAAATAAATTGACTAACGCTTGAGATACGGAGAATTAAAGATATTTAAAAATTGTAATATAATATCTCGTTGATAACGATGGCTGTTGAACTAGTATTATAATATACCTAATACTAGTAGTATATTATTATAAATTATTTATATTTTCTAATGTATAATATTCTAATAATATTTGAATTATTTGTCTAATATTATCGCAAATACACATTGGGACATATAAAGTGCCTTTTGTTTAATAATTACAAATTGAATCAATCAAATTAAATTAAAAAATAATTTTTATATTTTTTGAGTAGATAAATAGATCATACAAATTTTAAATTAGTCGTGAGGTTTTTCCTTAAATTTCTAAAATCTGTCTTGTAAACGACCTTCTGCAGGAGAATCCTACATTAAGCTCATATTACATAAGTTTGTAATAGAATAACTAAGTTATATATATTTTTGAAAATTTCAAAAGTTCCAAGAGTACCTATATATAAAATTAAACTTCTTATATGCAATGACAAGTCTGAAGTTAAATCATTAAAATCGGCGTTACATATATTGTTCAAAGATGCACAAGAGATAAGTTGAACATTATATTGTTTAACCAATGCAGTTTAAACTTTGGCCTAAATTTAAAATAAAACAACGTGCGACGTATTTGTCCTATTATGTTTCATTCATTTCTTTTCGATTGAATTCTTCGCGTCGCAAGACCCGAGATAATTCACATTTAGAAGAAGATTCCAATCCATTTATTACCTATTTTGTCTGTATGTGTATGCAGATATTAATAAATTTCCATTCGATGGAAAGAGCAGCTGAATATATATATTTATTATTTATTATACTATTTAAACTCAATCTGCTTTATATAATTACATGTATAATTAAAGCATAGCTGGCTGAAATATTCAGCTTGCTCATTCACGTCTAACAGATAAATTACATGACAGCATCTGTCGATGATGATACTTAGTCAGGAAGCCTCGTGCTCTTCTTTGCGCCAAAATTGTTTACACGCATGTACAATTATAAATAGAAAATTGCATCAAAACTCAAAACGCATGCTGGAAAACGTCAAATATCACTTTATAATCGCAAGCAAAGAGAGAACTCGGATATTTAAAATTTAATATTAAAACCTCTTTAAATTTAATACTTCAAAATTTTTTCAACATTATTCGGGAAATGGAGATAACTTTTTAATTAAAAAAATATATATATATATAATATATTATACAATTATACATATTATATAATTAAAAAAAATTATTTCTATGAAATTTTTAAATAAAATTTTTATTGATATTTATCTGTTAATGTTACTTTTCAACAAGTTACGTTATATTTCAATAATAGATGCAAGCAATATAATGGTGTTTCCAAATTAAATGGCAAAACTTCGGGAGCGTGTAGAGGAGTAAAAAACTAAGAAAAAAAGTCCTATAGACATATGCTCGTTTTTGCTCCGTT
>NW_017257208.1:127614-294375 GCF_001594055.1 Mycetomoellerius zeteki
AGAGCAACATTTGAGAAATCGTATCGTAGCTGCAGCGAACAGAATATCGCAAGAACAGTGCCTGGCTGCTACAAGAGCCGTGTTTGACAGATGCAATGCTTGTATTGCTGCAAGAGGTGCACATTTCGAACAAAATCTTCATTAAAAAGTTTATAAATAAAATAATTAAAATAATAAATTAAATATATTTTTTTCTTTTTTCGTGATTTCCTGCGAAACAAAGCAAAAAGGAGCATATGTCTATAGGACTTTTTTTCTTAGTTTTTTACTCCTCTACACGCTCCCGAAGTTTTGCCATTTAATTTGGAAACACCCTGTATAGCGATAAAGGTATTATTTTAAGTATTTTGATATCGCATTAGTTAGCTTCTACAATAGCCAAATTATTAATTATGGTATCCACAATAAACCGTACATTCTATTATTGTGTGTAACAAAGTAAATTAACTACATAATTAAATAGCTTAATTAAAGATTAATCGCAATTGCTGATTACGGCGACAAAACATGATCAGATACTATGAGAAATTCATATTTAAAAGAGCATGCAGAATGCAGCATTTAATATCCATGTATTTTATACGTGATGTGCAATGGTATCTCACTAGTAGGTACGATATATTCATTGATCAATTGTTATCTAACCAAATGTAATTAATGGCATAATGGAAGACTAGATCAAGTTTTGCTAGTTTGTTCGAATTACTACTACAAAAGTCCGTTGCAAATTTGATTTCAATACACTTCAAAATTCATCGATGCGTTACGTGATAAATATATCGGGATTATAGCGTGAGCTATTTTCGTGTTTATTAATTCTAGTAACTGCGCGCAACGAGCACACGCGATTGCGATTTATACACTTACAGTGGTAACACGCAATACGTCAACCTGTGCACTGTCAATTACAGAATTACAATAAAACACCCGAATTTAATTCTAATTTAATTCTAAAATAATAATTAAATAAAAAACAGACATATTTAATCAGTTTATTCTCCCACCCTAAAGAAAAATGCATTAAATAAAGCTCGTTAAGAAAATGCATCATGTACAGCGCAGTTTCCGTTGACTCTTGGGTTACTGCTTTTATCATGCAGAAATATTTACACCTCACTTTAATTGATGTCGTCTTACAATAATTAGAATGATGCATCACGCTATGTTATGTTAGAGTCCTTAATCTCTTAGTTTGCTAATAAACAAGATCTTTACAAACATGTCTCATTTTTTTATTTCATAGAACAGCGTAAATAAGTTCAGATAAGTCTGAATGATATAAGATTTCTAATAAAATAACTAATTTTTATAAAAGACGAGAGATTGTAATTTAAAAACTTATAGTATGTTACTGATAGTATTTCTAGTATTTCTGGCTAGTTATTAGCTAGTTATGTAACGCTCATTTCTCCCAGTAGCTGTACAAGAAAAATTAGCTAATATCGTAGCTAGGTATAAAATGTTACACAGTTACGACGTGGAAAATCATAGGTAGCTACTAGATAGTAATGTTCTCCTAGTAGCTGTATAAGAAAAATTATCTAGTAGCTGTCTATCCTACACTTGATATTACGAAATATTAGCTAGTGACTATCCAGTAAAGCCTTGTGTCCACGATGCTAAAAATTGGTCCGAGATCTCGGAGAGAGAAAAAATTAACTAATCACATTTAAACAATTTAGTCACATGATTAATGCGATTGGTCCATTCTTTCTTCATCCGAGATTTCGGACGGATTTCTAGCATCGTGGACACTGGGCTTAACGAGTTAGAAATCTTATTTAGTTAATGCTATCTAGTGGCTAGATGGTAGATCAGATCGGCTAGATTCATTTCTGCTCGGGAAGTAGCAGTTTTTCGGATATACAAAACGAGAACGTAATTTACAAAAAATTGAAGAGAAATAATTAATATTTTTAAATTATTCAAAAACAAATCAAGTACATTAAGGACGAATTTAAAATTAATGGCTTTATAATAAGGAATAGCCATATTCTCCACTTAACATTCTCATAAATAAATCCAAACGCACTATTTTATTCCGAAGAGCTTTCTCCTCTATATATTAATATCTTATTAAAAATATAAAAACTACAAAAAGCGTTATTAATATTTTATTATCGTTTTATAATTTTACATACTTCACATCGCTTACATGTAACTCATCATTCTCGCGTCCTTTTTGATTTGGCTAAAAGATAATTGCGAATACTTGTCAATTAAACACTATATAATATAAAGGATGCAATCCACTTGATACTATCAAATGCTTCGAAGCATTTGATTGACCAATTAAAAGAAAGAACTTGAGTAATTAACTAATCAAAGAATGTTTCAAAGCATTTATGCATCAATGGATTGTAATCATAATCATTTATTTAAACACATCTATGATTCAGATCTAAGTATGAACCTTCCGTAAAGCTACGTTTTTTCATCCAAAGTAATCGCAAGTTCACATTAGTTAACGTTACGTCTCTACATAAATGGCTCAGTGACTGTCAAAGCAGATTACAAATCTTTCTAAGTCAATCTAATCATGTTTGTGTCAATTGATCGTGCACAATCAATCGATAATGTACATTCTAATCAAACATATACAACAAAAAAGATTGAGCTGAGTTCTACTAAAAAGACAGTAGAACGTACAGTCATTTTGATAATTAGTAAATGCAAATATCAATATTATAATATTCATACTTTTCGCATATATCTACTTTAATGTATCTTTAGCTTAAACTTTATTTTCACGTTATACCTATACTTCATTTAATCATCTTCTCAAAAGTTAACGTCATTATGTCATCACGATGTAGGCAGCTACTTGAAATCCAATGAGGAATTTCATTTGACTTTGACAGAATGACATAACTTTTCCAATTGACGGAAGACTTTACAAAGTAAGAATCTCGTATTTATCTTGCTTAATTTATGGAGATTTCTATGTGTTGAAAATTGAGGATTGCAGACAGATCCGATAAAAACAATTATTATACAAGTCTGTAATAAAATTTAAAAAAGCTTATTATCTGTGCTATTAAGTTCTTGAATTTCAATTTTTTGCTGATCGTAAAATAATTGTAAATACAATTTCAGAGTAATTCTTATAAACAGTAGGCTGCTTGTTACAAATTAATAATAATTACAAGTTTATAACAATTACAAATTAATAAGAATTACAAGTTTGTTAGATGTATTCGTTTGTTACTTATTATATTGACCGTCTGTATATAAATTAGATTATTTTTTTAATTGTTAGGTGAATCTATTAAATTATTTTACAAAAAAGCTACAGGCACATACATATGCACATAAAATGTAACATACAAAAGGTAATTATAATAAATATATTTTTCATATATTTTCTTTAAACAAATGTGTTAAAGATATTTTTTCGTTGCTCTTCTACTAGCACTGAAATTGTGTCTTTTCAAATGAAATCAAAATAATAACGAAGTATTTTCGTTTAGTCGATTTAAACGCAATCGCGAAGACGGCGTGATTTAATGATTTGTTACTTTCGGAAATTAATTCACTTCACTTCCGCAGCATTCAATATTCTTGGCATATTCTCGACAACTTGAATTTCCACGGTAATTTTGAATCAAACGTAATTCTCATCGATTTTACCTCGGGAGGAATGCGTTTTGTTTACAAAGTTTAACGTAAATGCCGACGTACCATCCGAATTTACGCTACATCTATAGCATTGCTATATCTATAGCACTGTATGCTACAGAAAAATCTAAAACTCGTATGAAATGTATTAATGTTGACATTGTCAACTTGATATGCATGAATATATCTACAAATTTATCGCATGTTCGATATAAAATTCATGTATCACAGTTTATTAATCATCAAAGCAAATAAAAAGCATGAAAATTGATATTGAAGCAAATTATTCTTGAAATAAAATGAGATAAAGATATATATTTATTTCCCCCCTTATACCTGTATTATTGAAGCTGTTTCTGTAACCGAGTTTATAAAGCTGACGTGAATTCCAGATAAACTGTTCTTTTGAACAGATAAATATTGAATAATGATATATTTAAGTCAAATCCAAATATAATCGATGTCACGTATCCTCTTTAGAAAAGGATTCAATATTTTATTTGTGCCATTTTAAAAGGGATAGGTATATCTTATTTATCCACGTATGGAGATAGGTATGACAGTGGAGCAAATCAGAAATCAATCACGATAATATAGGCCATATTGCAATCAAATTGTTTGTTACATTCATGACGAAATCAGTATTTGCAATTTGCCGTTGCTTAACAAATGTTAAAGGACTTTAAATTATAATTATGATACGATCGATATTCGTCTAATTGCGTTAGCCAAAAATTACATTAAACTCATTATATTTATCAAAGTCTGTATAAAAGACATTTTATAGATTGTGCAGTTGTATGTACATATCTTGTTTAAAATTATAATTATAGATAAACTTATTTGAGAAGAGCGGAAAGAAATTTCTGGAATATGTCATAATACATATTATTTTAATGACTAATCAATTGCATAAAAAAACTACAGTTATTCGATCTAAACCGACAAAATAATGAATTTTAAGTTAATAAATAATGTGCAAAGATAAAAAAATTAAAACAAACGTTTGCACAGATAAGTGATATAAGCAGATAGTAATTTCTTTCTTTCTTATTTTATATTATTTTTCTTTTGAATTTATTATAAATATTTTATTATTTATCATGCCTCTCATAATTCTATTTATGTATGTCAGAAATATTTATGACATACATAAATAGTATGAAAGTATTTATAAACTATAAATTAAAATAAAGTAATGAAAATATATGTAAACTATAAATATTTATAAATATATTTATGTGCGTCAAAACATTATAAAACTTTTACATACAGATGAGTATATCATATATATAATTTTTTATCGCATCTATTATAGTATATAAAATCTCTACTTTATTACATTAAATAATGATTATATCTCTTTAAAAGTAATTATCTTACAATTAATATTTATTTTGAAATGTGGCAAGAATAATATTTAATATAATTTTACAATAAAGAAATAAATGATGCTGTTTTCTGCATTTCTTTCTTTTTAATGATTTTATACAGATTTTTATTGATTTTTTATTTTCTCTGCTGTACATATATATTTTGGTCCATATTCATGCTTCACTTTTATTGAAAAGCGTGAGCGTTTATTTCTGATATTATATAGTATAAATATATAACGTAAATTGTACTACATGTGCACATTTATCGATAAAAATAAGGTATGAACATGGACCCTTTTATCTCTATATATTTTATCACATACTTAATAAAGAGTTACTGATTATATTGATTTTACAGTTTTCATTCATATCGTCGCTTATATCAATGTATAGTGTACAATTGTAACACATATTCTTTACATTTCTATCATCCAACATATGACATAGCTTTAAAACAGTCATAATTTTAATTACAGACATTTTTATTTAAAAAACAATGCGCATTCCTACTTTTTAAAGTTTATAATTATCTTATCTTTGCACTTTAAGACCCATTTTCATAGATGTTCTATTTTCCTATTTAAAAAATACAAGTGTATCGTATATACTACAAAAAAATTATTTACATTTGTATAACTTCAGTTATATAATATACAGTAGCTCAATATTTCACGGAAGTGTGAAATATTGTGTACAATTTTTCTTACAAAGCATGACACCATTTGAAGCTCCATAAAGTTTTGTCGATTTATCATGTACATACATTGCTTCTATAGAAAGTGCTGGATATATACTTCTTGATCCTTTTACAAGTAAATTTACTTCCATATTTTTTATAGAGCTAAATACAATTAAACTTATTCATATGCTTAACAATACTTTTAGTCATTTCACTTTGTTATTTCATAATATTTCAGTACTCACTCGTAATTGATCGCTATGTCGTAATTTACATTAAAAGCTCTGGATCATTAACTTGTTATTAACTTCATCTGTATCGACTATCTCTTACATTACTTATTCAACCAAGTGCACAGTGATCGATAGTATCCATTTAGGAGTGTAAAAGCTAGTTAATCAATCAAACGTTAATATATCTTATGATAGTAATGATTGTAGGTTGTAGGGAAGGGTAGTAGCGATTCGCACTCGATTATTTTGACATCGATTATTTTTCTGAAAAAAATCGAATATCGACATGATGTTTTTTCAACTCGATTATTCCCTAAACAATGGTTTTTTTGCTTCGATGTAACTAGAATCGTTAGTAAACTGTGCATGTATAGTCGGGGTCTAAGGGTGTCGTCACATACAGCCCGTAATTCATAATCCGGATGTCTGCAAAGTTACTAGGTATTGCGTTCGTAACATTACGTTTGTTTTACCCAACGACATATATGTCGTTGGTTTTACCTCCTTATGTCCCATGGAGCTGTAATCCCATGAAATTTCCGTAAAAATTACTAGTTATTACCAATAATGCTTTTCCTAATTTTATCTATTTGACTAAATTTGACGATTTAATTAAAACTTTTGTTATAATCAAAATATATTCTGTAATTTTCTTATAAAATAAAATAAAAATGAACCGTATATCTTCTTAAATAAAAAATATTACATTTACACGTCCGATTTTGCGGCTCCATGGGACACAAGGAGCATGTAAGCATGCAACGCAATTGCATTCCGACGTCAAACAAAAATAAACGCGCCATAACCTACCTTTAATTTATAAATAGTGATTAATTTGTTTGACAACAATTTTGAAATTAGAAGTGCATAGGCTGCGTTCAGGGAGACGCTATTAGCGCTATTGTGTCATTCTATCTTCATCGTCCATTAGACGTGAGACAAGGATAGTATTACACAAATGGCGCTGATAGCGTACTGCCCGGACGCAGCCATAATGAATCTTTAATATGTATATGTTATTAGTACAAATACAACAAATGGTCTGTTTTCTGACGTGCACTAGACTGTACTAGAATTCTCTTTTCACGTAGTTGCGGATTACGTGAGGAATATCTGTCGTACATACGCAATCCCTAGACACTTTCGCGAACATCCGGTGCGGATTACGGATTGCGGATTGTATGTGACGGCACCCTAAAAGGTTGCAACATTTTTTTTCGATAGGTTTCGGAATGCAGCTTGCTCACCAAGCGATTGGTTCTTATTTGTCGATCCATGAATAAGAACCAATCGCTCGGTGAGCAAGCTGCATTCCAAAACCCATTTTTTTAAAAGGTTGAAACCCAGTTCACTAATCAAGTTTTGATGCTGGCTTTCATTATGACGCGATGTGTAGTTCTACATTAATAACTATTTTCATGCCTAAAAGTGTTGTATAGTGTCACAGTCACATAGCGTATCTTTCCTGTTAAAATTTATTTTATATTTTAGAGGTTAGAGACATGTATATTACGTTTTATACACTTGTCGATTTTATAATAGCTGATTTTAAGCTACAAAGTTATAATGAAACTGCAAATTGACGGTTCTAAATGTCAACAAGTAAATATTACATTAATAGTTACTATGTAATAGTTATGAACTTTCGGGCATAGTTGGTACAAATAATTATCTCAAAAATCGATACTCTGATGTGAAGCATATGATATTTTGGAGTAGTAAGTTGCTACAACAAGTAATTAAGTTGCTGCAACTGCAACAATTCTTAGCATTTAATATTTTTGTCATATCGCTTTTTATCGTGACGCAATAGACATTCTAAAATGAACATACGATAGTAATGGTAACTAACTTGATGCTATTTGTCATCGTTTACGTGAATTTATGGGTCTGTTGTGGATAGAGACATACAGAAACGAAAGAACGTTCTTGAGAAGTATATAGCACGTTTGTCATATGGTTTGATATATATATATATCATACATTCCTTCTTTCTATGCACACTGCTTCTTCAACATATACTTATTATACTATGCGAAGAATTTCGCATAGCTGTGAAATTGCAACTCAAAAAATACAACTTGCAATTCTCCATTCCACATATTTTAGAGAATTGAAATGACATGGAAATCCGCATGACCTATTCACATGATCGCACCGGTGACAGTAAATAAAAAAGCAAACAAAGTTTTAGCGGACAATGGGCTCGAGAACTATGAGCTCGCACAGTCAAAAAATGATGACAATGGAAACCTGGATAAATGTCAAGGCAAAAGTACATAACGATATTAACGACATTGCTTTTTACTTTTTGAATATTAGATTTGGCTAACTGACGATAAAATATGTATTTCATGCTGTATTGGTGAAAACTATGTTTCTTGTTCTGTACCTATAAAAGAAAAAGCTAAAAAGATTGTCTTTTATATTTCCATACATTCCCGATCATTTATTAGTTAGAATTTTCCAGAATTGAAATTCCAAAAAATAAAGATTTTTTTATCAAATCTCAATTGATAAAGCTAACATTGATATTGGAATTGCACCGAATGATTCAAATTTAATTTTAACATCTACAGTAGATATAAATTGACAACATTTGATCAATTTCCTATTTTTTATTTTGTAACAGATTGCATAGTATTCGATTATTTTCGCATACATTTTTCACTGTTCATGTCAAGTATCAAATATACTTAAGGAAAGACAATGTTTCTCAAAGATTAGTCTTCTCGCTATCGCTGCTGACAGCTCTTTCATCATATGATATTTTTGAATTACTTTTTGCGTACATTATAGAAAATATGTTCGGAGTATTAATAGAAGTAGAAAATGTAATTTATTTTGGAAGGCAAACGACATAAATGTGTCCAACTAATCAACATGTAGTGCAATTTATATTTAAATTTATTTAGAGTCTAGAGTCTATGTAAAAGTGTTTCTATTTTATGATTAAAATAATTTTTTTCATTAACATCTTACTAAGGATACAATATAGTTAGTCGAAGAATTTTCCGGTATCATCTATCACTTTTTGTCACCTTTTAATTAAAAAACAGATAGTGCTATAAAAAAGTGTCTGCTCTTGGACGAATGAAGTCATCGACAAAGTTTCGCACTTTTTCAACATTACGGAACCGTGTATGTACTAAAAAGATCATGTTGCATGTAACGAAAAAAATGAAAATTTAATAGGACTTGTGCCTTATATCTACTTCCACTTTTACACGAACTAAAAATGTGATTATGCTACGTTTTTTTATGGAACGAAAAAAAAATGTGATTATATTAATATAATTTATTATGTATCACTTTATACAGATTGACTAACATTAATACCATGAAGCAAAAATATATCGTAATTTTCACTTTAATTTTTAATCCGCTAAATATGTGAGCAATAAAAACTTTTACATATCCCTAATATAATTTTATATCCTCTCACGATATTTTTATATCCTATAATTTTATAGCCTATCACGAAAAGTGCACGGATCCCCAATGATGTCACGTTCTATTAATCCACAACTGTGAACATTTGACGAAGTAATCGATGCGAAAAGGATGTTAAATTCTATATTCTATATTATTATATAAGCCGTTTTATTGATTATCACACGATTAGTCGTGAAACTATAGAAATATTCTTCACATTCCTTTTATATGCAATTTTTCTAGAGTCGATCAAATTGCTGTTTTAAAACGTGGAATTTAATGTTTAAATTCGATCAGTAATAAAAATCATTTGTTCAAAAATACAAAAATACAATTATCAAACTAATTGATTATACATTGTTGTTGTTGTATACATATATTGTTGTTGATTTTACTAATTTTAAAAAAATAACTTTCCAGTTAAAAGAATCTTACACAAAGAGAAATAAAAAGAAGATTAATGTTTAGCATGGAAAAGATAAATGCTCAAGCGAATGCTCTTTAAAAGCTTTTTTTTTGCAACATCTGGAGAATATGATGATTGTCAGAATCTTCATTTTTCACGAAATTCCCATTTCCTACGTTATTTTAAAAGAACGATAAAGACGTCAAAGGAGATACATACTAAGATATATACTAAGAAATATTCAAATATATAGCAAAGAAAACATTTGCTGAATGTATAATTGGAAAAAAGTAACTTATGAATTGTGTATACTATAACATCACTTGATGTGTATGAAAGTATTGCAGAAGAAATTCTTCACGCTTTTATTACGTCAGACTAGTTTTTCAGGAGTTGAAAAAAATAAAAAGTACATGATACAAATAAAGTGACAGCACGAAGCGTGAACAAAACAAAACAATTTATTTCAAATAAGTTTAAAAGAATACGTACAAACGAATAAAGCAGAGCAGATTGCTAAAAGGATGTACTACTGGAAAGCTATGGTAGTGAATTAAAAGAAAGAAATGAAAGCTCTGTATGTTCGACTATGATGTTGCTTTTATAAAAACGCTTGACAGAAAATCAACATTTATTTCTTCACCACAGAACAACAGTCGCGAGATCTATTGGCCACGTCGTTATGTCCACATACTGTATCGTCGATTATTAATTTTGTACATGATGCATAGTGCATAGAGCACGTATACGTGTAATACATACATATAGGAGGATGGGATGAAATACGTTCTTGAATGCACGGATATAGCATATACTATACAGTAGCGCATTAATATTTATTACAGGTACAACATCTCGCAATTTAAATGTGACAATAGATGTTGCAGTCAATAATTTTTCTGAATTCAGACAAAACGATCTCACAATAATCTAACCGTGTTTCATATAGCTAGTATATACGTATATTCTAAAAATGGTGCATACTGATATAGATGATAATAGAGTTTTTAATAGCAAATTCGATTGGATGCCCTTAGTGCGCACTGTATATTAAAGCCGTCGTACACAAAATAACGTAAAAGTATATTTATAAATAAACATAGAAATTGATTAAATCTTGAAACACCCAATACATTTTATTGTGCTATTAGATAAAATATGTATTTTATAATTCGAAATATTTGCATTTCATTTTTATACTCAAATTAAATCAGTGTACAACGGGTTTAATATGCACCAGTGCGCACTAGTGCTTCCAATCGAATTCGCTATAATACTAGATGTTCTTTAAAAGCTGAGAGTAGTAAAAGGTATTTTGTACTTAAATCCTATGTTTTGTTTAATCTCTACAAAAAAACAATGTGTGCAACACTATGTTTAAATTACGCGAGTTGTTCAATGCCCCAAGAAAATGTAAAAGGATACGGTCAAACTGTTTCGAAGCTTATCTTTCACTTGTATTCCGAAAAGTATTTTTCATGTGTGATGACACTGTCTGTAATTCTTATTAATTAAAGATGAAAGGAAGTCTTCCATTTCTGTCTTTAAGATACAGATAAAGACTTTTGAAATTATTTTTAGCTTATTATCTTTAATTTGTAATTGAAGATAAATGGTCTCTATTTACAGGTATTTCATTACTGTTTATTTGTGGAAAATTATTTTACGATTTTAGTTTGTGTGTATATACTATCTTGATTTAATTCACTGCCATTTTACAATCAACATCTAAGTGAGATAAGAAGTATTGAAAAAAAATACAATGAATATTTCAATATGTTATAATGCGTGCTCTGTGTATATTACATTATATTACAGTCGACAATATATATTAAAATAATATCTTACGCACTCTGTATATAATCTAAATGTCTATTAAATTTATTTTCGTTAAAATTGTTCGTAATAATAAGACAACGTTGCCTGACATAGTTAATGTAACCTCCAAACAGTTCTCCAAGGAACGTCCTGGACGTAGGTTGTCCTGTAGATACCCTTAGGATATTCTTTGGAAAACTGTGTTGTATGGGAACATTTTCATTATCTGCTCGCTTTTAAAATCGTACAACTTTTGTTTGAAACATTTTCTTGTAAAATGCAAGGGAACGGAAATATTTGGGGTGACAGATTAAAATGGGTCATCCTGTATAGAGTGCTTAAATTGAAGAAAATCAATAGAAGCGAGAGAACATGTTTTAATCGTATATAAGAAATATCATTGCAGTGGAACTTCTCTACAAAATCTGTAGACCATTGAGTTCGGAAATAATACGCGTCAAAAGACATTACAATAAAAATATCGAAGCACATAATTATGTCATCCGAAAAAAGAAAATATATAAAAAGTTGTTAAATTGAAGATTATAAAAGATATCGTATGTACCATTATCTGATACTCTTGTTGCAGTTCATAATTTCACACATCGCGTTTCATATTTCCAGAAAAAATGTATGTTAAATATGATAGCATCTCTAATATTAATTTCTAACCTTACGAAAGACTTAACAAACGTGCTTGGAAAAAGATAGAATTAATCGCTCGCGAAGAGGCGGATGTAAATATGTATAAAGATGGAGGTAATCTCTCGGAGAGCATAATGTTCCACGAAAATAGCGTACAGGAACTTCCCGATGTTCTCGATCAAAAATGATATAGAAGCGAATAATCGTCGCTATGCATCATCGCCGTATTTTACTCTTTACCTCGTTATCTACACCCAGGTGTCTATAATTTCCCTTTGCATTTCTCTCTTTTACTTGCTAACATCTCGAGTTAGCATTTAATTCTTGCAGACGGAGATCTGTAAAATTAAAAGCCATCGGTTGGCAAATAGTAACCAAAGGATAAAAATAATCCGGTCACGGTCGTCTCGCCTTGACGAAAACCTCCTTCGACAATTTGCACAACTTCGAGAGGTTTCAGCGAGAGATCTGGAAAAATATTGACCCGCGTGGCGGGTTTTATCGTCGTAGCAAAACACTTCCCACCTATATAACATTGCATATTGACAGATTATATTCGATAGCTATATTGGTCTTGTTGAAATCGGGATTAATTTTGTTTCAACATATTATTTAGATTAATATTTATACGTATGTCAATTATTCTTTCTATCTGTCATTCATATTTATTGAAGTATTTGAAGTACAAAATATTTGAAAAAAATAACGAAGAAAGTGTATGACAAAAAAAATAACCAATTATCACAATAAAATTTTTTTTTTGTATACTTTTACTTTAATTTTATAATATAACATTAAGAATAATCAATAATAATTGTCATTATTTGCTTTTTATAGTTGTAAAATTATTAAGAGATATCACAATATTGCGAAAATTTCTAGACTTTTGAGATTTTGTCTTAACAAATAATCGTTTAGAAAATTTATTTTTCTGGGTGATATTTGACGTTTTAGATGAAAATCGATATTTCCGAAAGGGAATCTCGTCCGAAGGAAAGTGTCTATTTTTCAGTAGGTCATACACACATGCCATGCATTTTTCGCGCACGTTTTCTTATCCCACAAAACGAGGTACAATGTATGTCATTTGTGCAATTCAATACGTATTATAGTTTGACATTACAAATCTGTCACCAATAATATAGTATAATGTTATTGTAAATTGATCCGCTGAAATTTTTAAAATTTCATAAACGATCTCTTCGCCTATATTAGAATCGATTACAATTTATACTATGTATTTCAATAATGTAGTACACAACTATACATTTCTATACATTATATCATTATATATATAATTTGTAATAATGCATTTCAGGGGTGCATTACAAATTTCTATCTTATATTGATATAATTATTTCATCAAAGTTATGATAATTCATGGATTCATTTAATTTATAACAACACGGCATAAAAAACACACAATAACTAAGAAATAATGCCTATATCACAAATGCCTGCAGCACAAAAATTTTTTTTTAGCTAAATAGAAGGAGCGCAAAAATTTTTGTTTGCGGATATGAATAGCGCATAAATAGCACATTATTACATAATTTTTTCATTAAGATTTGGTTAGGTGGGGGGGCCAGCTAGGCAGACATGTTAAAAAGAACAGATCGTTGATTCAGAGTCGAGTCAATAAATCGAATACGCTATTGCAACTGAATTGCTATAGTAATATCACAAATTAAATTAACGAGCAATTTAATCATTTTGATAGTTAATTTAAAAAAGATTGAAAATCTGTAAATAAAATTGCGAAAAATAATACCTCGACCGGGAGTAAAAAATATTATCAAGGCGCAGTATAAAGAATCATTTTTATTGATATATTAGCGGAGTATATTGTTGAAGTAAACATCTGAAGCATTTATCCCTGTTTTACTACCCTACATCGCCAAATTGCTGCCGAATATTTCATCGACTCAATTAGCATATTCATACATTCATTAATCTACAATTTAAATTCATTTTAATACATTTAAAATTTAATCGCAGTATGTTTTTAGAAAGAGAAAGTTTCCAAATGGACATTTATTGGGAGAGTATAAGTTTGTTTATTCTGTTATACTGAACTGTGACAATTCGCACAAGAATTTTGTTAACAGGAGAATCGTTATTGAAAGAGTAAAAGCCAAAAATATATTTTCAACCATCGACATAAAAGTTAGTTTAATATATCTTTTTTAAATTTTATTTATGAAACTACTTTATTCATATATCATTCACCAATTTCGCTCCATAAGTATGACTTTTACGATATGTACTCTAATGAGTTAAATATATTCATCAGTGAATTCCACATCGCTTTGTTGAAGCTTTGCAGGACATTGCGATTTAATACTATTGACCTAATTTGTGCAACAGTAACATTATTAAACCACCTTCTTGTTAGAATTACGGATGTTTGTGTCGCTCAAGGTAAAATCGATGAAGAACCAATTTCAAACCGAGCTCAGTGGCTAACAAGCATAAACGTTATTGATAGCGAGCGTATCATCTTTCAGCGGTATGAAAACGGTAAAGATTTTAAGCTCGACTGATAATGAAAATTCATTACATAACTGTGTAAGGAATAAGTACAAAAAAGCATCAAGTGTATTCAGTTATTTGCTGAGAGGTCTATCGGTAAAATACACAATTATATATCTCTACGTTTTAAATAAAGGAATATGAACCTAAAGAGGACTTTTTCAATAACGACGAAACAAATCTCCTTTTTTTCTGAAAGATAACAAATTGAATAGTATTTCAGTAAATGAAAATACATATCCCGGTCTGTTTATCGAATTTCAGTCTCTTATATGGATTCCGTGACCACTTTGAGATGAATGTTTACAAAAACTCGGAGTTATAGCTTCCTGATGTTTTAATCTGTATATTAATATTTATATATACTTATATATTTTTATTTTTTTTGTATAAATATTATATACATATATATGTATAAAATACTATACATATAAGAAAAAATATAAATAAAGACGCGATGCTTTTGAATCTCTTCATTCAATTTGCTGCGATATAAAGTGGAGTGACGTTCAAATCAGAAGTGACGTTGCGCCTCGATGATTTCGATCAAAGTACATCATAGCAATTTCTGCTAAAATGCATACTGATCTACGTGAAAACGAGGTGTTATTTCATATTGTTTGCCAACACTGCATTGCCGCTTGTAACATCAGTAAACCGAAGCTTATTCAGTATTCGCAGTTGCAAATTCACAGTACGTGAACCGATTGTTTATCTTGCTATATTTGTTGTAGCAAACTTTTTGAACTTTTTAATGAAAAATAAATAGAATACATGTATACTAGTATATCTTGGACAGAATTTCCGTTTTTGCATTAGATGTGTAGATAAAATATTCTATATGATATTAGAAATATCGTTCACGACGCGATACCATCACATGCACGAAGTACCTATAAGAAGTAAAATAGATTTAGAAAATATTAACAAAATAATACAAACTGGATGGAAATTCTGTATTTAAAAAGAAACGTGATAGAAATGAAAGAACAGCTTTCTTACGTTATATTATATATTGATTGTGCGTGCAAAAATTGCGTATAGGCACATATAAGGTCATTCAGTTAAGAGTATTGTTTACAGCAACGATATAAAGGACCATATAACTTTTCTTTTTATTGCAGTTATTCTCTAGAGGACGTAATATGTGGTTTATAGTTTTTTATGTATTATACTTGTGTACAACATATTTTTGTAAACATATTATTGATAAATACAATATAAGTTATTTTTATATGCATAATATAGTTTTATTATACTATTGAAGATAACCAATATTTAATAAATTTTGTTCACATTTAATTAAATAATTTTGCTTCTTTATAAATCCTTCAGACAAAAACATAAAAATTTAATGTATAAAGTTGATACGATCTTTAAATCGCATTTTCCATTATCCATTAGTCACTCGGTAACCGAAGAATTTTTCAAATTATTCAATTTGCTTTAGTAAAAGAGTTTTGTATACATTTACAAGAATTACGAACCATATGCCACAATGAGACAATTTTCTTTATCAATTTATAGCGTAGTTTATGTAAACATGTAAGTATGCGCTTTAAATTATTATTTTATATATGCGTACATCTGTCGAGTCATAACCGTGATGCGTTAAAAAAAATGCATAATATTTATAAAAGGAAACATCTAATTGCGTTCTCTACAATTTGACTTCAAAATGAAAAGTGTAAACGTCCGATAATATTGTTAGCTTCATTTTAACAATTTATCGTGTTTTGCCATGTCATTTTTAAAATTCCATTGACAGTTATAATTGATTAATCCGTATTACATGTTTATGACAAGAAGGAAAATTGTGCAACGAAATGACAAAAATAATATATATAACGTATTACGTAAAGCGTAAAAATGTGATACTATAATAAAGATTAGCTATAAAACACTATCGTCAGGATAATAAGAAAACTGTATTTTCTACTTAACTACGAAAATATTCTCAAATAAAGAGCGAATTTCCAGTAAAGACTACAAATCAAACGTAATATCAGAGTAGCATGATACATTAAAATAGCATACAAGCGATACATTAAAATATCAGAATAGCATAATACATTAAAAATAGCATACATATATACATATACGTATATGTATAATATTGAATGTAAAATTTTAATGAAAACGAAGTAAAATTATGGGTATTAGAAAAATATTAAATCTGTAAATAAACATAATTTTCGAATGTATTCTTAAAGAAATATTTCTTATATATCAGCACAGTCTTCTATATATATATATATATATATATAATTCAAATAATATTATACTACTAACATTACTGAAAGCTACATGTTATAATTGGAAGTATTATTACTGATATTTATTTAAAATGATAATGATAATGCTTTGTTAATTTAAGCATTGGTAGACATATTTGCATTTGAACATAGTTATAAAATCGAGAGAAGAGCAATTCTCTAAAATACAACAAATATTAATAACATTAAGAATTTGTCAAAGTAGCGCGTAAATTTAAAAAAATAATACGCTTCTATCGCATTTAATGTATATATTACCAAAGCATAGGAATACAAATTTGTTTTACACACTTGTATACGCATATCACATTTGTATACGAGCTGCTGAACTTCTAGAGACTCCAGCAGTCCTAAATCATTTATCATAATGTCATTCTCTTTCATTTTATAACTTTCTCTGCTTTGCTGCTATACTTTTTTTCTCAAATTCACTTTACATAGGACTATCAGATAAACGTGTAAGAATGTTAAATATTTATAGCCTCCCTAGGAATTAGTAAACTTTACACAGAAAGAACGGTTTTGCTGAAGTATTTAAAAATTTAGTGATGAGTGAAATACAGACTTGAATACAGATTTGAAAATAATTTTGTTGGGTCGAAATAATTATGTAGGATGCTTAAACTGGTAAGAATGTCGGAAGTATTGCTTTTTAAAGTATTGCTCGTCATGTTTGAGATTTCTACGTAATTATTTTGATGATTCAACAAAATAATTTTTAGATCTGTAGCTAATTAAATTTTTAGATATGTACTTCAGTAAAACCGTTCTTTCTGTGTGGACATCCAATACAGCAAGAAGATGCAGGAATAAAAATTTAATAAAGTATTCGAATATTTTTGCAATATGTAATTTATACGCTTAATTGGCCGGAATTTATGTTGATTAATTCGTAATCATAATGTAAGAATAATATTTTTTACTCTCTAAATCTGAATCAGTGGATAATCACTGATCTCAGTGCAAAGTATGCCACTGATAATCAGTGAATTAAATGTGAGATTTCTAACCTAGCTAATCTTTATTATGTGATCTAATTAATCTTTTAGTTGTTAAATTCAATGAATATGGTATTGGAAGATTGTAATTAACGTACAAATATCAGTATTTTAGTCAAATAATGCTCAAATATTTTTTCTTTTTTGAACTTCACTGATTATCAATGCCAAGTATGCTGGATAATTGTGTCCACTGGATAATTAGTGACTATCCACTGATTCAGATTTAAAGAGTAGATTATTACAAATATTTAATATTCTTCTTCTTCTTACATTAGGCCTCTGATCTGTGTTACACCTCTCTCATATACTTGTGGTGCGCACACATCATCAATTGCCACGAGCAATTAGCCACGATGGGACCTAGTTTTAATGCCGGTTCCGAACGGCAGATTTTTCAACAGGTATTTCTGTGTACAAGGATACTCTCGAGAGATTGCCATCTTTTTCGAGAGGAGACACGAGCGTAAATATTTCTTACTGGAATCGAACCCAGGACTTTTGGCATGATAGACCAGTGCGCTGTCTGCCATGCCACAAATATTTAATAGCTTCGCGCTCAAATATTTAATATTAAAGACTAAAATGTTATGACGATGTTAAAAATATTTATTATTGTATTATATATATTATTTAATATTGTATTATATTAATTACGAAAATAAAAAATTTTATTTATATAATTAATGCTACATATTATAAAATGTTTTCAAATGACATAATGAATAATTAATTTTAAAAATTAATTAGTAAATAAGTAATTATTTAACATAATTAAATTATTAATTTATATTAAAAAAAAAATTTTTAGAAGATTTTTATATAATTTACGATATTTTCTTTTCATTTCGCTTTCAAAAACGATTGAGAAATTCAAAGTATGCAATATTCCAATTTTTTTTATAACGAAAGCAAATTCCTTCTTGTAAAGTTCTCCTCAAATATGCTGATTGTAAGATGTGCAAGATCGTGTTGCAAAGCCTAAAGGGAGTAATAGAACAGAATAATAGAACAGTCGAAACTCACATAACGATCAAAAGAAAATTGCATATCAAATGGCGATAGCAACTATTCATTTGACTATCGATGTTTCTGGTCTATCGAAACTTTCTGCTTGATGACAGGCTCCATATCGTTTTAACAGGCTTGAAAGCATCACCAAAGTTGCTTAATATTAAACTAGTTACTGATATCGTCCTAATGGGTATTTATAGTAAGTTCCTTTCCCTTCATTCTATATGTTGCAGTAAGGAAGATCTAGAGATGAATTAACATGCTTATGTCTTTAGCAAGTTAACAAAGTTACTGCTTTAGAATATGATTTGATTGCACTTTGATCCATATTATTGCGCTCGAAAGAAATGAAGAATTTTTCATAATGATTGAGATTACATAAAGTTAATTAGTGTTGAAAGTAAAAAAATCATAGGTGTGTAAAAATTTAAAAGAGAACACTTATTTAAATTATTTAAATAATTCATCTTTTATTTCAATTCCTTTATATACTATATATTATTTAATAAAAAGAAACAAGGATCTTATTCATAACATTATAATTTAAAACAACAATAAGTTTAAATCGTGCATTAATGTTTCATTCAGATGAACATATACTAGTATAAGTACGAATCGCAATAAGAAATAAAAATAATACATATTTTTCACGAATTTAAAATTGTTTATAACTTTTTTTGATTGTGCATGTGTCGGACATATAATCCTCTATTCAACATTTATTTCAAAAATCTCACACAAGTATATGAAATTAGAGGTAAAAACGGTATTAAAATGATGTTAAAAAATACACAAATGTGGATATTATAAATATATGATTATAACTATTATATGACATAACTACGTACGTTTAATATCCGTAAATGTAACAGATTTTGATGTAATCCTATCGCACACTTTGTTCTATCTTTGAGACAAACTCGAAATACTAATCAATATGTAACTACTTATTCAACTTGTTATGTGACGCTTCTTCACTTGCTAAGATCGTAGTAATCTAACAATTAGAAATAGTTTACCAGAAATTAGAAACAAGAAACTAGAGAGAATTTAACAACAAGTAGGTACATTAAATTATGCAACGAGTATCTGGAGATTTAACGTCAAATAATATGTTTCTCTTACTACTATTATTTCATTATAACTTAATTGCAGAGAGCAAATTAGGACAGTACGCGACAGTGACAGCTATAATATTAGATATTAGAGTATAATATAGTCTCTTATAAATATATAGAAAATTGAAATTATTATAATATAAGACGTGCACAAAATTAATTGATCTATGCAAAAGTTGTAATTTTTTTCTAACGTTCTGGGAATAATTTCAAATTCAAATAATTTATCGCTTTTTCATATATTTATAAAACTGATATCGAATTATCTGAAATGTCATATCTTATAACTTAATGATGCACATAATCTTACGAAATAATAGTGAACACGATGAGTGGAAAGCTTTAAATTTGACATTCGGTATGAATTGTAGCAAGGAAAAAACGCTGCTAAAGCATGTGAATCAATTTGCTCTGTTCTTGGCCAGGGTGTCTCACAGTAGGTACTGGTTTCGTCATTTTAAAGATATTAATTTTGATATGAAGATTCTTTTGTGTATCTGACGAGATATAAAAGGTGTGCTTCATTAAGTACCTTTTAAATCAGGCGAAACTGTTAATGCCAAATGCTATTATCATCAATTAAATGATTTGATTGAAAAAACAGGAGAAAGTATGTATATTACATGTTAATAAACAAGAATTAAAAAAAGACTGTAACATTTACATACAGCTAATATCATAATATTAAATCGTACAAAATACACACATGCATCTATAAATAGAAACTTAGAAAAATTTACTAAAATTATATAAATAATTCTGGCGTAAGAAGAAAATAATTATCAAGAACAGTACTCATATTATTGTTAATATTAGATAGTTCTTTTGAATATTTGAAAGGCATTTAAAATTTAAATAAAATTCAAATTTTATTTAAGAGAGAGAGAGAGAGAGAGAGAGAGAGGAGTAATTATTTTGTTTACGTTATCTTATCAATGACCCAGATACTAAGAATGAAAGTAAATCCTTGATGTTTACATATGTTTGAAGTTTCTTCTTCAATTTTCTATTTTGTAAAACTGGCGCATTTTCTCGAAAAGAAATTAAATCAAATTTCAATGGTTCTTATTGAAGCACAATTTTCTCAACTGTTTCTGCAACATTTATTGTAGTTTTCTTATTAATTATTTCGTTTTTTGTTATTGAGAGCACTGTCGTAAATACAATTTTAAAAAATAAGTTAACAAAAGCAAAATCATATAAAGATTACCACTATAAATTACATACAGAATACAAAATAGAGAATACAATTACTACATTAAATTTTAATAAAATAATTGTAATGTTTAGTAATATACCTGAATAATCGAAGAAGTTTTGCACCAATACTTTAATTTCGATTTTAAAGTGAAAATGTTGCGTCTATTTGAAACAAAAAGTATCTCTTCAATTAATAAAATAAAAAATGTTAACACTAATAATTATTAATAAAATACACGAAGAAAGTTGCACACTACAGAGAAAGGTATAGTACGAATTTGTAGAATATAGCGACGGGATGTCAATTCGGGATATCAGATCGGATGCGCAGCGTAAACTGAAGGGAATCTGTAGTTCACGGAGGATCCACGTCCGTTCGACGCAGTCGCAAAATACTGTGCTACCAAGCTTTAGTCTTTCTCCCTTCATCTCATCGTACTCTCCGTCTTTCTCGCTTTATCAGTCTTCAGAGCACACAAAGTCCTGTTTTCTGAAAAAAATAATAAGCAGAAAAATAATTACCAGAAAAAATCTATCGCATGCAGTACAATTACTAAACTACATGTATCGCATTAACGTGATTGTGGTTATAAATTGTCACATATCAGAGATAAAACGATAAATCGGATTTACATACATTACGAACTCTTCGCTAAAATGCTTCTTTTTTTAACAGGATCGGAAAACTAACATATATTAAATTTGAGGAAAAATTATTATATCTTTTTCTAAAATATTTTTATCAAAGAGAGAGAGAGTAAAGAAAAACAAAAATAAGCTAATTAGTTTTATTAATTTTATATATTATAAAGATTATTATTTAATTTTTATATTCATAATAACATAAAAATTTATAAGCTTTATAAGACTTTATAATTTTTACACTTAATTATAATTTTTCATTTCTATCTACAAAGAAAATAAAGATTATAACTCGTATGTTATTTATGTAAAAATATTGTATTAAAAATATTAATATAGTACATGTGTATGAAAAAAAATTGCAATATCATAATATATCATAATATATGAAAGAAATTATAATTTAATTTTGAGATGTCAATTTGCGCCCAATTGCAATGTGTTATCTGACACCTACGTGTTTTCAGATAAAATTTGTATATTTATTAAATTTGTAACTTTATTAAATTTATAGCTTCATATTGACGACAAATGTGCGAACATCAATTTTGATTATCATAGAGTGCATATGCATAGACATAGCTATAAAGTATATATATATTTCAGTATTTATATATTTTTATCCGAATTTGTCCGAAGTTTTATACGTAGATATGTTCGATTAGTGTTGTTCGGACAGGATTAAATTGATAAGATATTTCTATATACAGTGTATCTAAAATAACGTACACTAATCATACAGTGCTATTCCTAATAAAAAACTGAGTCGAAAAATTTTTCAGCATTTTGCAATTTTCGCAATAGTTAACAAGATATTAATTACAAAAAATCACTGAATATTGGTTTTCAATAATTTTTTACTCAAATACTATCAACTTTACAGAAAAACTGCTAGAGATAAAAATTGTTTATTTTCTTCTCATAAAGTTATGAGAATTTTTTCAGAATTTTTTAATACCGTATTAAAGGCTTGGAAGTTAGTAGAAGCGAATAAACAATAGCAACCATGACTGTGAGAGCCATCAAAGTACCAACAGAACTCCTGTGGCTTTTTCATCTACTATTTTGCGTAGAGCTTTGGGAATGAGGATAAATAGGGGAAAAGCATAAAAATAAAAGTTATTCCAAGCTAACGTAAACGCGTCGATCGCCCAAAAGACCGAATCAGGGAGCCAAGAGACATAAAGTTCGTTTTTGGTATTGATTATCAAGGTAAAGAGGTCTATGTCGAAGGGGCCAAACCTTTTTTCCACTAGATTGAACGCTCGCGTTGATAGAGATCATTCAGTGTTATTATTCGTTGTTCTCGATTTCCTATCTGCAACAATATTGTCAGTTGAGATGATGTAGGAGGCGAAGAGGTAAATAAAAATTCAGTTTTCTCATCATTTTCACATTGAGAGAAAGGATTTTGTTAATTTAACAAGCGCGCGCGCGCGCACGCCACCAGTAAGCCTATTCTGTAACTTTTTAACGACAATTTTACTAGCTAGGGATGTCGTTGCACAGATATTTTACATGGTGAAGAACCTGCGCAACGACAATATAACAATACCGAACTGTCGTTAAAAGTTACAGAATAGCCCTATAGTACCTTTAATGCGGGACCTACAATAGAAGTCGTAGCGGTCGTAGGGTCTTAAGTCGTAGAAAATTTACCAATCACAGTTGATTATTCTTCTCATATTCGACTGTGATCGGTCAATTTTCTACGACTTAAGACCCTACGACTGTTATGACTTCTATTGTAGACCCTGCATTATATTCAAGACCTTCTTAAGTACGGTCTTAAGAAGTCACGAACCAATCAGAAGGCTACATAAGAACCGACTATGAATACCGACCTGGGAGTCGATTGTGTATCTTGAAATGAGGTGAAAATTACAAAAGTGAGCAAATTCACTAGTTATTGACCAATTAAATTATGAATATTCTAGCAGAAAGAAACTTGAAAGCGGTCATCCCGGCTTTTTTCCTGTAACGCTTCTAATCCCTAGAGTGGGTATAAGAGAGTGAAGCCAATCCTGGTTCTCCTTCCTGATTGGTTCCGCCATTTTATGATTAACTGTTAGTTAGAGGAAGACGACGTTAGAAAAAGAAAAGGTTAGGATGAGGAATTACGTCATAAATATTTGTCGTAAAATGGCGACTTCCGGTTAATTGGCTTCACTCTCCTTATACCCACTCTACTAATCCCCGTACACTAGCGACACCAACGTCCATTTTTGAGTTCCGGCAACTACGTACTACGTCCTTTTTCTGACACTGTCGACAAAATCGTATCTATCCACAGGATAGAAGCGTGCCGACTATTCATATGAAGGGATAGCCGGGACGCTTTTATCCTATGGATGTAGTATAAACACGAATCACGTCCATTTTCGACGATAAGATTTTATCGACAGTGTCAGAAAAAGGACGTAGTACGTAGTTCCCGGAGCTCAAAATGGACGTTGGTGCCGCTAGTGTATGAGGGTTAGAAGCATTAGAAAAAAAAGGCCGGGATGACCGTTCTCAGGTTTCTCTTTGATTCTAATAAATTTACTCACTTTTGTAATTTTCACCTCATTCCGAGATACACAATCGACTCCCTGAAAAATATTCTAGTTAGAAGCAAAATGGCGTATGTATATGTGCAGTATATGTGCATACACATAAATGTGCACTTACACAAGTGTATATGCACAGTGCGGAGCATTAATTCGCTGGGTCATAGTAGTGGCTGGACTTATCGACGCTGAGTCAGTAATAAAATTTAATAAATTAAATATTAAGGAATAAGACCTGTTTCGATCAAAGATAGAATTCTTTCTTTCTTATTGGACTTATTCATATCGGGCTAATTTCGATTAATATTAATATGAGAAGTATTCATACAAGTCCCTTTAAATTTTTTGAAAATATATTCGATATTGTCCATAAATATTATAGATTGCAATAATCCATTCCTTTATCTTTTACATTTCTTTATATATGTTTATCTCCGTTATGTTATATGTATACTTATTTGTGCAATATATAATTTATAATATATAATACATAAATCATAAATTTATAAAGATATAAAGAACAGTGTAAACATAAACGGAGATATAATTCATGCATTTTTGTAGGAATATATAATTTTATATGCAACAGGAAAAAAATGCAATAAATTTCTCCATATAGTTTGTCAGTGATTCTTCTTATTTCAAGCGTGCGCGCGCACTTTGAACGTTACCGACTCAGCGTCGATAAGTCCAGCCATTACTATGACCCAGCGAATTAATGCTCCGCACTGTACAGTCAGAAGTAATGAGGTTGCGACACTTTTTTCGGATAAGTTTAAGAATACGCGGTCAACTTCGGGATGCGAATCCCTCTCTTGTGCAATGAATGAATATGATCGTATGAGGTTTGTCAAATGTCTATACAATGTGTAGCATAAATTTATATCATTTAAATTTATTTGTTACGCGCCGCGCGAAATTCCTGAAATATGATGTGAGTAGAGCACATTATAAGCAATATAATAATTTTAATAATTTAAAACTCACTGATTATCCAGTGACGTACTTGGCATTCGATAATCAGTGAAATTCAACTAAAAAAGAAAGTTTGAGCATTATACAATTAAAATATCGATATTTGCACGTTAATTTAAGGGGAGGTTCTACTTTGGAGGACAAAAAAATCGATTTTTTTTTACATTTTTTGCATCTCTAAAATGTGTAGAATATGCCTATAAAAGGATTTTGCAATATTTTTAAATATTGATAATATAGATAATATAGATAATAATAATAATAACGATAATAATATTATAATTTACAATCTTATAACATACATATCAAATTGATTTTGTTCAATTAAATTCTCTTTATTTGTCGGATCCATTGAAGTTCTATTTATCCTAAAATTAAACAGATAATATTGTTAAAAGTTCATTATTTCGTAAATGAAAACACACAGAGTAAAATATAATCGACCTTCTCCGGATTCTTACCAAATCTAGCAACAGAAGAGAAAAGCAGAGAAAAGTTATAACAAATGTCGAAACCTTAACCTTTCAGAAGCGTATGGCGTATGCAAAACATTCGTGACGACAGCAGTCCGAAATCCGAGTTTGATAGACAGCACGGATTGTAATTCGGATTGGTCTAGAGACATTTAGAGTTTTTAGGTTGAGCACCACTGCTCAATTCAATTTAGAGATCCGATTACTTCACGTAAACACCCTTAGTCTCTTTCGCGAATTAAGTTTAACACAAAAACTTCTATTACCGAACAATTCAATAAATTTAAAACAAATATATGTTATCATATCCTATTCTTATTATTAGAAATGCGCGATATAAACAAATTTTTATCATAATTTGTTTAAATAAATTTTCAACTTATGTGCATCACGAATGTTTTACATAGTACTACATAAGTATAGAGTTCTTGTACAAGTGATTATTACAAATGAATATCTCCACAAGCATTTTCTCGGTTGCGAAATCCGATGGCAATCGCAACTTTGGAGTAGTTCCTACCTCATAGGGTTTATAGTAATCTGATTTTAGTGTAACGAGGCTTTCTATCTGGTATCTCTATCTGCTATTTTAAAAGATTTAAATGCAAGTAGATTGTATCTATTGCGTACATGATAAATAAAAGCACTTCCTTTGTACATATTGTTTTCGTTTATATGTACTTTCACATATTTTTTTGTAAAGGATAGATTGACGTTACATAGAAATATAATTAAAAGAAATTTCATTTTGTTTCTCTTACACAAAATAGTTTTTCTTCGAAATTTATGCGTTGTATATCATTAAACAGAATTTTCTTTGAACGTAAAAAAATTGAAAACGTTATTATACATAATTTTAAATTTTAATTCGTTTAAAAATGAAGATATCTTTATCTTTTGTATACGTATACATATATAGATTTAAAAAAACTGTAATATATACAGGGTGTTTCCAAATTAAATCGCAAAACTTCGGGAGCGTGTAGAGGAGTAAAAAACTAAGAAAAAAAGTCCTATAGACATATGCTCGTTTTTGCTCCGTTTCAGAGAAATCGAAAAAAAATGTTTACATTTCTTGCCATATCTAGCACCGACATATTTGATTACATTTTCCACTTTCTGTTATGAATTTGTCAGTCGCTCTTTGAAAGCCTTTAACAGTAGATGAATTTTGTCTTTTGCAATATGCCGCGTACGTATTCTAATAGTGAATATGCTGATATGGTTTTTGTATACGGTTTCTGCAACGGTAATGCTTTAAAGGCCTGGCTGCTACAAGAGCCGTGTTTGACAGATGCAATGCTTGTATTGCTGCAAGAGGTGCACATTTCGAACAAAATCTTCATTAAAAAGTTTATAAATAAAATAATTAAAATAATAAATTAAATATATTTTTTTCTTTTTTCGTGATTTCCTGCGAAACAAAGCAAAAAGGAGCATATGTCTATAGGACTTTTTTTCTTAGTTTTTTACTCCTCTACACGCTCCCGAAGTTTTGCCATTTAATTTGGAAACACCCTGTATATTTAAATATATTACAGCATAGTGTTGAAAATATATATCTTTTATTATTGATTATTTCTACTTTTAGTGCACTGTGGCAACATTATGTGTGCCACGTATGGTAGATCAGGCACCATTGTCGTCTTTCAAAAGATCTTCGAGTCCAGTCGTGACGCTTAGTCTTGTTGATTTTGCCCTCAACGACAGACTCAAGAGACATCAGTCGATGTTAAATTACGAGTCACAAACGCATTGGTAGAAACACATTTTCACACATATATTTTTATAGTCGACCGTTCTATATGATCTACGTTGTACATAGAGACTATTGCATCTCTCAACGACACGGGAATTTATATAGCTCGTAAAATAAAATCGAGAATTTTATGGATCGATTGTTTTCGGTTACATATTCTGTTACTTAAGTTTACGTGTATGTCGAGTGCATTCGTTTTAATACATATATATGTATATATATTTGAACTAATTACTAAAAGAATGGATTTTGTGAAAAACGCTAATAATGTTTGATATAAAGTTCAAACTTACATTAGTAAAACTTATATTTAATTATTAATCACTTAATTCGGTTATAATGCATATTAAAACTTCTTTCATCAAGTTCGTTAACGTTAAATCTGTGTGACTGAATAATCGTTTCAACTTCCTTACACAATGAAAGTTATACATATATAGTTAAATAATTCTTACATATAAAAAGTATTCACTTCGGCTTTAGCAAACTAGGACGCGTGATATTAAATTCTCGTACTATCGCAAGAACTCTGACGCGCCATCCTCCTGAAAAAGAAACTCCCTATGAGCATTCGGATCAAATAATAGCGTGACATGTTCCATTTGCATTTCGCATTTTTCATTCGTTACGGCGTAGCAGCAATTTCATGACCAGAGGTATGCCATTAATTTCAATAACATTCATAAGTTTTTTATCAAGGCCTTTTTGCGTGAGAGGACTGCGTTACACAATTTAACATAAAAAGTTCGGATCACCATTGCACAGTTTTAATAAAACTTCCAAATTTCAAGAAAATGGAAAAATACCATACAAAAGCATACAGCTGAGTCCGGAAAAAGCTGACGCCAAAGCTTTTTCTCGCAACTTTATCGAATCGGTCGCGTGAATGGTAAAGAGGGTAGAAACTTGTTAGCTGACTGATTCAGATGGACCGAAAGCTACCGATTCTAAGGGTGGCTCTTTATGGGATCGAGACAACCAGAATGTTCAGTCCTCGCATTGTCAAATATTCTTTCATCAGTTTCCGTCATTGCTTTTGGACTTCGTCCACCGAAGGTGAAGGGTCATTTCACGCCTTTCTCTTTTATCTTGCAGGTTGTTAGGATCAATACTCATCTGTCTTGGATTAATTTGGGTAAATACAATATTCTGATTAAACTAAATGCGAGCAGAAATTGAATTAATCAAATAGCATATCGTACAGGTTTTATGTACACACACATATATATATATATTTAAGTTTTTTAAAGACAGATAACATTTTTTAAATAAGTACTGTAATGAAAAAGATACATGCTTTCATAACATAAAATAAAAGTAGAATAACTGTAATGATAAAATTACTTGAACTCTTTTAGTGCTATAAATAAGAAACGCAATAAGTAGCGAAATGATGCAAATCAATCCCTAAAAGCGATAGCGAAGAAATTTCCTTAAGCTTTTCCGAAGTGAATATTTTTCGTCAGAGATTACTACACGTTTAGAGCAAATTATTTGCATCCTACTTCCGTGTAATATTTAATGGATTATGCGACAATATCACGCAAACGCGCGGTCTAGAGTATGATAGCATTAGAGAGTAAGTCACGAAAGTGAAACACGCCATGTTATTATCGTCATTCAAGCTGGAGGAAATCATTAAAAGACAATGTTAAGTGTTTTTATCAACGATACTTACACGATACTATCACTATGTGCATTTTAAAAAGCATTTATCAAAATTTCCACCATTTTATTATGACTAAGACTTTAAATAATTTGCTTTAAATATTTACAAAGAAAATACTGGAGTAATGTCTCATTAATTGTTATATCTCATTAATTGTTTACATTCTTCGTCGAATGTTCATTACATTTCAATTTTTGCCAATAATTGTTCCTTCAAACACATAGGCGAGTTACGTGAATGCCCACAGCGAATAATGCCTAATGAATGGATGTAAATTACACGCACAAACCGCATTATGCTGTTGGTAATTCGAATTATTCGGATGAATAGATTGGAACTTTTCATCAGTCGCCGTGATTGCTGATAGCTCGAAATATTGGAACATTTTCAGAAGAATTTCTTCGCTATGGCAACGACAATTGCACCACTACCACTATTGAATCCCTAAGGATCACCCTAGTTCGAAAGATTACGGTCGACGTACTACAGTATTTCGATAGAATCGTTCTCACCACGGTGAAAAACGAGAACCCCGATAAGATTGCATCCGACCGAAGGAGGGGATGCCATGATATATGTACCTTGCTCACTTGAAGTCACTTGATTAATTATTTTGAGAGAAATCTTGATGAAATTATCGTTTCTTCTAATTCGTCATGCACGATTATTTTGAAATAGACAAATGTCAGGAATTCGTATTCACCATCGCCTTCTATATTGCAAAAAAAGTCTCTTTAATTAACAACAATAGTAGAAAATTCTTTCGTGATCGCGACATGGGAAGCAGCATCATTTAATAAAATAGAACGCAATATCCTATAAATTTATTATACCTATATGATATGATATTGTATATCGACTGATACTTGTCGAGTATGTCGCATGTTACATATATATTTTAAATATATATAATATATAAATTAAAGCGATATACATGAAAAATAAAATTCTTATACTGCATGTCGCAAATAAAATGTTTCGCATCATTTTCTTTCTGTAAATTCCGTCACTCGACCGTGAATGCTGCCGTTTTTAACTGGAGGTGAACAAGCGGAAACGCATCAGACATTGCCAACAGACTGAGCCAAACTATCTTGGAAATGTCGTTCCGATCTTTTTAGTTCTGTTTGAATAATGTATGACAAAACAAAAGCAAGAAGATATATTTTTAGATTCTACTATTTGAAGATAAGCATTTGATAAATAATATAAGACAAAAAATCACTTAATAACTTAAAACTCACTAATAACTCAATAACAATTGGTATAAAAGAGTGCATTCTGCATATTCAAACTTGCCGAATTTGTTTAAAAAGATTAATGTGCTCAATTAAAGTATTAAAAATTTGCCTATATATAAATTATTTGAATACGATTGCTAGATACATTTTTTATGTGTCACACTAGAATTATGATAAATAGTTTCAGCTTTTATTCACGATAAAAAGTACTATTGTATATTGAATGTCTACACTGAGAGAGAAAAAAATGCTTGTAATTTTATATGGAAATTACATGTTCATGGCTGGAATATTGCCTAAATATGATTGGAAATTTACAATTTCCAGTAAATTTCCAAGCATATTTATGTAATTTAGATAATTTTCCAGTCATATACATGTAATTTCCATGTAAAATTACATGCATTTTTTTTCAGTGTAAGAATTCTGTATAGAATCAAGAAAGAAATGAAAAATGAAGCGGTGAAAGGAAACTATAAATATATAAGTTTGAAAGTCATGCTATTTGTACGTCGTAATTGACCCACTTCACGGCTATTTGAAATAAAGATGGTCGTACTTGCTTTTTGTTATATCTATTTTCTGCGTCAAAAATATCTCACGTATTTTTTCTGTTACAGCAAGTGTGGAAGTATTCATATCAGTTTTTATAATAATATTAAAATGCTTGATGCTTGAGATCGTCAAATTCACACAAAAATATTATTAGGCACTAAAACTTGTTTTGATTGAGTATGGCCTTCTTCACTTATTTGTATTTAACGATACCAAGTTTTTACGTCAGTAAAAATTAAATTCCTTTTTAATTAGTGTGAGACGCTAATGATGTGCGCACAACTACCAAAGAAACGGTTCGGAGAATAGCTTTATTGGGGAATATAATAACCTTTTTTGATCTCTCCTCAGTCTGTTATTTCTCTCAAGAACACACGATCATTCGCTTTTCTTCTTTTTCCTGCGCACCCTCGTCACACACGCTCTCTCTCGCACAGAGTTACATACATTAACATTAAACCTTCCCGCGCTATATTAATCTCTCTTTCAGTAAATAATTAATTTATAACATATTAATATTATATAATATTTTCTCCATAAAGATATATGCCTTCTCGAAATAATAAGATAATTTAAAAATTTAAAAAAAATATTAATCTTTTTAAATAATTTAAATAATTATTAATATTTGTATATTTTATCCTACATTATAAATATGAATTAAATTGGATTAAAATAGCAAAATAATAAAAACTGGAAATAAAATTTCTTTTACAAATTTTATCTATCCTTGAATGTACTGTCTGCATTCGAATGTGCACAAAATGCAAATGTAAAAACGTAAAACATGTAAATAATAAATAAATTTTTATGTAGAATATCGGTTATATACTCTTGCATCGTTATTAATGCAATAGTTTCCATATTCAAATCTTCTATATTCTTTTAGTCTGATATCTTGTCTTTACTTTGCTTTAAATTAAATTCAATCATGACCTATAGATAGACAATAATTTCAGAAATAAAACGAATGTCATAGTATGTTATAATCTAATGAATAATCGCGACTTAATGCCATTATAAAAACAAATTAAGACTGTAAAATGAATATTTATTTTTCTATTTTCATATTGTTTATATATTAAACTTGTGAAATTGTCCATTAAAAACATATATAAATTATTAAAAATTACATTTTATAAAAATTCTAATAAGCTTAGGCTTTATTTCTTATCATGTGTAATATAAAAGTATATGAATCTTTAATTCGGACTTTCCAAACAATACCTCAACAGTTTACACACCTTCGTGAAAACATTTGGCATTTGAAATACAGTTTAGTGTCGCAAGAATAGAGACGATATTTTGCGCAACAGTCGAGAAAGAAAATATCCATGGTTGGATGTACTTTTATGTGTAGTTACTGCCTGATCTTCTTTTACTTTAACAGTATTTTTCAGTGTCACAAAGCCGTGTCGGACAAAACGAGTATACCTTCGTATTCAAGCCAAGATACGTCTTCACATTTTTGGATTACAAGCAAAATTTTTATTTGAATTTTAGGAAAAACGTACACATATTTAATTCGCATGTAAAGACTCTATTTAAAACTAATAGATTTGCAGATAATATGTTTACTATAAATTTATTACATCTTTACTATTTTACTACTGTGCCTTCCAACAAGAAACACACATGATACGGTGTGACACAATGAATCATTACACCCTTGTTCGTCAATGTTAAAACAAAGATGAGATGATCGTTGTGCTATACGTTAGTCGTTTGTTGAAATATAATACCCAATAGTTCAAGGCATATAAAAACAACTTTATTGTTTATACTACACAGAGAGAAAAATGTTTGGTATTTATAACTATAATTATATATTACTATAATTATGATTATTACTGCTATAATAATAATCATAATTATAGTAATATATAATTATAGTTACAAATACCAAACATTTTTCTCTCTGTGTATATTGTATATATTGGCTACGTTTATACCGTACGCTTAGGCCGCGGCCTATACAATAGATGTCCTTGTTCATCCTGTAGGTTAAACAAAGACACCTATCGTATAGGTCGCGGACTAAGCGTATGGTGTAAACGTAGCCGTTATGATTCGGTTGGCGCGCGATGCACAGCGCTCGTATTCTGCAGCGCGTCATGTACACAGTCACCTCCAACCTTCGCTCGGACAGCGTATCCGACATCGAACGGCTCCGCGTATCATCGTATTATCATTAGAAATGCGATCGCGACAGTTGCCTACGATCGAATATTCACTACCGTGCTGAATTATACTTGCGTTTTAATATAAATTACCACAGAATTGCAATAATAGAATATAAAATAGAACGCAGAATTTCTAATAATTCACTAAAACGTAATCTATCCTGCAGGAAAAGTACTGAAAATATAATACACGTAATGTATACTAGGGATGCTTTCCAATTGTAAAATCACTAGACACTTTCATGCACGCCGATACTTAAGTTGTGTTCCAATCGCCGTAATCGTCGACACGTAAATTGTGTTCAAAATTTATTGCCAGCGCTGTACATCTATAGTTTACGTGCATTAATTACATGAACTATAGACTTTCAGCACTGACAGTGAATTTTGGAACACAGCCAACACTACACATCCGTACTTAGCACGAGGGCTACTAGTCGGCTGTGTAAGCTTGTGTTTTCTGGTGACAATTACATGTTACTAATCGCGGCAGCCAGAAACGAGGTCGGGTCAGAGAACTGTTGGGTGGCCAGCATTTTTGCTTCTTTTCATTCGGCATAAGCGGAAAAAACTATATTTAATCTAACTTTACCCGAAACCGCGCACAGCGTACACATTCTGTTCTAATTGAGTCGTGTGCAATGCTACACTTTGTGCATTTTTATACGTTTGTGTTAAGATGTGATAAGCAGTTGGAAATTATCCTATAGATTTTCAGTACCTATTGAATATCGGAACGTAGCCATTATGAAAACGCCGATCGGGTAAACGTTCTAGTGCGAAACGTGATCACCTTAATGAAAATTTTCTCAGAATTTTCATGTAAATTACAAATTTTTCAAAATTTCTGAATATTTTTATAATTTCTTAGAAAATTTCTCAGATTATACAAATTGGGGCATTTTTTTAAAAGTTCCAGGAAAGTCTTTTCTAGAATTCTTCATATATCTTATATAAATTCTGAAATATTTTAAGGTTTCTAAGATTTCTCATTCTGATTTCTGATAAAATTTAAAAAAGGTCAAGATATTATTTTAGAAATTATATAAGAAATCTTAACGTTTCTAAAATATTTCAGAATTCACATATACGAGAAAATTCTAAGAAAAAATGTAGGCTTTCTCAATATTTCTGAAAAGTGTTCTAATTGATCATAAAAAAACTCTGAGAACAAAGCAACGATTATCCACGCATTTACTTAATTCTTCTTGTAATTGTAATTGTAAAGGCAATGTATACGATAGACAAAACGTCAGCCAATTATTATATCGTTTAAAAAAACTACATTATAATTCATGATAATCATCGCGTTTTAATTAGCGAATATGTATATGTTACCGACAAAGTCCACAAGCGGGCAATATTGATAGTTTATCCTGTAGGTTAAACAAAGACATCTATCGTATAGATCGCGAACTAAGCGTACGGTGTAAACGTAGCCATTGCCCGAGCAATATCGACACTGCCCACTTGCGGATTTTGCCTGTAACATAATACGTAATCGTTAGATCATGTCGCGGGATATCAAAGTGAAACTACTGCGGCAATAGCTTCCACTATTTGAATCTTTCGAACGATGGCTAACGAAATGTGTCGCAAGTGTACACTGTGTACAGTGGATCAGTGTCATTAGCGATTAATTAGCAAATTACAGTCGCGAGTAATCCTATATCGTGATATATTAAAGGCTGCGGTCCACTTAACGCTACAAACGCTTCGAAGCATTCTTTGATTAGTCAATTCGTAAAATTCTTTGTTCTGATTGGCCGTTCAAACGCTTCGAAGCGTTTGTAGCGTCAAGTGAACCGCAGCCTTAATCGTATATGACGTAAATTCGGCGTTGCGAATTCAAGTCGATATGCTGAAACGTGAGATTTGTTCGCTTACCTCTATTGTGCGAATGACCGGCAAAATTAACTCCGTTTTCGCGAGTGTATGATATGCGAGTGTCAAGTGAAGAACTAATGGAGGAATCTGAAAGGAGAAAGCGATCTGGAAGACATCGGGCATCGGCGGAGCATCCACAGGGTAATTGAATATTAAGTAGAGGAAGGTCACCGATACTGACATAGGTCTTCTAAAGCGACATCCCCTTATTTCTTAAAAACTAACCTTTGCACCTTATTAATACTAATAAAAACGTGATCTGTTTAGCTAATTAAAGAAGTACAAACTCATAATTCGTATATTTGTGGTTTCCGCTTTTGCTCTCAAATTGTGTCAGTCTTACATTTTTTGTATTAATTTTTACATAATGTTTGTCTTACTTTCTAGTACATATATTTTTCTTATGTTAAACTTGAATAAATCGTTTGGAACACGTGAAATGGGTCCCAAACGTAAAATTGTATTAAATTTAACGCAAATTTTTCAACTCTGTAAATACTTAGAAAAGAAACTTTCTGAAAAGTTGCATACTACTTTTGAATAATTACTAGAAAGAGGAAGAACACGAATAAAAGTTTCGCGCAACAATTATTTCCTAAAATATTAATTATTGTGGCATGTATATTGTTGCTGTATATTGATTTAGGTATGTTTGTACTTTACAGATTAACGTAGTTACAACTCCGCTGCTGTGCATCGCATCGGTGAGTCAAACAAGCTTCTATTTTACATCAAGATAATGATTCTAATATGAAAGAATATACTATAGATAGACACAAGATATATTAAAAATAGATAAATTAATATGTTATAGACAGATGCAAGATCCTATAGATCTGTTATCTTAAGATGGCTAGAACAAATTATAATTATTAGTATATCGATATTTAATCCTGGAAATGGTCGACATTCGTTGATTTATTGTGTGTACGAGTACGCCCAGTAATGAGCTCGTAAAATAGAGCTCATTATATCGGCCCATTATTTATTAGTACTGTTTGATATCTTGCGATACAACAGAATAATTACGAGATACACCAATTACGTGAAATCAATACGACAAATACACAGGCATAAACGAAAAAATAGAAATGATTTCGTACATAAAGTGAGTTTCACAAAAGTTTTAAATAATGATGTAATATCCGCAAAATTAATGGTTTTCAAATTTAGTAAGAATGTTATTATTTTATATGCTTTATGCCAAGCATTTATGTGCAGATAAAATTTTTAGAAAATGCAATTGAAAGAAAATACGATGGCCTAATAATATTATTTGATCAATTTTCAACATTAGATGCATTATACATAATTAAATATTACAAAATAAAAGCAAAGAAAGAGAAATAATAATAAATTGTAACAAATAAAATAATTGTAATAATGATAAAAATAAATGTTTTATATCTTTAGAATATAAAGCTTTTACTGAAATTCTTCATGACGTTTATATTTTAAAGATAAAGAGAAAAGAAGGATATTTTTCATATATATTTACATAAAATAAAGTAAATATATAAAATATGGTAAGAAAAAGTTGTTAATGTTTGAATAACTTTTTTCTCTTTTCTTCTTTTTCTATTTAATAGTTAAATATTTAATAATATTTAAGGTTTGTGTTTAGCCTCTTTATATTCTTCCAGGATTAAATATAAATTGGTAGAAGTAAACGGTATTCACGAAGATTTATACAATCTGCTACAAATAAATAAAAAAAGATTTCATAGTATTTCACATAGCACGTTCCAATCAATATCTAATAAATACACGCGCTTTAATTTTATCTTAATTTTTT
This sequence comes from Mycetomoellerius zeteki, assembly GCF_001594055.1. Lineage (NCBI taxonomy): Eukaryota > Metazoa > Arthropoda > Insecta > Hymenoptera > Formicidae > Mycetomoellerius > Mycetomoellerius zeteki. The sequence continues at coordinate 164,691 of NW_017257208.1, forward strand.
ATTATTCATATTTTTTGTTAATTTGATTTTATTTCTCTTGAAAAAAAATTAAGTACAATATAGAAATATCTTTGCGCAACAGAATTTTCTATTTGTGATTAATTATTTCACAGTTAAACAATTATCAGTTGTATCTCCAAATGCTTATTGAAAATAATATTATATTGAAAATAACATCATCACATTATACTGTTGGGATTACGTAAATACACACACATTTAATTTAAAAAAATAAATCTGTAGAAATTATTAAAAACAGTTGCTAAATAAATTTCACTTGTTATTATTCAAAATATCATTTAGCTTTGTCAATTTAAGTATCGCATAAGTATGAAATTAAATAAACAGCAATAATTATTATACTCTTTCATTATATTTTGGTGCAAAATAACTAATTTTGATAGAAATTGATTTTAAATGTTGGATATTAATTATAATTAATCATATTATAATTATAAAAAGTTATATTTCAATTTTAATAGCTCAAAAACTTCATGTAAAAGTATTAATGTTAAAGCTAAAAAGTTTAAAATTTTTTCAAAAATAATCTAGATCCTACAGTATGAGCCAAAAAAAATGCGACTCCCACAACTAACACTTCAGTTGTTGGTTTAGTTAAATAAAGTGAGTGAACGGAGGCAAATTTGATTATAACACAAATATTTTGTCCTTCTATCAAATATTTATTCGATATGATTTCCTTTAATTGCAATCACTGCGTTACTGTGTCACACTCAGCAAACATAATAGTGATTAAAAGAGAGTCGCATTTTTTTTGGCGCATACTGTATACTCTCTAAATCTGAATCAGTGAATAGTCACTAATTACCAGTGGCATACTTGGCACTGATATCAGTGATTATCCACTGATTCAGATTTAGAGGGTATACATATTGGAATATTTAACTTCATATTTATAGTTAAATAGGTATGTCTCTGATTTTTCGAATAATATTGAGAAAGCTTTATGTTTTGTAATAATTGCAATACATGCAATATTGCAATATAACTGCAATTTGCAATATATCACTTTCATTAAGCAACACGATATAAATTTCTGTTAATTTAATATAATTATATATTTTAAATATGTTACTAAAAACATGTAAATATAATAATGAATGCGAGATATAATGTCAAATAAAAGGTAATAAAATGTATACTTTAACATGAATATGGTTTATTATCTTTCATTTAACTATACTTTTTGTTATCGAATAAGCGTAAAATATTGGTATAATTATATCTTTAGAGTCGATTTTAATTTCGAAAATTTATAGAAAAATTAAAATCTTTAAAAAATTTTCAATTGTAAACGATTAGAATTGTCTTTTAGTGAATCTGCTGCAGTTTATTTTGCTTATACAATTTCATTCGTCGCATTATTCCGCTACAGTTAAACTTTTTTTAAATTTCGAAATAATTTCATTGAACGTATATTTCATTGAGTGTTAAAAAATGTAGCTTGAAACAAAGGACAAAATTATTTTTCGTACTTCCAGCATTAAATGCATATTTAAAACACATTTCTTTTCAAACACACTAACGTGCTCTCGCAGTGTTCAAAACTTTTTTATTAGAATATTTGGAATATTAAAATAGTTAAGATAATTTTAAAATATTTATAATTTTTCTCCGAAAACTTCTTATGAGTATAATATCTAGAACGTTTTAAAAACTCTGTGTGCTCGCTTTATCTTTCTTCACAAGCTTTTCAATATTATAAATACATCTTTTATACTACCATGTCATAAATATAAAAACAATACGATCATGTGGTGCATTAAGTATTGCAATCTCGTCGATCTCAGCCCGCACATTCGTATCGCGTTCCCATGTGGGTTAACGAAATCCCCATCCGCGCGAGCGACCTACCCTAAAGTCTTGCGGCTGGAATCCGACTTGACGTCCATCGGTGAAAGGAAGAGAGACTAGAGAGGCTTTGCGCATTCGAGTAGAACTGAATCGCACGGAAAATCTTAATTTGACATCCGCACACCAGCACCTTGAGTTTCCGCGGGTCTTTGCCCTACCCTCGTCCCTTCTTTTCGAGCGGCTTTCTCACCCCCATCAACCTTCCCTTGGCACCTCTCCCACCTGCAGCCACTCGCAACCCCATCAGGAGCGAAGGAGCTCCTGTGGCAGTCGGTTGTCGGCTTCTCTCGACTAGGGACATGCGCAGCGACCCGCGGAACGACAGGTGCGCGCCGCACCGACAACCGCGAATCGCTTAGTTTCGGGTAAGCGCATGATTCGCTTCTGCCGCTCTGTTCTCGCTTCGAGACGAGCCGACCCGCCAGTCGCTCGCGACTCTGTCTCAGATTCGGTTGTTCGCTCCCGCTAATCTCGTCATCAACGTTTTCTCTTCTGATCCTCTTATGAAACCATCGGCAACCGGAAGAAAGATCGTCCGTTGGTGATAATCACACGATCGCGGATCCTCTGCTAGATCCCATCAACTGTCAACGCCCTGAAACAAGGAAGACCCATCAGCGCTTATCGAGAGCGCACGTGTTCTTTTCCTTGTTTGCTTCCTGTCAGTCTTCCTCCTTCGTTGACAGACGCAATTTCTCTTTCAAAGGTGGTGAATGTGTTATCCAGTTTTTCTCCTCGTTCGGACATTCGTCGCGCGTTATTTTCACCCTAATAATTCAATGAAGCGATTTTTTTCTTACGATCATTGAATCGCGGGAGTGCCGGTAAAAGTATATATTAATCGTGCTAATAAAACAGTGATTGTGGATTACTGTGATTATCTTGGTGAACGGTGCTCTTGATGAATGTGGTGCTCTAGGAAAGTTTAGACACGTCGGTATTCCGGCATCCCAGGTGGATCCCTCTCGATCATGCACCGAGGACAGGATCTCTTCCGCATAAGTGTGGGAATGCGAGCGACCGCGACGGTCGTCTTCCTGTTTCTCTGCGGATTCATCGTCCTACGCAGAGTCGAGGGTGAGTCAGCGACCTAAATTTCTCCCTCGAGATCGGCCCGCGAATAAATCTGGGATTACCGCTAAGAGTTCTGTGAACTACCTACACGTATGATGCATCATATGCGTCTGACAGGTACTTGTCTAAACAAAATGTACGAACGTGGTTGAATACCGTGAGATATAAATTCAACGCGCAGTCTAATATACCGGAATAAATAGAACATAAAAGAAAACTCGAGGGAGAAATGTCCGAAATTATTCGAAATTGAGTTCGTATTTCATTTTTATTACTTCAAAATAAAGATTGCGCCTCTTAAAAATCGCGTTAAAATAATTATCGCTGTCACTCGATGTAAAAAACGAGGCATCTGCCACAATATAAAAATAAACTCTACCATGAAATCTACTTAACTTACCGTCTAGAAACCATTTTATCATCCATAAATAAACGGATGTAAATGACTATGATACTGTTCGCGAAACAGTTCTCTTCGCAGATTTTAGTCATTCTTAGTTTTGATTGCTGAAAGTTGCTATAATACACATATATACAAATACTTTGACATACTTTAATAATAAAATAATAGTAAAAACGGACAATGGAAAACAAAATCTAATTATGTAATGTTATATTTGAACAATAAAACATTTGATATATGAAATCTTCATTCAATGACAAAATCTTAACATACTTTTTATGTTAAGATTTTGTTATCTCTATCTTTTCGTTGGAATTATTATTATCTAAACAATGGAACTGTAATTATATTGAATGAAGATTTCATATATAAAAAAAAATTTTATTCAAATATAACATTACACAATTAAATTTATATTTATATATAATATACATAACATATATTAATAACAAAATATATACGTTCAAATATATTATACGTTTGCGTATTATAAATTCTGAAATAAGTATATTTATGATACCAACATTAAAGAGCGAAAAAAGAAACAAAAATAAATTTATATGTTGTCAAAATTGTTCACGAAAATGACGAGAATTAGGATGGAAGAAAATGTACAAGCCAAGAAACAGCGTCAGACTTCTTAATGCCTGTCTGAAGAGTTGAAAAGCTCGACGGAAGGAAGCCAGCCGACGGGTGGAGAAAACAATAATGCTCAGCGACCAGAAATTCAGAGAAAAATGCTTTTATACGCGAGTATAATTTCCCCCGTGGAAAAGCAACGTCCGGCTGTCCCACCTGCGATTCAGCGAAACGAGATTTTAATGTTGCACGAACGTGGCGAACATTCGCGCCGTTACTGCAACTCCTGGCGTATACTAGGACGGGGGCCTCGCGTGTTCAAGGCCGTGGAATAATAGCTGCCACCCGTCGCGCACAGCCCCCGGATGTATGCACGGCCATTGAAAATCAGATGAAAGGGAAAGAAACTGACGTGATATCTGTACATCTTGAGGGGCTGCGGGAAAAATTCAAGTCGCACGCCATACACCGCGTTTACCTGCAACCGCGATATATACGCGCCCATGTTATTCGATACATTGTATGCGCCACCGCGTTCGTAATCAAACTCCCGATCGAGTGAAAAAAGGCTGTCCTCGATTGCGCATCGCTGTGAATTTGCGAGGGAAAAGAATAGAAAATATTTTCGTATCTTGTTATACGTCTGCCGTTCCAATCTCGAACGTGTATTATTACACCTCGACGTCGCACGAAAGTGCAAACTGAGATCACGGATTTCGCGAAGATCGATCAGTTACCCTTTACGAGAGAAATGCCATCCCTCCTTGTATCTTAGAAACCTTATACAGAATCTCTCTATGTTATACGACTTTACGCACTGTTGTAAACTGTGCTGGGATAACTTTTCTATTTATATTAAAAATCAGTCGTTTTGTTTATACGTTATAGTAAAGAAATCTTATCGGAATTTAAAAATAGCGATAATATGCAGCTAGTACATCAATATATCACATGCGATGAGCGGGCTCTTTAAATATCCGTGGAGAATAAATTCACGCTGATCCTATCTACGCTATTATACACGATGCATACGTAGATATCTGGTACGGAAAAAAATGTATAAATCGTCGCGAGCTGCTTTCGTCACTGATGTATATCTTTGCATATAAACGACATCCTGAAAATCACTTAACGCCATTTTGTGGCGTTAGTACCGTAACTTTCGTTGCACGAAACAATTTGGAACTGTGTGCGCGCTATATATCATCGCGTGTCATTGATACGTTCAGGAAAAGATTACCTGTATGAGGTATTAAAACACAACTAAAATTGCAACTGAAATAATCCGCGCAATAATACCGCAACTGTCAATCGTGAAAACGTATAATACAATAAAGAAATATTTTAACGAGTAATTATTTATTTACGGTAATTTATTTACCTTGATACAATAGAAATATTGAAAATATTCGCGTATCGTTGTCCGATTTTTAAAAATGATAAACACATAAGATATTTATTATTAAAAATGATAAATACTTTATGGTTCTAAACTGATTTAACGCAATTCTTTCATCATATTCCGATAGAATTAATTTATAATACGATATCTTGAAATAAAATCTTAAATGCATTATATAAGCCTATTGCGCTTACACGTCGTGCGCGTAATTACGTCGGAAATGCTTCAAATTCTAGTAATCTGAAAGCACGTCACGTGTTGGCCAAGTCCCAAGCAAGTTCTAAATCTGTGTGGCCGCTTGCTTGGAAACAAATATAATACGGTAGACTGCAAAACGCGTTCGCATGTGGCAAAAGTACAAGGAAAGCAAGTGCAACAGAAGCTTTCTAAAAGCGGCGACGACCGTATGGAACGCGATATGTTGTATCCGTATAGCAATAATACACATACGTTGGAATAATATAAATTACGAAAGTTATATTGTTTATTATTTCTTTCATAATGTATACTGCGAAATATTTTTCGTTGAAAATGAACGAACCATACAATAGATTCTGATCATATCGATCAGAATTCCAGTCGAGATAACTAAATGTCCAAATGATGGTCGGAATTCTGTGTGATATGATCAGAATTTACTGATTCGTTCATTTACAATCAGAATTTTTTCTCAATGTATAAAATTATGAGTTGAATGAAATCTGCCAAATTCAACGAAAAAAATATATAATACATATGATTAAATATGAGAATTCAATATATAAGAAAAATGTATGTAAAACTTATTAGGTTTATATAAAATTGCAGTTACAAAATAAACGGCAGATTTCATTTAATCAAATAATATTTTCTTTATTAATTCTTTAATTTAAAACGTATCTAATTTAATTATTTTAAAATTATAATGAGAATATTTTGTTTTTAAATACACATAAACATTTCCATAGTACATTTAAATTATTTTAATTAAATAAAAAATAATGTAAAAACCGCATCAAAGAAAAAATTATATTTAACGCGCGTTATTATTTATTATTGTAATTTTTATAATAGCCATATAACCAACAAAAATGATTAGATAAAATTAGCAATATAATTTAATATATACGTAGATTTTTTTACATATTATATTGTAGTATAATCATTTTGTGACTTTCCCCTTATATTTTGCAATACATATCGTGTAATAAGTGAAAAAAGCTTTTCAACTTGTCAGTTTCCAACAATAAACTTTTTAAAGATGTCTATTCATCCTTTTCATAAAAATATGATATTATTTATATCATATGTATTCGTGATGTAAATTCTAATTCGAGTATTTTAGATTCCGGCATATAAAACTTAGTAAATATTTTTGACTTGAGAAAAAAGAAACGTGAAACGATTGAAACGAAAGCTTTGCCACAAAGAAGTACCAAAGTAACGATACTGCATATATAGCATATGTAATACGAATTCCATACTTTTTCACATTTTCTATGCATGGAAAGTTCCTGATATATTTTCTGAACGATAACACCAACATACTGTATTGTTATAGAAGCTAGAAGGTAGGAGTCACAGGATGAATATACTCTTTTTTTTGGAGTACATTCAGATTTATATGTATTTGTCAAAATAACAAATTATCGAAATAGCAAAAATATAAAGAAATCTACAAACTTCTTTAGAAAATTAATAACGTGAATCAGGGCAATTGTTTTGATGATAATTGTTAAAAATATTAATGAGAAACTTGAATAGGGCGAACTTTTATAATTCTCGTAATAAAAACTAATCACATATAAATACAATTATTAATTAACTCTCTCATTATTTTCTACACGTTAATAGGTACGCGTGAATTAAATTAAAAAAATAAAAATTTATTTTTAATATTTTTTCAATCTTACGTCAAATTAAAACTTATTATTCGCATAAATATTTCCATAAAGCATTTGATTATTGACTGGAAGTGTCTCCGACTGTAAATTCTGTCGCGTTAAAATTAATGCGTTAAATTTATGCATTGCTTCGTAATAGAACACCTAAGTTTATGAACTGCGAAATCATATATTTTCGCGAGTATCGTGATATCACTATCTCGCAAGTATTATTTCACTATGCGCAACGAAAGTGAACTATAAATATAGTGATATAGTATAGTGAGGCTTTTGTCACAGAAATAGTTTGTTACTGGTTTCGTTTCAGATTTTGTTTCGCGGCAATCAGAACTTCTGACAACTTTTGTAAAGTTTTATCAATTTACATTTAGAAGGATACTGTCGAGAGATATTAATAACATTCACACCGTGAATAGAAATACCTTTAAATACTTACTTCTCATTGAAACTTTTGCATAAAGGTAAGCAGAAGTACAGATTCTCTCGGTAACGCTATGTCTTCTTGTATTTCTTTTCGAACTTTAATAAGCTACTTGACTTAAGGGTGGACAGTATTTCCACTCTTAACAGAGTAGCGGCATAATTATTCGGAATAATTACATGAATCAACGAGCCGTAAGCAACGAGTTCTGTAAATAGACACTTCTCTATACGGTGTTCTAAACGTATCGTTTTAGACATAAATATTAAAGATCACAATTTGTTTCCTCTTGACAGAAAGAGATCGTATTTTGTGTAAATAATTATTAATTAATTATTTTAATAATAACAATTGTAAAAATAAAATTGAAAAATCGAGTCTATTCAAAAATAAAATTAGATATTATGATCCTTGTATTATTAATTTTCAAACTGCATGTTTAAAATTACGTATACAGGGGGAGACAAAATAAAAAATTAATTACTCCTAAAGTACATTTGTATTTATTAAATTGACCGTGAGAGCACTCGAATGAGGTAATTATATTTTAGCCGCTAATCTCAAGTTTCATGTTACTCACTCGCACTCTTACATAACAGTAGAAATGCACGAAAACATCGCGGTTCTATTTCACGCTTATCAATTCCGCTAGCTTGGGAAGTTTAAATGAAATAAGTTTTTGGATATAGGTGTAGTGTATGTATGCCTTACATAACTTTGGCGTCATCCCCGATGGCGCCGGCTCATTTCACGGCAAGTGTGCTGTAGACGGAAATAATTATCCTCATCACAGGTTCACACGATAATAATATTTAGGTGCATACTTTTCGCGCCCGGTACTTCGCAGCGAAATATGTATATCTCTACGTATTGAGTGTCGCGTATAACAAAGGCGCTGTCATAAAGTACGTTTAATTCCTTTTGTTATTTCGCACTAGAATTGTTACAAAAACCGTAACTCTATTGCCTCGTAAACTATGCAAAATCTCGGACGTTACCGAATCGCGAATCGTACAATTTACCAGCAAGTACGTTTACCTTCATCTATAGTTGCGCAGCTCACACGAACGGCTGCGGTCTTTTGGTTTCCCGTATAAATTTACACTTGAAGGGATAATCCTTATCGAGACGTATCGAGTGATACCAATTTCGGTCGATGTAAATTTTAGGCAAAGCATCGATAAAGCGAGTTAGTTTGCGGATTCGATGAATAGTCTTACGATACATGTCTGTTCTAGAATAGGAAGATTATATATATCGACATATGTGTACTCTATGCCCACACGTATATGCTATACGTTACCGTAAAGTCGTACAAGTTTTCAATAAACTCAAGTGTGTGTGCATACAAATTTTCCAAGCTATGTTTATGATTGTACTAAAAAAAAAGACGTAAGTGATAAATTAAATCTGACGCAAACATAAACAAATATAAATAATAATAAACAATATTAGATTACATGTAAATGTATTTTTGTTAAATTTAATCAGGAAGTAAAGTTAAGTTTAAGTTTTAAACTTCCTTTAGAGACTCATGGATGGATTCCATGATTGAATTTAACAAAAGTATCTACATGCTGTCCCAAGTCACTTACACTTGTCCCAAGTAACCCACATTTACAATAATGAGAAGAACTTATCGGTTTGAGTTAGATCTAAATATTATTTCTATGAGAATTTATATTATACATATCCAGTTCTGTAAACTGCGCCTTATAATTTTTAGTCTTGAAATTTTAAATCTAAATTGGGGTAGTAATATCACAAATTAAATAATGATTTAGTGATATTATAATGCTAATAAACATCTTAAAAAACTGCATATAAGTATTATAGTATAATTAATAGAAATATGATTGTAATATATTTTTTGTTAATTGAAAATTTATCCAGTGTTACTTGATATACTTTTTTCAGTAATATTTTTCAGTAATATTATTATAATGAGATACATAATATGTATAATTTCATAAAAGTAATATGAATTATGAATATAATTATGAAGATCAGGTTTAAACTAGAGCATAACAATTTTTACACACACAAGTAATCTATATATAAATGAAATAATTTATTATATATGATATCAAAGTCCGTCTTTTTTTAAATAAATTGATATCATTAGAAATCAGAATTATAGACAAATTTACACAGCTCTAAATTTATGGAATAGATAGAATTATTTTTTTACGAGAAAGGGAAAGCAAATGGTTTACGAAACATTACACCCGAATTTATGACATCCGTATTATATATTATGACACATATATATTTTCATGGAAAGAATTTCCGTTTTTCACCAAGAGTTATATAAATTGCGGAATTTTCTCTCTCTCTCTCTCTCTCTCACTGAAATATTATATTATTAGTAACATGGTACTTTTAACAATAGTTGGGCAAAATTTTAAGCCATATAAAAAATATGACATATTGTTAGCCGGTAACATTAAGAGACAGTGAAATATCGTTGTTGTTCAAAATAAAACATCTACGATTAATATTGGCGAGAAACAATTTAATTAATAATGTTAACATGCCCAATCATCGTCAGGAATATATTGAAAGATCGAATACGTATGTGACGTGTACCGTATAGTACATAAGACAAACGTTTTGGATTAAAGTCCGTGACTTGTATTTTCTCAGAACAGGTAGGGGTGATAAAAGCATATCGACAGTAATTTTAGTTGATGGATATAATAAATTTGTACAATTTATCGTGTAATTTTTATCCAAATCGTTTTTAGACGTTAATAACAAAACTTTTAACATTCACAAACTTACTGGCTTGTTTTAAAAGACTCTACATATCGTATATGAAAGCTTTAGTCGCACCTGGGAACATTTGTTTTCTCCGAAGTATGCAGAATAGACTAAACTCATATACTTTTTATTCGGTTAAGCAACTTTTTGCATTTTAACAATATAAAATTAACTATTCCAGTACGACATCTGGCAAGATGAAAAAGAAAGTTGATTTATAGAGATATAAGATAAATTAATTAAATATTATAATTGATCATTAAAAGATTAGTTGTATCGTAAAGTCATCAATTTACATATTTATTTCCGCGAATTATTTTAAAGCCGTGATGATTTATATCGGTTTATTATATAACATATTCTTGTGAACGACACGATAAAAGTTGCAAAAAGGATGAAAACTCTTTAACGTCAGAAAAGAATTCTTTAACATCGTTTGATCGTTTCATGGCTTATCGCACAGAATTAAAATTTAATCGATGGATTAAATTCAAGTAGTTTATTCACATTATCCTATATACATCAATATTTTACATATACTATACACATATATTAGTCCATATATTAATGTTTTCCATACAAAAAAGTTTAATGATGATAAAAATCATAATCAAGTATTATATTAAAATGTTAAAAAGTTTTAAGAATATTAATAATAATAAAATGTCAAAAGAGCTGTATCCTCTTTATAGGAAAATAGGTAATAGTGAGAGTATTTTGCATGTAGTGTTTCAATTTTAATTTATTATTAGGTGTTAACATAAGAATTATGTCTGATCAAAATGTGAAAAGGATATAATGCTTGAAATGTTTCGTAGAATAATCGCTGGTAAAGTACGCTATAAACACCAATTTATGTGATGAAATATTATTACTATTATATTATTACTACATCACTAATAAATTATGCATGGAGATTATACTGCTTTAATAACAATTCCATTAAACAAACATTAAACGTGATTCACTTCACATGAGTGCTATAAATAATAAACATTAGATATTGTAGTTTATTTTAATTACGAATATAATAAGTTTTACACATATCTTTAATATCATAACAAATATCAAACTTATAAATCAAACTAACGTTTATTTGAAATATCTCTGAAAGTTAATTATATTAAAGTTATTTTTTTATTTCTCTATATAACATGTGATTTACAACAATAACATATGTATCTATATATAAATAATGAAGTTTATACACACGTCAAACAATACTCGTTGAAGAGTAACATGAAACGGAGAATATATCACTACAATGCAGAGGTTATTGGTATATAGTGTTTGAATTTGATATTACATATCATAATGTTGTATTTATGTCGCGCTGGTATAACTATGAATTAGGTGTACAGATTGCAATACGTGCACCGTATATTATTATCATCATGTGCGAATACTATCGACCGTATTTTGATGAAGATACTGATTACGAGTGCGAATATGCTCATCAACTTCACATTGAATTCACTACAGTTACATTATCATGTTATCACAATAAAGTACAATGGAATTATGTTTCTTAGCTTGTAAATACATGGGTATAAACCAAAATAACTATGACTTGATTTTTCTCCGTGATTTGTTTACACATAGTGATAGTACAAATTATGATAAAACAAATGTGTTTCTTTTTCATTATTTATTACTGATACTATTCTTCAACAACGTTTTATATATTCATAAAAACGTTAACTTCAATCCATCGAATGTGTAAAACAGATTATAAGATATTAGTTTGTAATTATGGTACTTTTATCTAGATGGTGTTACTTAAATAATGTATTTTTAGCATATTACATCTCTTCATAGATTTTTCGTGCACTGGAATACGTAATAATTTAAAAAAATCATATTTTAGTTAAAGCTTAAAATTAAATTTTAAGCATTAAAAGACAATAGTAAATGATCAAGAATTATTATAATAAAAACTCGGTTGATAAAAATATGTCACATCACGTTATATTCGCGTTCCGCCATCGTGATATGGAAGACAAATGATTACAAATGTTATGGCATTTTATGTCACGCGCGAAAAGTTCTTTGTACTAGTGAAGAAACTATAATGGATCGTTACATACAAAAAGAATGAAATTTTGGCGGTATAAATTATAAATAAAAGCAGAGAAAAAAGTTAATGTTTAAATTTTAATTATTTTCTCCGCATTGATTTATTTTTTTAGCAAATCTCATACTGATCAAGTATTAATTTCTGTTCTCCGAACTAGTTGATTTAATTATAATATTCTGCAATTTATAAAGATAACTGAAAAATATTTTCAGATAACGATTGTGTTAACACGAAATGTACTATAGCTTTGCAATTTTCTATGCTAGGGAAGAAAAGGCATAGAAATACGTTGCAAGAAATGAACATGAGAAAAAGTTGCATTTACATTTATTCGAATTAAAATTGTTTCGGACTTACGCTGCATCGTCTTTCATTTGCTGTGGTGCCGTAATCGCGCGAACGACGAATTTGCATATGGACGCAAAGAATTTTATTTCTCTTTTCTGGTAACACACACATTGTCGTTATGGATTAATTTTAAATACGCACGCAAAGTTTTACGCATTATAGTAATATTTTTTGAAATTCCTCTTGCAGTAGGTATACCTACATAAAAGAAGCAAAAGTATGAGTTGATTCACGCAAAGTATTTATAACAATTCCGTGACTTTCAAGAGAAGAATTACAGTTACTACAATTTCTTATTCGTTATTGCAATAAAATTCTCATTATCAAGATCATTGATTTTATATATTCAAAATTGTCTTTGAGATTTGTTTATTTGTAGCATTATTGTATTATTTTTATCGACAATGAAAACTTTTTTAGAATGCATGATGGTTTATTTAAAATTTTGTATTTTTAAAAAGCATTTTCTTCTAGATATGAAACTATTATTATAAAACTCAAAATATCCACTTTTATTTTTATAATATAAGAAATTTTATTAGAAAGTATGAGCTAATTCTCTTATTTCAAAGTCCTGTAGGATATATCAAATTTGCTTCTGATTGCGTTATTGAAATATTATTATATATATATATATATATAAACTAACGTAATTGTATAGATTTTCGTTTTAATTTTGCAAAATTAAAACTATATGTAAATTGTTCAAGGATTTTTCTATTCGGGTTTTATTTTCGTTGTTGGCGTAATATTTTTTAATAGGTCTAATTGTATACGTTGATTATGTTGCATATTACAATTTTCATACTCATTTTAATTTAAATTTTATAAAATGTTAATCAAATAGTATTTCTCATTACATATTTTATTATTAATAAATAATCATAGCTTTTTTGATGCAAAGTATTATTAAATACATTCTGCTTTTCAAGTACAAGTAATAAATGCTTAATTGCTTATAAAAAAATTTGGATATAATAAAAAAAATATAATTTTTATATAAATTTTTTTTTTTTCAAAATTAAATCACATAATCTGCAACTATTTAAGTAAAAGGAAAAACCTATAGCAAAACGGATTAACTATTATCAGGTTTAACTCTTTTGCATTACTGCTGAAAGAAATTTAAACTTAAAAAATTTCACATCAGAAGAGTGTAAAGTTTGTGACATCGTGTTCATCTTCCACAAACTTCTAAATTTGATTTTATATTGCGTTATTTGTTCACATTACTGTCGCGTACCGACGGAAAAACGTCATAATCAGAAAATTTAAACTTTTTTCCATCATTGATGTAAAAAAATCAATATCGATATCAAATGCTTATATTATACACGAACTATCCAATCGAACGCTCTGTAACTCCTGAAATTTCCGAAACTACGATTGTAACCGCCGCAACGTATCCAATGTATTTTACACTCGGGGGATGCTTATACCGTTGTGCATAAAACACCACTGTATTCTCTTGTGTGTCTTAAAATTTACAATAACTGTAACGACTTGACTTTACGCGTTGCTGAAAATTTTTGTATGTCACGTGCCATGCACGTTCTATTTTGCTTATGCTCGGCCCGCATTTCTCGGCGCCTAGCTGACACATTAATTTGTAAGCGTGTCAACCGCGGCCCCGTTTGTCTCGTGCATGCTGTTAATTGCGAGCTCGCAACACTGTCAAGTGTGCTGAACAGCCTGCTTAATGATTATATTAATGGATCGGACATTCGCCGCAAAGTTGAACGTTTTATGCAAAATTAATCATGCAGTATGATCGAACTAATTTATCAGAAGATCCCGTAACGAACAGAATGTTAATCATGCTTATACACGTCATCGTACGGATAAAAAAATCAGCGACCTTTTCAACTACGCGCAATTTTCTCATTATATTAAATATTTATATCTTAGAAATAGGAACATGTGCATTTTTCTAGATACACAGAATATCCCCGGATTTTCTGTATACAGACTTTAACAGCGTGTTCTACAAATCAAAATAAGAAAAAAATGTTATATGAATTAACATAAGTCCTAAAATGTTTGATTAAAAAATTATAACAAACGTATAAAATGTATAAGAATCAATTTTACCTAAGTTTGCATTTCAAAATACCGTCCATATCAATACAAACTTGACGTTGATGTCATTTATCATCTTTTTTTGCAAGGATGGAAAATCTTCATCATAAGATTGTGTTTGTTATAATTTTTTAATAAAACATTTTAATCGATAAACTAGAACCCTATATCGATCGAAGCTAGATCTTAAATAATCAAATAATTCAATCTTGAATTACTAAATATGCTATTATATGTACATGACATATATACCACACTTGTAGTCTAACAAACTGCGCAGATTCGACTCCCGAGGTAATATTTTTCACAATAAATTTAATTACAATTTTTTCAGCATATTAACATCTTTGAAATATGATGCCTGTTTGAGCATCGAAATTATTAGAAATTAATTTAATTCGCGAGATTACTACAGTGGTTTAATTGCGTTTATATAGTCCGGAAAATTTTCGGCGCGCAGTTTGTTAGACTACAAGTGTGATATATATGTGTATCATGTATTGTACATATATAGCATATTTAGTAATTCAAGATTGAATTATTTGAGCATTTAAGATCTAGCTTCGATATAGGGTTCTAGTTTATCGATTGTATTCTCGCATGTACGGTCTAAAAATGAGATTATTAAAACATTTTAAGATTTATGTTTGTACAATTTTCTTTTTCATATAACAGAAAAGTTAAAGTTTGTACGAATTAAATCCGGGAACGTCCTAAATATCTTTTGTTAGTCTAATGATAACACAATTATGAATTCATGCGTAAATTTTCTACTTGGTAAGTATATTATGCGATTCTAGCTGACAGATTTAATAAGTAGAGAAAAATATAAGATTTTCAAAAGAATATCCATATGTTATCGCGATCTAGAACCTTAAAAAGATTTTTACTATATCAAAGCTAGAAAAGAAAGAGAGAAAAATAAAGAACGAAAGAGTTTCAAAGTGAGTTGTAAATCCGATATCCCTTTTATGCGCAGATATGATAAGAAAACATTTTGCAAAGTATGAATTTAACCAAGAAGTTTTATCGCATAGCTACTCTGTAGACGAAATCATAAGAAAAGTAGAAAATAAATCTGCAAACACATTGTATTTTTCTTTTAACTCAGGATTATTTAAAAGAGACACAGATCAATTATATTTAATAAATCAATAAAGAGAAGGATTAAAATATGATTAAATGTCAGAATTTTTTGACAAATATTTGATAAGGTTTATCAAAATATTTTTAATCCATGATATCTTAATCAATTATTTGACTTACTATTGAATTTATATTTATTATTGAATTTTTACATATAAAATATTAAATTATTTGTGTTTTCCTCATACTATTTAAAATCATATAAATCTCTCACAGAAATATTAGTTCATAATAAATGTAAAATACTTGATAAAATGACCACAAAAATAACATAACATATATTTAAAAATATATGTGTTTAAAAACATTGTTATTTCCGACTTTCTATATTTGGTTATAATTTTTTGTTTCTCTTTTTCTAATTTGCACTATGACCCAGTCTCTTTCTCCAATATCGTAAAATTAATGATTGAAAGTATTGTACAGAACGGTCCAATTAACATGGTCTGTGCATAGGACAGTGAGAGTTTATTGAGATAACATGAAATGTTTCTGATATGCCGACTCCTTTTGCCTTGATAATCATCTTTGTTTCTGATATGGTCCTTCGATAGGAAAGGAGAGACATTGAAGGCATATGTGGATAGACATTCTCAATATACGTGATATATGATTGTACGATTACTCACAACGACATTGTGGCTTTCGGGAGATTAGTACATCGATCAATATTTCTCTCGTGATATATTCGTCACTTACATCGATGCGACATTTTGTAAAGCACTATAATGCTTATTATAATAAACAAATAATATAACAAATAAAGCTACAAACTATATAAAATAATTATTTTTTATATCAAACAATTTTTTTTCAGTTTACTATTTTCAGAATTTTGTTAACTTCTTTTTATTTTCCTGTTTTTCTGCAAAGAGTTACATAAAATGTGTAATCAAATACAAAATTAAAAAATTAAAATAAAAGATTTAATTGTTAAAAACTATTCATGTTTTCTCTCTCTCTCTTTCTCTCTCTCTCTCTCTCTCTCTTTTCATATGGAAAGTGTAGGTAATAGACTTTGTCGAAAATTTTTTTTAAATGATTCTTGCGCAATCATATCAGGAAAAGTTATTTTGGGCACAAGTTACTGAAACGTAACTACCGCGAAGTTAAACGCATAACCGAGTTTCCAATAGTGACCAATATGAGGTTATATAACTTATGCTAGTTTAGATTCAACCAAACTTCGTTATCGTGAAGTTTGCTTAGGCTCGATGCAGAGAGATTACAAAACAACTGTTAGAGTATGTAAGATGATCCCTAATTCGAAAAGATCGTATCAATTCATAAGTACAAGAATGCAATGCGTTCCATCAATCGTGTTTGTTCCTATAATTAATTTGGAATTTTGATCTTCATTAACGCATTACGAGGACACGTAAAGATATTTAAATCATAAGGATATTTAATCCGTAAGGATATTTAAGTTTTATATATAACAATTCTATCATTGGATGTACAAAACATGATACGAAAGTATAACAGCAAAAACGTATTTCAAATCAAATTAACTCGGATATTCCATTAACGAATATTTTATTGAAAATCTTTCTATTTTCTTTATTAGTTTATTTATGTTTTATTGCTTTTTTTTCCAAATTTACGTTCAACACGATGGCCAGATATCAATACATATAAATGCTGAATTTTAAATAAAATTTAGATTTAATTTAAAAAAAATTTTATTAAAATAAAATATCACGATTCACTATGTCAATTATGTTTAAATTTGTGTGTTAAAGTAATAAATTCTGGGAAAAAAATTTACACATTGAAGGAACAGAGATAACTAACGCTAAATTCTATAATTATTATTCCATTTAATATATATGATACATTCAACTGGTTACTTACACATGCTGACTACCAAGAGATAGAAGCAGGAACAAGGAGACCTTCAGAAAACGATGAATCTCGAATGGCAAATCTACGTGTAATGAAACCTCAGATTCCCAGAGTTACGGTTCGCTAACTTACACAAGAGAAGTGGGACTTGCTAGTTAACCACTTTGCTATATGTATGGTATATAATTCTGTTGACTTACCTCTCTACAGTAATAAATAAATTCTATAGTATTAAGCATGTAGGAGAACAGATAAAAATATTCGCTTTGATATTATAATTCTGTTTTAGAAAATAAAAGGAATTATTGTATATATTGTACTTTAATTTATACAATATATAGGTATGCACTTCTACATTTAAATTACAATAACAATATTACAATATAATTACAATAATAATTTTGCAAAAACAAAATAATAATTTTATTTTATTGTGTAAAACTTTATGATTATTCGTTGAAAAACTTATTGTTAGAAATATTTTTCGTTAACTTTTAAGCAGAAATATATCTAGGGGAGGCTCTAAGGAATTTTTAACACTAGGCTCAGAAAACAAAGCATTCTCGACTCATGATGATTAATGAATTAATTTTTAATACGACAAATAGAAAGATTAATTGAAATTCATATTAAATATAGAAATTATTTTAAATTAACTATGAGAACTTTAAAGTGTAACGCTTTAAATAAAATAAATTTTTAGGATAATATTAACTTCATGACAGATTATTTTGCACTATATAACGTGCATATTGAAGCTCATATATCGCAAAATTGTCAGTTAAATTTCCAACGATTTATTCGCCTCGTACTACTGTTATATCTCTCGGTGACGAAACGGAAAACATTGATTTTAACGATTAAATGTATGACAAGCAATTTATCGCATGTTATAACGAAATTGAGTGTGACGTATACATTTATTCCACATACTTAGTCACGATGTTAATAATTTTTATCATTTTTTCGGTGATATTAAATTTTAATTACATAATAAAAATATCATCTATTTCAATTGACAGTATACGTCGCATTCCATAATTGTTATCATAAACTTATGTTTACAAAAGTAAATGTTTCACAAATTAATACAAAGTATACTATTTTTGTACAAGACATTTAATAACTGTAGAAAAAAATCATCATGTTATTCTCTTTCTTTATGAGTTCAATATTACTCGAAGATAATTATTTGTTATATCATTTAAAAATCTATAACCTGAAATTTTTTTTTATGTTTAAATCGCTTTATATATGTGTATATATGTGTATTTATTAATAACAAATTTTTATCTATAACAAGATTTTTATTATAATTGACTCAAATATAATCAAATTAATTTTATGTTTGCTCTCAAAATTTGTTTACGTTAATACCTACTTTTAGCACTTGTCATCATAAATCGCGATTAAACCACTTGCAACATAAATATAAGTCGATTGTTTTTCTTCCAAAAATATCATGTTTTATTTTATCTCAATTAAATTACAATTTAAAGCATATAACATTACAGTAGAATGAATTAAATATGATCAAAATATAAATTTTGCTTCTAGCAGTCGATAGATAACGTAAAATATTATTATTAATTAATTATTAATTAATATATCATTAAACCTATTTGTTCCAAATTTTGTATTATTCTTTTTAATTTATTTAAAGATTGAAAAAATAAGACAAATAATTTCAAATAGGTATGAACTACAATTGTAGTAGGTAATGTAGTCATACCTATTTGAAATTATTGTCACTTTTGATCACATAACGATCATTTTTAATGGCAAAGCAATACTGCGTTTATACAAAAATCCAAGAGTCTCTACTATATTTTTTTTAATCGTATTTCTTTGACCAATTTCGTCTTAACAAAACGAGAAATGTGGGGACGTCGTTATTATTTATAATTGCGTATAAATTTTCCATAAAAAATCCGATTATTCGAATAATTTTTCCATCTTTAATAATTAAATCGCTTTTTACATGAGAAATAAAATAAAGATTATAACATTATTAAGAAAGAATATTATGATTTCACCCAACAATAAAGATGATCACGTTTTTAAAAGTAATTATAACTCTAAACGGGGGGAAACACACATAAAAATATTTTTCTTTTGATGTAGTTGTGTATAGCAAAAACAATACAACTTTATAAGTACAATTTCCATCATTTTCTTCTACTGTAATAATATTATTTGAACGAAGATACGTAAGCATTTGAATATCTAACACAATCTCGATATAAATCGAGCTATCGTGCAACGTTGTAATGAAATCCGGGATGTCGCTCTCTCATTGAGTGCCATTTATTCTACGAAGTAGCGCTGAGAATTCTGGATTCCATTGAGACACCTAGAGAAATATTTGTTATTTGCGCAAATAAATTAGAACGCAAAGTAAACTGTAACAATAAAATTACAGACAGTAAGTGAATTATAATTCTATTGAAAGAAAGCGTATATAGGGGGGGGGACCTCTATCAGAGAGAAATAATTAAAAATACATTATCAGATTACCGCTTAAAAAGTATGAGTAAGTTTTCTCCAAATATTTTCGTAATTATTCCAAGCAGCTTTTTATTTTCGCAACAAGCATGGAATAATATGTTCACGATGCTGGAAATCTGAAAATAAATTATATTGAGGAACAGCGACGTAGCGAATACCTTAAGTTAAACTATCTGACATTATTACGCTCATCTACTGTTACGTTGCTGTTTATTTTATAAAACATTTCTTAACAACAGCGTAAGTATCATCGATGGGCGTTTACCGTAAGTGCATCCTTATTTAGAGCAATTTGAAACTCAAGCAATAACGCACCTTGGCGTATGAAACCTCCGGATGCTCATCTCATCCGAACCTAACAGTTTACCTTTCGGCCAACTACGCGATGATCCGACGCGATAACGAAAATCTAAATATTTGGTAGACCATTGGTAAACCCTTGCATACGTGGTGGATATGTTATAACCCTCTTCGTGACCTACCACCCCTGTATCGGCCGCGACGGCTAAATTCTCGGTTGGTTGAGACTCAAGACACGAACTCAATTCTGGATCGCTGCGAGCACTCCACCCATTTGGGAACAACGGCCGCACTCAATTGTGTCGACTTCACCGAATCCCATACAGAGTGTCTTAGAAATTTCGCCGCTTTTTATTCATGTTCTCTTTAGTGAATTTAGATTCAATCTTTTCATGAAAAAAAAAATTGAAATTCAATAGTTTCTAAATTACAGATAATTCCATTGTTTTCCACAACAGAAGATGAAGGGATTTCATATACATACATAAAAACCAAGTTACGTTTTATAATGTGAGTACGCATATTTAGCCGTATAGAAACCCCTTACTGTGAGATTAAAATATCATGACAGTTTTACATAAAAGTTAAAAAAATAGCGGAAAGATTTAATGCCAAAGATATCTTTACGAAGAAAAAATTAATTAAGATATTTAAGAATGTTCATAGACATAACGTGACGAGAATTTTAGAACACCATGTACGTTAGATAAAACGGAGGCTTATCGTAGTCGGAATTAGGTTCGCAAAGAGTAGAAGAACGTTGCTACATCATTACGGTAGTTCGTTGGTTGCTACTCAGATTTTCTTCTTCGTCGTTTTTCAAACTCAGATAAAATAGATGGAATAGTCGATGATAACATGAAAAGTACCCGATATTGATTTTCAGTTTAGTGCTTCTTCCAGACAGGTGAGAGGAATCTATCTCATAAAAGATATAAAGCGTTGAATATTAGAATGTATTGAGAATGCACAAGCGTGATGTACACCTGTTTAGATAAATATGTAGAAATATTGAGATATACTTATTAAAGAAATATGAACAAATTCTACGAAAAATTAAATTAAAAATAAAACTCAATTTTTAAGTATTGTATATAGAATAGCTTCGATATTCATATATCCGCGTTATATCAATTTTTTTCGTTAGATATCTATTGCATAGGAAAAAGATAAACTCGCTGAATTTTAAATAGTGTTTTTGATGAATACTTTGTAAAAATATTTCAATCCAAGAGTGAAATAAAGAAAAACTCTTATCATTGAATCTTCGCTTCCCGGCCGTGATACGTATCTAACATTTCATTCAGATTTCATCGCAATCGATTCAACGATTCAACTACAATTTAGAGTGCGGACGTGTAGATGCACGTGCATAGCATCGCGAAGAATGATTGAATCGTGAGCAGTATCGTTCAGCCTTTGAATATGACGAATTAGTTTACGTGTGTACTTTTATTCTTCGCACGTTACTAATTTTATACAAAACTTAATGCGTTTTGAAACACTTAAAGCGAAACTTTGGTTGCCGCATATAAATAAATAGCTTCAGTTATACCGAATACATTTTAAGAGCAGGAAAAAGCCAAGAGAATGATAAGCTCTACATATATAAACATGTTTTAGTTTAAAATATTTTATGTGCTTTTACTTTTTCACTCTATCACTTTTCAATCCTTCAATTTATTATCAGAAAATTACACGTTTTGTATAACAAAATAATTTTATCCTTCCTCTAAGTAGAAGGAAAAGGATAATAATGAACACATTTTCGCGTTAATGCAATATTGAAAAGCGAATGTCGTAATTTCGTGCAGTTGTTCAGAAAATTCAGTCGTAACGAGCAAACATTTATCTTGACAAAAAATTAAGTTCCCACAATTAGAAAGTTTCGTCCACGAGAAAGTGGACTTTACGTTCAGTAGTAGTTCGAGTATATATTTCTCAACTTGCCAGGCTATTTCTCTATTCGCCAGGCACTCGGATGTTTACTTCGACGCAAATAAATTTTCTAATCAAGACCGCGGATTAAAATGATCTCTGCGAACTGTGTAACTTTGTCGATCGTGTGGACGCAATAAATTGATCGTAAATTTTTTACGCGTTTTCTCACATTTCTTCTCACTCAGTCTTGCACTCTATAGTCGATTGACGAATCGCTCCTCATAAAAAAACAAAACCGAAACGTAATCCATTTATGTCACATCTTTTCACGGCTGTGCATAAATATGCATATCGCGCGCTTAATTAAATTTTAAATCATATTTAATTAAATTTAAAAACTCATTTAATGAAAAAAGTCTGTATATAATTCACATATTTTTTAAGTGTTGTTCTCTCAAACCGCAATAATTATTCGTGTTTGACGAGAATTTAGTTATTAAGAGTTAAATAGAATTTAACGAATATTGACATTTGATGTAAATCAAATCACGTAACAAGAAGTTATCCAAAATATGATTATCGATCGATTTTAATCCATTCATGACCCAGAATTTTCATTGAGAAGAAATATCTTATTTTCCTTGAATATTTTATACTGTCAGAATTCTCTAATGAAGTTCCACTAAGTTTCCTCTCAGCAATTTTTTCCTAATTCTGCATTAAACTTTCTGCTAATAACAAACTTCGGAATGCTTTAATAATGAACATGAAAGGATTTATTGCCCGTTGTTCCTTTTCTCGCTCAACTAAGTTAGCGAATTCGATACGAAGACAAATGATAAACGCGTGCGCGAGCCCGAGTGAAAATGTATCTGAGCGTTCCAATGTCCTATATTAGGCCCCGTGAGAAAGGTCGTGGCACGCCAGTATTGGAAATCTAGCCGGACGCTACCTAGTATTTCATCTAGGCGCTAGATAGAATTATACTGGGGCGCCAAGATGGGAAAACTAGCCGGGGGCTAACTAGCGCCCGGCCAGTGAGGCAGAATCATAATAACCATTAGGGTATGCTCTTGCGTATGGCCCACTGTCCAATCAAAATATATAGCAAGCATACGTCATCATTAAGCGAAATTCGAACGTATGCTTTTAAACATGCCTTTCAATCCGAAAAATTTTCCGACTCCTTTCAATCCGACTCATTTTTTGTCTTATAATGATAATTTCCGCATCTTTTAACCGCACAACGTATTTTGAATGTGAAATCACTTGACTTTGCACTACAGAATTTATTCGGCATGCTGCACATGTATTGGCGACATGGCAACCATATTACATTGACACGAACCCCTCTGGATATAGCCGAAGGCTGGCCGAATGTGATGTATGCTTGATACATGCGCAGTGGTCTATCACTGATTGAGCATACCCTTTAACTTCTACCATGATAATAACCATTTTTTAATATAACTAATGTTATTTAATAATACGAAGTAAAAAGTAAGAATAAGAAATTGACCAAGTCACAGTCGACATATCGACGACAGTATTCTTCTTGCAATCGACTGTGATTGGTCAATTTTTTACACTTACTTCCTACTCCGTGAATTATAGACGACGCATTATGCGTTTAAAATTCATTTTAAATCTAACTAAATTACCCTGTTCCTTCCTAGATAGCGATTAGACAAATTTAATATCTTGGGGCAACACACTGCTTCGTAATCAAGGCCTAGACAATTTTCTCAAATTTCAGCGGCACCACCTCGCGAACGAGGACCTAGACAATTTTCCAATATTGGGCCTACAGCGCATCGCCAGGGCCAAGAAAGTTTTCCAATATTGGGGCTGGTCATTATTGCTGTTACTGCTCAGTATAGCCCTAGGCTAGCCTTCCAATATAGCGCCTACATTAACTCGTGGAAAACTAGATGGGGCCCATATAGCGCCATGTCATAATTTCCACCCGGGAGAAGCAATGGTTTAAAAATTGATTCTCTCTATTGCCAAAACGTCAGAGTTTAAAGTACAATTACATGTATTCGATGTGAAGAATGTTACTCGGAAAATATATCGCTGAAAGATTTAATTACCTCAAAAATGAACAAGTCACTGTAGCACGAAAATTGTCTCGCCATAAACGGTAAATTGAAAAGCGGTTTTGTCATTCAAATATTTAATTTAGGACGGTTTGGTTCGCCATTCTACGCTATTGAAATATTATTCCCATTTCTTTAAAAACGGTCTCTATTCGCGACAATCCAATTTTTTTTTAAACGATACTGGTCAAATAATCAGTGCAACCACTCTTGAGTCTACTTCATCCATTTTACACTGGAAAAACGCACGAAAAAAGTGACGTGACGTGTGAAAGCGAAATCCTATATTCCGTCGCGTACAGCACCAGTTAGGGGCAACGCATTTTACTACAGACACAATCCCAGCGCCGAAAATAACGTTAGGTTCGTCGACATATTGGTCGTTATGCGTATGAACGTGCCGAAAGTTCCCTCGTCACTTCGTACTTGATCCGTTGATTTTCAAATGTCCTTGCCTGAAAGGGCCACAGAGTTAGCGTTCTTGAATATCAATCTGGTGAATCGGAAATGTAATATCCGTTACGTATCTCATGGATGTCAGTAGATATCTGCATGAAGTTATGACAATGACTCGCATATATTTTCTGTGTGCTGAAGCATACTTATTAACCTATTTCTTTGTAGATAATAGCGGATTTGTTATACTATAGAAATCAATATATTATTTAATGACTAACGCATTATAGAACTTGAAGGTTACTTTATCTATATATAGGAATTAAAATTCTTTTTTTATGCCATTGATGACGAGAACAAACATTGCATAATATTGCGATGAAATAATCGTAAATAAAGTTTTATCATGCTTTATTTATGTTATATATAATATAATTATAGTGAATTATAGACGATGCATTATGCGTTTAAAATTTATTTTAAATCTAACTAGTTTACCCTGTCTCTTCCTAGATAGCAACTAGACAGATTTAATATCTTAGGGCAACGCACTGCCTCGTGATCAAGGTCTAGACAGTTTTCTCAAATTTCAGCACCACCTCGCGAACCAGGATCTAGACAATTTTCCAATGTTGGGCCTACAGTGCATCGCGAACCAGGGCCAAGAGAGTTTTCTAATTTTGGGGCTGGTCATTATTACCGTCACCGCCCAGGCTAACCTTCCAATATAGCGCCTATATTAACTCGTGGAAAACTAGATGGGACCCATATAGCGCCAGTTCGTAATTTCCACCCGAGCAATTACATGAAGTAAAGTAAAAAAATTTTATGATATATTCCTGTTTAAATTTATTTTTTTTTATATTTAACATAGGTATATATAGGTAATCTAAAATTTTTTCCCAATTTTTAATGTATAATAAATAGCATCTTTGATTAATCAATAATTTCAAGCGCATTATTGATTCATGAGGTTAAACCAAGTACTGTTCGATGAACAGCTAATAATTGTTTCTGTTTGATTAAATTCATGTAATGATCTGATTGTGCGAATATGATTTATAATGTATTGCTTCATTAATATAGTATATAATATTATATTCACTATAATATATATGCCTGAATATTAGATCATTAGAATTAATAAGCATATATTATTAGAATTAATAAGCAATGATCTGGAGATAATTTGCACTCATACATATAGACTTGATATCTTTTTGCGTTATACTTAATGCCACTTGATTTCTCTTTTCCCATCTCGTAAGAAGTAAAAAATGCTTCAAGAGAGAAAAATGCTTCGTGCACTCAGGGGCTCATTAAACATCTTTTAGTCGACCTCACTTTGCTCAACTTTTTCCGATCTTGTTCGACAAAACTTAAATGTAATTTTATAGACATCCAGGCGCATTTCAAGTTTCACGGGTTCGTGTATTTTTTAAGTACCAACATAATTATAATTCGGGATATATATACTCCATTTTCTACAAAGACAAAACTTATATGGAAAACGGTCGAATATTATCGTCGCAAGGAATGAATTACTCATTTCCGCAAATAAACGCATATCTCATTGAAACATCTCTACTGGGACATCCCTTCATCACTTTCAGGAAATTCTATGCCATGGTTTCTGCCACGATGAAAATGTCACATGACCTAATTCGTGAGACTTCCGACTTTGTAAAGGTACTTTGTAAAGGTTTGGAAACTGCGTTAACAAAGGTAAACTTTAGCCAGGTTATCTAATTTTCTTTTATCAAATTTTTCGCATCTTTTACTTAACTTTTAAAGCCTCAGTTACTCGCAAATTGTGAATTTATTTTGATCGCATTTGATAGCACTTAACATTTCATCGAAAACATTAATTTCTTAATTAAAAAGTTACTTTGTTCGATTAAGTGAAGTCAGACTTATATAAAGCATTTTCATAATAACGTTGAAAATTTCAAAATAATATTTAAATATACTATTTCTTTATGCATTTTTATTTTATAAAAACCTATTGTATTTGCAATGCAAATATATAAAGTTCAATTATTTCAATTTAATATAATAATTTAGAATTTAATGACGTAAGATTGATTTGAAAAATCTCACGATCATTTAAAAATTTATTAATGAAATTCAAAATAATAATAACCTTAATGCAACTTTATTTATTACGCTGTTAACATTATTTTAATAGATTATACATATTGTTTCCTTTTTTTATCATCTGCTCAATTAATGTGTAAACAAAATTGAATTAATAGCGAATTTTAAACTGACATTCATTTAATAATTGACGGTACCTATTGCAAAACATTGCATCACCAGGAATTAGAATCTAGATATAAGAATTTAAAAAAATGCAAATTATAGGAATATTTTCTGCGAATTATTGATCTAAAATTCATGTTACGCTTTTTCAAAATAAACAATTATGAGAAAAACAAATAGATTGTAAAAGAGTATAAATTATTCATGCAACGTAATTATTATAAATGACTGTATAATGCGCAATCATAGCTCCCTAAGCTTGTCATATACAGAATCTGTATTACAGATATATACCGGCTAATTTTCAACTAATAAATTATCGCGAAATCAGTACGCTGTACTTGACGCATATTGAACATAATTACTGATATATACGAATTACTGATGTATACGAAGTTATATTAATTTCAAGGTAGATAGCAAAAGTGTAGATATGTATGTATAATACATACAACGTCATGTTAAAGAAAAATCTGATAAAAGTATTTATTTTTTAAATTTAATGATAATAAAATTTGAGTAAAGTAAAAACACGTGTATTTTTACTGTTAGATCAACATTTCGCTAAAAGTTTTTCTATTTTGTCTTTAAAAATAGTATTAAGAGAAAGAGATTTTGATGTTTTAATGACAAAAATCTGAGCTGATAATTCCTGGCTTATAATTTTTGTGATGTGCCACACCATCGTCCACGCTAGCAAACATCATATATAGTTTATTTCTTTTTTTAAATCAATTTGCTACAAGCAATGGAACATGTGTTGAAAAAACATCGCTCTCTGACGGCTCGGACAGATATGCCGCACATATGTGTGTACACTTTAACGGGCAGAGACATATGTTGTACTATTTCTATATTTTGGAAAACAGCGATAAACACTGACAGGAAAAATGTGATTTTTTTACATCCTTGTATACGTTCAAAATGCATTTAATCTGCATTTCACGGATTGCAATAAAGTAATAAATTCAAACTTCTGATTGTTTTATCATTTAATAGTATATATATGTATATATATTATATATGTATCTATCTTATTTTATAATACAAAAAATAATTAAACATTATACATTATATGTGCTGTATGAAATATTTAATAATTAATTAAAATTATGTGCTACTACTGTAGATATTATATCGGAATACACGGATATTCCCTTCATCTTTTAATTATTTGTCTCATTCCGGAGTCTATATATTAACTAACAGTCTGTAAAATTATTGATTTAAAATTAATAAATGTAACGATCAAAATTTTATTTAGTAACTGCGAAATACAGACGAAAGATTAGCTATATAGAGAGCTTTGTAATTATGTCACTATAATTATGGAAATGATGTCTCGCTCTAGAAAACTTTCTAATGAAGCTGAGTGAAGATGTTAAACTTTGATACTATAAAGACTTATTCGCGATAAATTCACACACTCAAGCATAATATCGAGTGACAGGTCACGCAGTAAGTGCAAGTAGACAGGTAGACAACATGAAAATGCATAAACTTGAAGGCGAAGTAATCAGGAACAAGGTAGTTACATTGCCAAGCATTTTGAATAAAGTAAAATTTTCTCCTGACGTTTAAAGACTGTTAATTAAAATTTGAAACTACGAACTAACGTCAATAGTTTACTTCTTGAATATCATTACATAAATGATATTAATCGGAAGTCCGTCGGCAAACCAAGTTCTCTCTAATCAACGCAAACTTGTTATAATTTCAATTCAGACTCGTCACAACCAGTAGACAACTATTGTAAAGCTATTGCAACTCACGACAGTTCCACTTGCATAGATTGACAAAGGCCCGTATTCATATTCGGTATTCATTATATGCAGCCACGTAATCCTCATATAATGACGTCGAGTGTATTATTTTAGACAATTAAAATTATGAATTTTTTAATTTCGAGAACCCGATTAGTATTTAAATTTAGATTTTAAAATTATGAAAAACCAAACCAGTAGCAATAATTTGTAGGTTATAAATATAGCGTAAATTGTTAAAAATTTGCACGTAATAGTATATGTAATTAAATATGTACAAAGAATTGGACTTCATATTTTTAAAAACTTATTCTCGCACCATATTTTGCTTGAGTCAATCTACCGAAATTGCGAACCGTTGTTCGCGCCTTTGTAATCCGCGAACAGGAAGAGCAAATTTCACAGTTCGCACGCGATGGAATTTTAACTGGCCACTCCCAACTCTAGCTATCACGAAGCATAATCGTATTTGCTCGACTGTCTGGACGATGATCGACAAAAGTGCTATTCGTTACTACATCGATATGCCCAGATCAATCTGCGTAACCTCGGGAAAAAGTACGAATGTACTGTCACTCGAATGTAAACGAAACGAGTATATTCATTCGTCTATGTACACACACAATTCAGTAGCACAAAGTAATCAAGAAAGGTTTCCGTACAGAAATCATTAACCCTTTTGCTTTGTTTTATCTTCGTGAAATCTCGATAAAACTAAATCAGTTTCATGGATTTTCGATTGCAGGTCAAACAATCTCAAACGAAATTTCTTTTTCAAAATAAGATAGACAAATTTTGTTAATGCAATATTTTTATTATATTATGCTTTGCATTAAAACGGTAGTATTAATTTAATTAATCTTGTTGATTCCTTATAGATTTATTTGCTCTAAATTCCTCAATACTGTGATACATAAAAATTACCCGCGATTACCCGTGAAAATTTTAAAAGCAAACATATCGAACGCAAACATATTATTTGACTTACGTCCACGATGGTCTCGATAAGAAGTAATTATAAACAATTGCTAATTGCTACCGATTATGATTATTAGGCAAAACAGATTGGAAATTATTATCGTGAATATTAGACAAATATATTCTTCTACGATATGATACTGTTTTTTTTCACGGCTTCTATCATATACTTACTGCATCACAGTTGATTTAATGGAGTGCATCGTCGTCCTCATTAGCGAAGGTGCAACGAACAAGTGCTCGCGCATACATTTTCTGTACAAGAACCTGATATATGTGTTTAAATTTTTACGTAACATGAAGTAATTCTCTCCACGTCATTAATAGTAATGGCAATGCAGATAGTATATTATTATTGTTGTTATTATTATTATTAATATTATTGTATCTGTGAATGTTCATGCTTTCAAATGATCGATATTTAAGCAATATCAACAAAAAGTAATGGATACACATAAATACTTGCGCAATTTTTGCCTTTGATAAAACCACGCTTTTCACGTCATGCTTTTCACTAAATCTCGGTAATCTTTTTATGAATCCATTCATGTATCAAAAAGATTTTTTTCAAAAGCAAATATCACAAAAATATTTATATATTGCACGTTTATCAATCATAATATCAAAATCATGTTATAACTTTTCATTACAATATAATTTAAAGAACGAAAGAGATCTTCATTAAGATATTTTTTATTTTGTTTCATGCATATTCTTATTATAAATTTTCTTCTGCAAATTAACTCTGCGGGCGAGGACATGACTTTTATAAAAGCACATGCTACGTTTGCTTGCATTATCATTTTATATATGTCCTTTGAGCAAGAGATAACATCTTTTTCTACAGTTTTTCAAAAGTGACGCAAATTTTTCGAGTCCATGATCCCACACACTCATGCAAAATGATTTAGTCAAAAATTCAACAATGAAAATGGGCGCGTCAAGTTGGTATGGCTTTGGACACAAAAATATTTCAATGAATGTGAGAGAGATACGATGTTATAAACCATCGATTTCTGTGCAAAGTGATATATTGCTTTTCTACGAATTATGCAGCCATTTTCTATCTGGCGTATAGTAATGAATACATAAAACGCATAAAAAACGTGTAAAAAAATTTTACCTATCAATTTTTTTAATTAGAATCTTTTTTTGTTATTTACCCGAAAAAAATCTCGTTCATAAATGTACATTTTTAAAATAATTAATATAAATGGACAGAAACTTTATACTTTATCTGCAATGGACGGAATAGAAAGGCATGCTTTAATAGATTCGTTATTATATTCATACGAAACACTTTGTATCACGATTTGAATATTCACAATCGCCATTCCTTTCGATAAATTGCTTACATTATTTTGTTTTTATTTTTATCGAACAAATTATTAACATTTAATTTATTCTTTTTAATATTCTTTGTATCATATGTACAGTTATTCTATAGAAATTATTCCATAACGCACAACATACACATGTACACGCGCGTACCACGTGAATCCATTTTTTGAATATAAATGACGCTTGCACAAAATTCAGTATAATAAATGGACGTACAAATAATTTCGATTTTCATTTTAATTTTATGGATGATTTACATGAATGCAATTTCAATTTAGGATTCCTATTTCACGTTGAACTTATATTCTATTTTTTATATTTTTGGACTCCAATGTTATTATAATTAGATATTATAGTCAGTAAAGTTAACAGTCAGCAAAATGTAACGTTAACAAAACTTTAATTGAAACAATGGAGAGGTATAAAATTTATTCACAATTCAGGCTGTGTGTGTGGTAAGTGTAACTTGCTTTTGTTACTTCCGCTAGGAAATGGTGGGAAATGGACTATATTGTAGCTGATCCGGTTGAGAAGTACATGCACGAGATATGTGCGTTTCTCTAGCGTTTCTCTGGCACTGTGATTTTCATTTCAAGTAAATATACTTCTCAGTAATATAATCCTAATTATTTTTAAATTATAAATGATTCACAAATAATGGAGAAAAATTTTACAATAATATTAATAGCACAATGGTTACGGTTTTGCATTTATTTTCATATATCATTTGAAATGGATTTTCTTATTCTTTTACTATTTGTAGTCATAAATTGCAATGGATAGAGATTGCTTGTACGTATAATTTACAGTTACGCAGATTTATTTCAACCACATAGATTTTATTAGAACGCTGTTCCTAAATCATATATACCTGGTTATTATTAAAGGGTCGTAAGATTATTTCGTTTTGAGAGATCGCCTTCGCGTGCCGTGTTGTACTATGTAGAAGAGATACTATGCGAAAATTTCTGATTGCACGGTCAAGTACGAGAGTGAGCATACCGTTGTTGTACCAGATAATTGCTCTCCTCACGCCGTTTACAGACTTGATTTGCTCATAATTAAAATGACTCTCGAAAATATTCCACGAAAAATACCAACGAATGTCGCCGTTGTAGAAAGTTACGCGTTGAAAAGATTTAAGCAAATTTTTAAGAGTAATTTTTAACAAGCACAGAATTTTAATCGCTCATGCGACATGAGATTATATTTCATCGATACTATTTAACAAAATTATAAACGAAAACTTATGCTTATTTATTTTTATTCTGCAAAACTTTTGAATGTGAACAGCTTGCGAAAAATCTGTCAGCAATGCAGCGAGATCCAGTTTAATTAAGGATCAACTCGACGCAATTTTTACTTAGTCGGAAATTGTGCCGCTGTAATTGCGGGAATAATTGTTCCTCTAGATTTTCATGTCGCACTGCGTGAAAAATTTATATGACGAAATTCTAGGGAATGGATCCAATATAATATATGTATGTACTAAAAAAATGTAATATGAAATATAGAAATGATTTTCACAATATGAAACAGTATAAATAACAAGTTGAAACAAAATCACTTTAAATAACAATAAATAAAAAATATCTGCTTGCGTGAGTATTAAATTTCGATGAAACGTCATTTAATTCCAATGATCTGTTTATTAAAAGAGATACTTCATTGCAGAGTACAGTATTACATACAATGCACGTACATTACACTATTTCATAAACAGTACATGCTTAGTAAACAATATATTTTCGCATGGATCAAACAAATGGTCCGGAGCATTCTGCATAACTGCATATTTTTTACTGTCTCTTTCAAACGAGTGCATTCTGTAGTTCTCTTGGCGAGTGATATTTTTATCAAAGAATGTTTTGCATTCTCTTTCTTTGAACCTTCCAAGATATCTCACATTTTTCTCAAAATTTCTTTCGCCAGTAGTGCATGTAACAACATTTGCACGTAAAAGATAGCACCTCTAGAATGAGAATAACGAAACGCGATGTTATCTTCTGATGAAATGTGATTTGTTGGATATTTATATTTAAAAGTATTCTCCAAGTATATTACAGGTACAGTGTTGCAAGAACCGAAAACAGCTAAGAGTTATTCATTCTAACGTGATCGCAATGTACAGATTCTGGCGCGCTTGCCTCTTCGGTCTTAGTTTATTCAAAGACGATGATGCAGCCGCGTCAAAGTGCATTCGTGTGTATCGAGCTTGTATCTTCGGTCGAATGTTCGAGAATCTAAAGCCTGTCGCAACAACAGTAAGGTGTATCTGTACTTTGGGAGAATTAATGCAATATTTCTTGCTGTCCACTTTCGTAAGCATCTAAGAAATCGGTAACACTAGAATCACCGAAGATCCCATTTTGACTTCATTAATCAATTCAATGTTTTGTTTTTTATTAAATATACAATACAGAATATTATAAATACGTGAATATAATATAAATAATTTTAATGATACGAATTATATCAAAATAAATCTTCATTCAATCAAAAATAAGGAAATCACCTATAATTGGCATCTTCGACAGTTCTAGCGGGACCGTCAATAGTTCTAGCGTTAACGAGGAAAACTTTGTAAACGGCTTCTCGATTCCAATGGGAATAGCAAATTTGCAAAATCTTATTACACGCTACTAAAAAACGTCTGACGCAGACAGTTTTCGCAAACGAGTTCGGTTTTTACCGGCTGAACGTATATCACAGTTATTGAAAAGCGGGATATTCTTGCATTACATCAATCACTCTAATGGAAAATTTTATTTTAAGATTTATCGCTGTTTAATCTACGTTCGCAAAATAAGACGCAGAAACAAAATAATCTTCGTTTATGTTTTACGGAAAGAATATCATAGAGATTGTGTGTGTTGTGAAAATAAATAAATCGAGCTAATAAATCTCGAGATCGCTCGGATTTAATTTTTTATATAATATCTGGAAATAGGTGACGTAAAATGTAAAAGCAATTTCTACTCTTTGCTGTACTACAACGAGAATTTGCTTTTAGCCGACACATCGTGACGCGATGCGTGGATATACACGAGCATCGTAATGGAAGAGGTGTATTGTTCACCGGACGAGGCACGCCAAGCCGCATCATTTATAGCTTCAGTGTTTCCTAATGTAGCAGCTTGTTACTTGCGATTTGGTGTAATGCTTCATCCACTACGAACTTTCTCCCTTCTGATTCCTCTAGACACGCACCCACATCAGCGTTTCTTTTCTAACGTAATATATTCTCATATCCATCAGGAAGATTACCATTTCGTAATTTGTCAGCGCAATATCGCGGAAAAAATTCAGGATCTTACCATTGTTAATCATGAAATACGAAATAATGTTTTCATATAATTATTCAAGTATAATAAAAAACATTGAGAAGTATAACGAATTTATAGCACCGTCATACTAATGCATATTTAATAGATTCAGTTATTTTTTCAAAAGAAAACAACGCGTTAAAATTATGTATATACAAGTTTCTATTTTTCATGAAAATTCATTCTCTCGTGGCCATTTAAAGTATTGCTTTTTCTCTCGTAAAATATAAAATGAAGCTTCCGACTTCGCAATTTTTTTTTTTTGCCAAACAATCCTTTAAGAAGTTTATAATCCTCTCAGATGTAGAAGTTTTCTAGAGAATTATGATCTAAATTTCTTTTGAATGTTAGTGGCCACCGCGTATAGCTATCAAGATCACGCTGAAGCGTGCAAGACTACAGCGTACGTATATAAAACAAATTCCCACGTTCTATGAATATTACATAAAATATTCTCGAGAGTGCAAATTTTTTCTCATCCGGTTCATTAAGTATGCGCTTATGTTAATTCAGAGTCGGAATTCAAGTCAAATTGAGTAACCTCGGTTAATCATGAGTTCTTTACGAAGTTAAGATAGATTTCGTTCCGTCAGTCAGCTGTCTTTAACGTCGACAAAGTTTGCAGAGTTTGTGAGAAACTCGTTAACATACATTTTATTGACGCGTTGGTAGGCGCTATTAGCACGCCTACTAACGTCGCGTTACCCAGGTCTGAGTAGAACGTGTCGTAGCGGTATGTAAACTGGCTATGAATTAACGATTCGCACACAGCATTAAGAGCTATGAGCGCATGTGTACATCCGCGTAGTAAAATGTCGAAGTGCACATAACATCGAACTCAACTCGACACGTATCCACATGGCCACGTTCGCTATGTCGTATTCCTTCCACAGTGCACTCCAATAATCACATATCATCGAAGTAAGTAGTTAGCGGTGAAACAGGTTGATTAAAAAATCAGTCGTAGTTTAATGATTAATCCATACTAATGACTTTACCGGTAATATGTATGTACAAAGCTTCTCGATAATCTTCGATTCGATGTTACATCAAACTGAATAGAGCTGTAATCTAAGTTATAGTAAATATTCTACTCTGCTATTGTAATATGTATAATAATATATAATTATGTTAATTACATGCAAAATAGAAATGCAAGGTACGATATTTTTTTGCATAGCAACATTGTACGTCGATACAACGTATCAATTGCAAACAGATATCACCGTTTTCCAATACCGCAAATCTAAATAAAATCGTACGCAAAATATCCTATCACATGCATGCGTATCAACCAGTTTTTGGGTATTACGTAGTACCGGTGGAAAAATCACGCGGGAATTAATTTCACTCTTTTCCGAAAATAAACTGCTCTTTTCCTTTTTTTGCAATCCAATCTGACATCGGTGGAAAGAGCAAAAATATGCCAATTCGAGTGAATGTTTCTGTTCAATTATCTCGAACAAGTTTAGTCCGCGAATGAAAAAAGATATAAGAGCGAGTCGAAAAAAAAAGAAATAAGACTTTTTTGGCAGGTTATTTTATTGCGTGCTCGTTATAATCTCGCGTAGCAACTTTAATTGGCCGAGCTAGAGAACTAGGTTGAATTAGTTTAAATTCGTGGACTTTATTATCGCATTATCGCTGCGCGTGCTTTCGCGGTCGTTAATTTTTCACACCAAAAAATAGTTTCTCAAGCTATATAGGTGAAACAAGCAAATGCATTATTGATGATATTGATAAACATGACAAATGTCGTTGAAATACATACCTATCTAATATGCATTGGCATAGATACGATGATAAGTTAGTGGATCAATTAATTCGTAGATTGAAATCAGAAATTGAAAGATTAACACGTTGATGTTGTCTAGTGTGTTCGATTTAAAATTAGGAGTATCCGGTGTCTCGAATGTACCTTGTCCAATTATGAGTAATGAGGTCGACCCATGCTAGCGCGCGTATCAAATATGACGGAATGTAGTAACTCAACCAAAGCATGAAAGATATTTCCAATTGGAATGTAACGTGTTTTGAGAGCATGAATAACTCCTCATATCCC
Source organism: Mycetomoellerius zeteki (assembly GCF_001594055.1). NCBI lineage: Eukaryota > Metazoa > Arthropoda > Insecta > Hymenoptera > Formicidae > Mycetomoellerius > Mycetomoellerius zeteki. The sequence goes on from NW_017257208.1 coordinate 201,502, forward strand.
TGTTGATAAAATATAGATTCTAAACTTTGCGACATTAAATAGTATCGCTAATTAATATTAAACTACATTTCTTGATTCTATACAAGGCTTTCTAAATCTAAATATTAAAATTGAAAGCAAACGTTAAAAGAAACAATTAATATTGGAGTAAATCTGTGCATTGTTTGATCTAATAAAATAAAAATTACTATCTATGATAATTTTTTATAGATAAATAAAATAGCGAAATAGGAAACGCACCTAACGAAAAAAGTTACAAAAACTTCGAACGTAACGTTATAACGTTGTTATAGCATTGAGTTAATAAAACATACTTTATGTATATAAGGCCGAAGTCGTCACGTAAAATAATGCATAATAAACATGCAATTTGAATAATATTAAAATGCAGTGCGAACGTAATATCCATAACTTGTTTCCGATTTACGCGATTAAATTCATTGTTTAATGCACTAATCTAATATATGATTGATATGTTATTACAATACAATAATGCAATATTGTAACATCGCGTTAAATAAGATTGACAAGATTGATAACTGCAATAACATACGTTCGGAGCAAGAATTAATTGACTTTTACGATTCAACACCACTGGCCTAACAACCTAAAAGCAAAGCCAGCTTAATTATCTAACAACTACGTAGATGCTATTCCCGAAGGACGAGAAACTCTCGTGTATACTGGTAAGTCAAAAGGTAGAGTTATCCGGCGAAGGGGTTGTTAAACACGATGTTTGGGACGGAAAATGTAAATGTACTCTTCTCCAATTCGCTACCACTTTCGAATTACAGTGGAATGAAGCAGACGGTCAGCTTTATGTAATGTTTAACAGTAAAAGCATTTTCAGATTGTGTATTTCAATAAAAAATATATACATCTAAAAGCATGCGTAATCCTCTATAATCGCTCTAATTTGAAAGATATCGTTAAAAAATATGTATAAGATACCAGTAATAATAAAATTATATTCATACAAATTGTGTTTTATGAAATGTATTAATTTTATAAAGTATTAATATATAGTTTTATAATGTATTAATCTATATATTAATTTTATATCTTTAAATAATAACTTCCAATATTTTGAGAATTTAATATAATGCAATTTGAAAGTGATAAGAAAAATGAAAAAAGAATTTATTTCTTTTATATATTTTATTTATTTGTATACAAAATATCGCGTTGTGTAATAATTTATGATAATTTTAAAAACATTCTCAAAATTAATTATATTTACAAATAAAAAGCATTTAAAGTTGTTTAACGATACTGTTAAATATATTTTATATTTTTACGTGCCCAGAAGAGTTAAGTTTCTAATTTTAATAAATTAAAAAAAGTAAGTCGCTACATTTCTTGATAACTTTATTTTATCTTCTTATTTTATTATACAGAAACTATTACACGGAAAGTTTCTTACTTATTAAAGTTATACAGTTTTCTTCCTCCCGAGGACGTAAAAATTTATTACATGACGTAGATATTGGACATAATTACATTTTATAAAGTATTAAACATTTAGATATTTAATGTTAACAGTTGGACACTGCCATACGGCCTTGGCGTTTATTTTTGCGTGCTATATACAGCGCACTGTTACGTACGCAATATCGCTATGCTATCGTTCGCGCATCGAAAGCGGGCAAGTATGGTGCGAGTTGCTCCGCTACTTATCGTCACGTTATTCTTCGAAACGCGATCATTCTTTGCAAGTAATTAATTCGACGATTTGTGTAGCAAGGCCATAACTTGTCGAAGAATATATTACACGATTTTTTGTTTAAAATAAAAATCACCGTAATACGATATCAAAATTAAAACATTATTTTATTTAAAGAACAAAATAGAAATAATAATATCATTTTTAGACCGCGTATGTGAGAGACACAACCGATAAATAAGAACCCTATACGGTCGAAGCTAGATCTTAAAATGCTTTACATAAATCAATCTTGAATCACTAAATATGATATATATATATATATGTATATATACTTGACATATATACCACAATTGTAGTCTAACGAACTGTGCACCGAAATATTTCCGGACTAAACACAATTAAACCACTATAGTAATTTCGCGAATTAAATTAAAATTCTAATAATTTCGATGCTCAATCAGGCATCATATTTCAAAGTATTAATATGCTGAAAAACTGTAATTTAACTTATTGCGAAAAATAGAAGTAAATAGTTGATTTCGTTCCCCTATGCGGTTAGAAGAACTTCCATTTTATTTTCAAATACATTTTACTCTATACAAAATAAATTTAATAATAAGATTGGAAATAAGTTTAATAAGTTATTAAATTAATTTTGTATATTAATGAATTCATTTTGTAAATTAATAATTAAATTAGAACAGCAAACATACATACGAAGTTCTTATTATTTAACGAACGGAATATTCGATATGTATCTATTAAACAAAAATAGATTGATATTTCCTAGAAAACTACCGACTGTTATGCTATAGCCTTGGCACTTATTTTAGGTTATTTTAAATCATACCGCACATTTTATGCTCGTAAGGCCACCTTGATGTCATTCAGACATCAGACTTCGACATTCAAACAGATAGACAGAAGCGCATATTGCTCTGTACGTGTATCGTCGCATTGTTGCATCGAAGTCATCATGGAGGCCAATTTAACCCTATTAATCTGTTCTTTACTATACAATTATACTTTTTGGATCAATATAATTAACAATAATTATTTTTAATGATTTTTATTTTAAGTATCTCACATTACACTTTGAATTTCTCTTTAATTTGCCTATAATAATAATTTACCGATTATCACTTCCAAATTAAAAAATATCATACAAATAGTCTGATGGAACAATTTAAATAACAAAGAGCCTCGATGTATCTTTGATTATAATATTTATTTCAGGTAATTACTCATTGCAGTTATTATTATAAGAATGCCATACAAGTGTCGCGCGATCCTGTGTCCTGATATAATTAGTTCGTAATTAAATATGACTTTACCATGAACGCGCATGATCGTAATTAACCGTGTTTTCACGAGTATTGTATCGTGATGATAAAGAAATATGAAAAGAAAAAAAGGCCTAGGCATTGAGGTAAGAACCATAAGACAAATAATTTATTATTCATACATATGTTACTTATAATTTTTATCGTCTTTTGTTAATATGAACTATTTAAATAAGAATTAAAGGAAGAATATTTCTATTAATAAAATTGTGTGTGTATCAAAATTTAAATAAATTTAACATAATTACATACTTTCATTTTTAAAAAAACACTCTTGGAAGCTTTCAAATTATTTTATTGAGTAGTTACTTAAAAAAGATAAATAAAGAATTTGATGTGATAATTATTTTTTCAAATATTAATTATTTTGGACGCTGCTATATAACTTGGATTTTATAATTGTATATTGCAGATTAATGCAGCAATAGAGCAATTACTCTCCCGCTGCGCATCGTATGAATATCAGATTTTATTTATTTTATAATCAAAGTAATAGACCTCTGACAAAATGTTATAAATCTCATAAATTTATTGATAGACTTTAACAGAATATTACAGATAAATATAATATCTCGTAAATTTATTATCTGAAAATGGATCGATGCGATAGATTAATGTCAATATTTAATTCATATATATGTAAAATCATATGTCAATTTATTATGCATGCGAACATGTACAATAATGAGATCATACAGAGATTGTTATATCAATACATCATTTATCGGCGTTGTTAAATATTTTATTTTTAATATTTCGTGCAGGTACAATAAAATAATAATGAGAAATTCTGTCTAGTTTATCCAATTAAAAATGTGCTAATTGTGTATTTATTTCAGTTTTATTATATCTTCTTAATAATTTTTCGTAGCTATCTATATTTATTAATAACTTGATTTTACATTACTAGATATAACAGGCGCGCGCTTAGCGCGCGCTACTGAACTTTTAATATTATATATGCAAATATGCATATAATATTTATTAATCGATTACACTTAACTTTCGATACACATAACCGTCAAACACGCGATCTCCACAATAACAGCCGCTCACGAAGTAAGCGCAGCGAGAGAACCAAATCGACACGACACAAAGTTACGCACGCGATACGATCGAGCTCCAGACAATCAATTCGCATCGCGGAAAAGAGACAACAATGAATTCGATTATCGATTTAACATCTCAATTTTATAATAAATATAAAAGCAGGATTTGAAATAAAATACCATGGAAATCAATAAACATTTTATCACATCATCATATCGTCAGGATTCTTGGCTACGCTAAGAAATACGTGGTTTATTTACATCTCACAATACAATCATACTTGTTCCTATGAATACGAGCGTCATTCGCAGTTGTTGCCGCAACTTGGCGCGAATAATATGCATCTCCGATCGCGCCGACACCTACTACACGAAATGTAAATAGCATTTTGCGTACTAACCGAGTTTCTCGGCAGCTTACGACAGTTTTCAAAGTTCCTTTACGTTAAGCTGCGTAAAACTGAATGAATGAAAATGATCAAGCTCGGAAAATTGCATTCATCGTCCAACTGTAACATGCTCGATGCGACGCTTTTTAATGAAATTATAACTATGCGTATTTTATTTTCGAGTATGTGAATCCAGCGTATCTACGTGGTCGCAAACCAAATTTTTTTGCTGCCAGTAGTTTTAATCCAATTTTAATTTCATATCGAATGTAGTAGAAAGCGACACCGTGGACACATAAAAATGTAATAACACCTTTAAAATCAGGAGCGAACAAAGTTAAAATTGGATTTGGAAATAACCGTATTAATCTCCTATAAATCGTGATTTTCTTTTCTCAATGCAGCAATTGCGATAATTCAAACTGTCAGATTATATTGTTTAAATTGAGACACACGATATAAAAAAGCGCGACTTTTATTATGACTGAACGCTTAATATAACACGAAATATAATTCTAGAGATGCCTATAAAACTTAGATACTTGAAATGGATACTTCACTATTTTCAGATACTATCGTGTATTTAGTAACCAATCCTTCAGCAATAAATCAGAGGTGCAGAGATCGAAGAAATGGGTCAATTAATGAGGTTAATATTTCAAGACGATTCGAATCTGGAAGAATCTTGTTTAACGTACTGATTTATTGCAGTACTAGCCAAGAATTCTAAAAGCAATTTAGTACTCTAAATATCACCCTGTCAGCGGTAAATCTTTCTTTATCGAATGGACGAAATTGCAAATTCTTTTAGATCAAATGTTACTCGGTGCAGTCATTGTTACAAAGCGTAAGGGTCGTAACGGTTATTAAATTTTTTACATGCAAGCGAAAGGAACACAGTCTATCGTCCACTTTGTAGACTAAAACTAGCATCAAATTTTTTTAGTTTATATAAAAACTATAGCATCTCACAAAAATCATTTGTCGCGCTCGTGATAAAGTGCCTACAAATTGTAAATTTGTTAACAGAAAGAGAGAAACAAACAGATTTCTCTATTTGCGGTCGATCTCTCTGTGCTATCGGAAACGGCTGGTCAATTGTGCGAGGTCAGTGTCTCGAGAGAAGGGAATTGTAACGGTGACATATCGTCTCACTGCAGTACATCCGCAGTGAACCGATGTACATCACAGTTGGGGGTTCCCAATTTTGGAACTTTCCTCGCATTATGTTGCATGCATGCGAATATATACGGATCAGTGATTTGCTTTCTGACATCTCCAAGTAAAATGGCATTAAATGGAATTTCTTAGTCTGCTTTACCGCGATCGAAAGAGTAGTTCAAAATACAAATAGCTTTCCGTGCTTTTTCCTTAGTTAATATATACAAGGTTTATTAAATTCATATTTGCATTTATTATCTATTTTTTATTTGTATTTTTAAAGAGCATTAGTTTATCGATATATTTATATTTAAATTTATTAATATTTTACTCTACCGTTTATTTATTAATGCGTTGCAAATATCAATGTAACAGTAGATAACACACAAAAAGATAATAACGATATTCAATTTACACATAACAGAATTTAATTGTAAATAATAAATATTTAAGCTTTGTTATGGTACAATAAAACCTACAAACGCATATATATGTATTCTGCAATGATGCCTATTTAACGCAATCAAACTTTTTCTTTGGTTTTACATTGGTTTAAATTACAAATAAATTGCAACAAACGTTTAATAGCAAAGATAATTGAAGGGATGGGCGGAATAAAGGCCTAATTATAAAATCTTGATTTTGATAAAAATTAAAATAACTTGTTACTTTTTTATTATACCACAAATGGGAATAGTACTAAATATATATTTATATAATATATGTCTTTGAGAAGTTATATGTTATAATATTTCTCTATTATATATGATTAATATTTAAAAAGTTATTTGCAATTTTTAAAATGCACTTAGTCCCTTTTTCCGAATATTGATCATAATATTGTAAGAATCGACAAAAAGAAAAGACTATGAACTGCAGAAATGTTTATTTTCACATTCTTCTAGAAGAAATACAAAATGAATACGAAATACATTTTACTTTTTACTTCTATAAAATAAATTGAAATAATGTTCAATCATTATCTGATTAGTTTTCGTAAGATTTTTTAACATAAATATGTTGTAATGAAAATACATTATTATCGTACTATTTTCGTTCAGTTTTCTATTGGTAAAAATCTCATTAATGTTTTTAAATCATTTATGTCCTTTTTTCATAGATTATATCATTTTCACCACCACAGGACAATCGAAACACGTTTATATTTAACTATAATGTAAGCAACATCAATTCCTTGTTTATTTGCGCTAATCTCCGGAAAAAGAGTCTAAGTAAAATTATGCCTTTATTCCGCCAATCCCCTCAATTATTTTATTTAAAATACAAAACGGTTTGTTTGCACGTTATGTCCACTATAACATCCTTGCTTTCACAATAATAGCAACTGTAATAAACTGTGTAATTAACACGAGCTACACATAAATATTAATTAATGTTAATTATTAACAGGAAAGTAAAAAATAATACGGCTTATATACAACATGCTGTTAATAATTATTTATAAATTGATGAATTTATAAATAGAAGATACGTATTTATCGTTTATAAAATTTAATTTTTTTAACTTAACTTGTTCTTCAAATATAACATCGCGCTAAAATACTGCAACTGTTGAGCTGAAACTTTTTACTAAAATACTGTTAATCAAATAGCTTGCTAAAATAATATTGGCACAACATATATTCTCCTATTCGAAACAGATTAATATTCGTTTTCTTAGAATATGTCTAAAATTATCTTCATTCAAATTCTCTCATTTCAAGATTCCAAAATCATCTAATTAAAGTAATCTAATTAAAGTAAATTAGAGTAATCTGAAAAGCAAATAATATAATATATTAACTACTTCAGACATGTCTCACATAAATGAGTGCAGATTTATGTCACATATTTTGAAACATGCTCTTAATTATTGTCAGTTATTAATTTTATAATCACTGCTGTTATATTATCGTTAATATTATATAAAAAAGATATTGATAACTTTTGTTAAATATTTTCTGCACTTTGTAGAGTTAATATTACGTTTGCGTTTGTCCATCATTATTCATAATTTGCACGCCCATTCACTTTGAAACAAATCACGGCAATATCTCGCGCGATTAGCCGACGGTTTTCACTAATTCAATTAGGTTCTTATGAGATTCAAGCCGGAGCCATTTATTATTGCAGAGCAGAAAAGGCGGATCTCTCGGGATAGATTTCCTGAGTGCAGTCCGTTTGGCGCCACTCTGTCTGGCAAAGTTTCAACCCCTTAAACGAGTTGAGAAAAAAACTTTTTTGCCATATTACATTAAGGAAGTGACTTCGTGATGAATTCATTTTATCCGGAAATTTATGATTATATTTATGAATATCAAAACGATAGGAGAAGTTTGTTCGAAATTTTCTAAGTTTAGCCCAGAATGCTAGTCCCGTGCCACAGAAGATTCAATTCAAATCATGTACTATCATCATGCGTAACATAATCAACAAATTAAAAGAAATGATTTAATATTCAGTGCTCACAATATGAAAATTTCACATATAGGGAAATTAGTGCGAAAATGGAATTGCCATGTGTGAAATGATGTAATAATTAAATGCTCAGGAACATCTACGTAAAAAATATATTTTCTCTTTCTCTTTCTTTCTCTCTTTTTTTCACTCTCTTTTCTCTGAATGTATTCTATATATATGTACAAGTATTATGTTACATATACAGGGTGTTTGGAAATTAGCGCATCAGAATATCATAGCAAGATAGAGCGGACTAAACTGAGTCGAAAAGTCCTCTACCATTTTACAATTTTCGCAGTAATTAACGAGATATTAATTACTAAAAATCGCTGAATATTGATCTTCAATAATTTTTTACTCGAATACTATCAACTTTACAAAAAAATTACAAGAGACAAAAATTGTTTATTTTCTTCTCACAGAACTTTAAGAATTTTTTCAGAATTTTTTATCATCTTTTTAATACTGCATTTTCTTATTTTTACCGACATGAGAAAATACGGTATTAAAAAATTCTGAAAAAATTCTCAGAACTTGAGAATTGAATGAGAAGAAAATAAACAATTTTTGTCTCTCGCTGTTTTTCTGTAAAGTTGATAGTATTTGAATAAAAAATTATTAAAAAATATTCAGCGATCTTTAGTAATTAATATCTCGTTAATTATTGCGAAAATTGCAAAAAGGTAGAAGACTTTTCGACTGAGTTTAGTCCGCTCTATTTTGTTATGATATTCTGATGCGCTAATTTCCGGACACCCGTATATTATATATGTACTTATACGTATATATATGTATATAATATATTTATATGCTATTATTTGTAGACTATATTAAATCGCCTTAAGCATTTTCCTAATTGTGTATACAGTCTAACAATGCATTACATTGATTTAGACAATGAGGCTAACACGCTTTCGAGTTACATAGTGCAGAGTGTTTTGCGCAATCGTTGTTTAAATCAATTAGCTTAGGTAATGTTGATGCGATTAGTTACAAAGCAAATCTGTTGTAAAGTATCTCGATAACTTTAATCTTTACGTTGATAATACTAAACGACCGCGATACGAACAATGTTGGCGCGAATTCCTATCATGCACAACACTTTAACGATACCCGCCTGATACTTCTCGCTGACTCGTTTATTTATTTAAGCGCATCGCGCAAACGGGCCGCGATAACTTCGAGGGCGTTTTCATATTTACGCGCATAAATCCTCACTTCCCCTTCCATGGCTCGTAACATTTTTGATGCCGTGGGCTTGCACCAGACGCGTTTTATGTACGAGCTCTACGTGACTGTTGCTGGAAGAATTCTCTTCAAAATACAGGATTTTCCGTCAGTGCCAGATGTCTTTTCAACTGTGGCTAGTAAGATCAAACTAAAAATGTTATACGTATTTCAATGTCTAGGCATTAGTTTAGAGTGAACTTACTTTACGTAAAAAATTGAACATTTTAAAAAATTAATTGATTATATAATTGAATCCTTTTTTATAAAATGTTGTACATATAATAATATGTGAACTTAACATACAATTGCGCTCTTATCACATTGCTTTTCTGTACGCTACATTAGTTGCACTAAGTTGGATCCTCATTCAAGTTTTAGTATTAAAAGCGATGTTACACAAGCGACAAAATTCCAGAGCAAAGAGAAAGAATTGAAAGAAACTAAGGATGATTCTACGGAGGGAGGTAAAAGCATGCCTTGTGTGCTGCGTGGTTGTCGTACTGCTGTGATTTGTTGCAGTCCTCTAGAGGACGATTGTACTCCATCTTGATGAATAATTCATCAGTCAAGCACACACCGAAACCGTGCAAGTTCCGCGATTGGACTACCCAGTAACGTGTCCCAAAATGTTTCAATAAATCCTCCACTACTGTCGTTGCCGGCACTACTAGCGTTGCTACCATTGTTCTTGCTCTAAAACCGTCGACTCGCATCTTTAAATCTCAAACAGCATTTTATCTTTATTAATTGCAGCTTTATAATACACACACGCACACACATACGCGCGCGCGCGTATACATACACAACATACAATATGTAATATATAAACGGAAAGAACAATTTTTTGCTGAAAATTGAAAAATTTGGCAAATACAAATCTGAAAATAATTTTGTTGAAAATTATCAAAATAATTATATGGAACGCTCAAGCATGATGATGCTGTAAAAAGTTTTGACAGTCTAACGATTAGTTTGAGTAATCTATATACATAATTATTTTTATGATCTAACAAAATTATTTTCAGACCTGTATCCAGCTAAATTTTTAGATACTTTTGCAAAACCACTCTTTCTCTATGGATATATTGTATAATATATATACAGAGTGAGTCACTTAAGACCGGCCATCCGAATAACACCCACAATATATGTATGTTTTCCTTTCATCAATTGATTCATCTCATTATTCTGTTCAGTAAAATAATAAGGTACGATTATTAAAAAATTAATAGTTTACGAGTCATTTAATATTTTATGTCAATATATGCCAGAATAAAGTATAAAATATCTCGTTAACTATTGGTTTTTTTATATCTCTACCTTAATACTTTTATATGCAGAATAATTAGAGGAATCATATTGTGTAAAAAAAATTATACAATTCCATTTAAAAAAATGGAGATGACCTTCAAATCTTTTTGGCGCCTCCACCTAGAAGAAAGACAACACGTCTCCCTTGAAACCGTTCCACTCTCATTTGAAACATCTTTTCCTATCTTCAAAACTGTGGACGTTATTCGGGTGGCCGGTCTTAAGTGACTCACCCTGCATATGTATACATATACAGGATGTTTGGAAAGTAATGAAAAATCTTTCGCATAGGGGCAGAATGGACTAAACTTAGAAAAAAGTCCTCTACCATTTTACAATTTTCGCAATAGTTAACAAGACATTAATTACTAAAAATTGTCGAAAATTGGTCTTCAATAATTTTTTACTCAAATATTATCAAATTTACAGACAAACTGGAAGAGACAAAAATTGTTCATTTCCTTCTCATAAAGCATTAAGAAATTTTTCAGAATTTTTTAATACCGTATTTTCTCATGTTAGTAAAAATAAGAAAATGCAGTGATAAAAAATTCTGAAAAATTTCTTAATGCTTTATGAGAAGGAAATGAACAATTTTTGTCTCTTCCAGTTTGTCTGTAAATTTGATAATATTTGAGTAAAAAATTATTGAAGACCAATTTTCGACAATTTTTAGTAATTAATGTCTTGTTAACTATTGCGAAAATGATAGAGAATTTTTCTTCTCAGTTTATTCCATTCTGTCCCTATGCAAAAGATTTTTCATTACTTTCTAAACACCCTGTATATGATTACTGTCACACACAGAGTCAATAAATTCAATAAATGTTCCAAACATTTCCAATAAAGATCGAATAAAGTATAAATACTGAAATTCTTTTAGCTGTAAAGTCCTCGTCTTTCTACGTCGTAGGATAAACCGTGGAATTAAGATTAATAGTTCATCATTAAACATATAATTTTCACCGACTTTTTCTAAATCAAATTACCTTTTATGCAGTTATACTCGGGCAAAAGTTCGAACGAGTCTTCGCGCAGTTGTCGTCAGGAAACGTTGACATCCTATAAATCAATCTCTCGTTTCTTTTGCGTCTGCCTTGTGCCTCGCGGAAACTCGTTCCCCCGCTGTTTGCGGAACTTCGTGCGGGAAAACACTCCGGGAGATCCTGTGCTTTCGCTGAGGAATACCCTCGCGGTCTCTGCCTCTGCCAACTTCTCCCCACACTATCTTCACTACTTTCGAGAAGATTTGTATCCGTGGATGTGCTAGAGGCTTCTATTCTCTGAATTCCGTGATATGTTTTACTTTACTTGTGTTATCCCTGATAAACCGTATATACCGTGTAGACTAACTAGCTAACGAATCGATTCCAGGAGATAAGTACGTACAAAGAGCAGGGATTTTGCACAATTAATCCAAGGCACACTATTCTATGTCACGATAGCATCGAAAGACACCAAAAAGTCGAATATTTGTCGGAGTACACATCAACAAGAAATTGCGTGAATACATGAAATAATTTGCCTTTGCTTTCCACCCGCAAAGATCGTTGCTAATTATGTCACGTCGACAAGTTTAGAAAGAAGTTTAAATCCATGAATTTCGCGATATAGTTAAATCACTTCATAGGGAAACTGCAACATATTTATTATCTCCTCTTACTGAATTACTACAGGCAGTCACGGAATAATTTGAATATTACTGAAAGGTATATATATGTATATATATATGTATATATATAACATATATATGCACTGATATAATATAATAATTGTAATGTTTATTTCATTTTATTTTATTTTTCCATTTATTTGAGATATTTCACAATACCAGAATTTGTGTTGTGTAAAAAATTCATCATACATATAAAATTCAATCAATCGTGATTTAACTCACTCCAATGAAGGTACAGCCTTTCTATAATGCAAAATTTAATTAAATGATGATTATATACAGAAAGAAGTTTTGTACATTATTCTTTATATACTTTATCATTATTCATGAGAGAACATGTATTAAAAAATAAATTTAATAAAATGTAAATTAATTAAAGTAAATAGCAGGAAAGATTCTTAAGTTGCTTTCGAAAAAATTTAATTTAATGTCTTTTTTTTATTGATAAACGAATTTTCGTCAATGTATCAAAATAATAATTCTCTTTGAGAATTTTAATTATGTAAATACATAATTAAAATTATTTAGAAATTGCAGTGAATGTAATTTTATGTGTAAAAACCCTGGTAGAAAGTTCATGCATTTTTTTAGCAGTTACTAAACAGTTACACCAATTTTTGACTAGTAACTGAGAAGAAAAACTACTTAGGATCCCAATCAGGATGTAACGCTTTGCTTGCAGTTATTGCGTACAAAAATTGCGTAAAACTGAATCCATTTATTGAATAGAAACACAACAATAATATTTATTAAATTGATTAATAAGCGAGCCAACTGTTCTTGAAATGGACAGTTTTATTAGACTAGTAATATTTCTTATTTTGTGCATGTTTGCTAATTGTAAAATTTTAAAGTTATGAGAGTCATAATACAGGAAATCTTTTGTGCATAATATATTTTGTACTAAAAATAGCATAATATAATATATATTATAGACCAAAGATTTTCTGTACTATGACTCTTATAACCTTAATATGTACCTTATTTGTCTTTTGCTTACTTTTAACCCTAACTGTAGTTGTCATTTCTGTCACAAAATTTTGCCCTTATTTCCAAAAATCCTTATTTCCTCTTCCTTTTCCTTCTATGCTTTTCCTTTCTACGCGTTCATTTATTAAACTTTACAGTTTTAAAATCTTTTAATATATACTCTCTTTTAACTTTTATACACATCATATGATGCGTGCATTATCAACTGAATTAATATATTACAATATCTTGGAAAGAATCAGCCCAAATGTTGTATAAGAAACTCAATAAAACTTACGGCAATGTCGTGGGGTGCCTCTAGCCTTGTACTTTTCTTTCGTCTCTCTGTCGAGTAGAGTGGGGAGAGAGAGAGAGAGAGAGAGAGAGAGAGAGAGAGAGAGAGAGAGTTCTTGTCCATTTCCTATTCAGTATTGATACAACTAATGAGAACACAGTAATATTAGATAGTAACTGGATACCTAGGTGTCTAAGAAAACTGCATACATTTCTATCAGGGAATATAATTGAAAATTTTTTAATATTTTTTATATCATAGTGTTTCGAATGAAGATATATTTCAATGTAATTATATTAATGTAAAATTAATTTGTTTGAATGTCAAATCACGCTTTGTTGGATATATAAATCATAAACTCAGCATATATCCATAAAATTCTGGGAGATCATCTCTCTTGGCGACGTACGAATATATTCTACTAGCAAAGGCCGTAGGGCAGTAACACGCTAACCACGTGAGGGAAAGCCGTGCGAAACTCTTACTTTACTTTAATTTACGAGTTTCAGAATAGTAGAAACGAACACGAAAGTTCCTGAGAAGAATACTACATCTCATTAACCCTAAATTACCAAGTCAATGTGAGAAATACGAACTAGATGTTCTATGTGAAGCCACTTCTAAATTTTTTCTAAATATTTTTAAGAACCGAATAAAATTCCCGCAAATTAATAAATTGAGTTAACTTAGTAATATGTACGAGGTATCGAATCGGATGATTTTGCTTTATATAATTTATATAATTTATGGCACCCTACAATTGTTAATCAATTAAATTTGTTCCGCGTTCTTATTGCTCGGAATACACTTCAATGAAAATTATTTCATTTATTAATGATGAAAATAAGACTTTTCAGCGTAAATGTATATTTTTTTAAAAATTATACCGATACTACAATGTATTCAATTTGAAAAATACAACTGCATCAATATCAAATTAATGATAACTTTCAATATTCAAAATTACGCACCAAAACGCGCATGGTTTTTTTTATGAATTGCGTAATTTGTTGTCTTTAATTTGATGAATGAAATATTTCCGCATTTCCTCATACTTAATTCTCGCGTAGACCAGAATTTCTTTTTAACAGACGCACACTTAATGATCCAATAAATGCTTCATTATTTAGATAGCGCGGAAAAAGGTACTATTTTCTCATGAGTTCCTGGAACTTCTGTCAAAGGTAAAGAACGCATAATTTATAAGATAGTTACTGAATATTAAAGTTTCCGTTTAAGATTCATCTCTCCTTGATCGATCAATTTTGTTTTGGTCATCGTCATCGAATAGAATCCACGTTCTTGAATTAATCTTCAATCTGTAGTATTTTCATTGTCACTTTTGTATGATTAATTAGAGTTTACATTCTTCGCACACGAATAAATATTTGAGAATAATAAATAAACAGTATGATCGATAAACAACGTAATGATAAAAAAAAATAAAAAGATACAAACGACTTTATATCAAGATGGACACATCGTGGCTTAAGAAGTCCAACACTTCATAGACTCGTTCCGTCACGTCGGTTTCGTTACACGGCGCGGTGTGCGATACCATACAAAGCGATGTGGGAGCGGTAATTGTTCGGATGCAACGGGCCTCCTTAAGCAAGAGGCGACGTGTAGCGCGTAAGGTTCCCACGTGCAAGCTTCCTGTATATTCGGGCGCAGTCAACGACACGTAAAGTCGCGCGTCTAGGGTCAGACCGGCGTTCCCTCGAGCGTGGTTCCTTCGACTTGGTTCTCATCGACCGGCATATCCTACACCGCGTTACGACTACGTGTGAGGAGACGACCTCGAACATCCGCGTTGAAACTTTAAACCAGGTTTCGACGCGCACATAAAATTTTGATTGCGTATAATACAAAATTATTTAAATGCAACTTGCTCAATTTGTCTTCAATTTAATAAAGGAGATATATTGAAAAAAATTTACTAAATTTTAACACGTACCTATTTTTTTTAATAATACTAAGTAAATATTTATTTACAGTAAATAAATATTTATACTAAAAAAAATAACGATTAAATCAAATTAATAGTTTTGTAGATATCAAATAAATGTATGTTTACATTTAGTAAATATTTACTTAGAACTAACTATTCAAACTATTATTTATTAAAATTTAGTACCTTTCAGAATAAAAGAAAAAAATTGAAGAAATTGAAGAGAGATCTATTATATATATTTTGTGAACGTTCCTTTGAACTTTTTGAGAAATTTTTGAGAAAAAATCTTGCAGTAATTATAAATATAGAAGTAATAATAAATACAAATGTACATAAATATATAATGCAGAATTGAAGTAATATTCCGCAATTATATTATTGAAGTTACATTAAAGTTAACTAAAAATAATCTGAAGTAAAAAAAGAGAAAAGAAGAGATAAAAAAGAAAAATAATAATTAGTTATTCTGTTCTGAAAATTGAAAAACTTTTACTTGAGAAGAATAAGAAAAAAGAAAGTGAAACAGGATTGAATAAGTACAAAGCAATTAGTAATTCAAAAGGGCAATCTACAAAATTACGGAATAGAAATAAAATAATTACAATAAAATTATTTTTATTACTGATCTCTCTCTCTCTCTCTCTCTCTCTCTCTCTCTCTCTCGCGTATGTGGGTGCGATATTTTAAATTAAAAACATATTAGTTTTTAAAATGTCTTTTAAAAATAAAAAGAGTCAAAGACTTTGATAAATTTTACTGAATCATAATGTAAGGATAATGTACTAGAAAACGATTAGAGAAGATTGGACCCAATTGGTCCAAACTTTCTGCGTTCCGTTCCTATCTATTTTCTCCTATGTCACTAATAGCATCGTTCCTTCGTTTCTTGTCCTTTTCGAGAATTAGACTACGCCGCATCGCCCAGGCGTGAAAAGGGTAAGAGCTAGAGAACGGATCTAAATTACTCGTGGGACATTCGTGGGAAATTTATACAGCCTTGATTACGTAAGAAATTTATGCAAATTGGGGATAGGAGTCTGATAAAAGCCGGGTTTCCTGTTAGAGAAAATAATGTTATGAATACATATAGTAAAACTTCATATACTAAGTAATTTTCGATATTATCGATGATAAAGCAATGACAAAATAATATTATCCTCTTACAGTTTAAGTACTCGTTATAAACGGATTTGTCATAAATGAAGAAAATTTTTGTAATTAAGAAACAGAAAGACAAAATATTTTTAAATTACAATTTTTAAATTACCATTTTAAAAAACTATTTTACAATCAGTAAGATCTTATTATTCCAGCAAAATGTAAAACCACTGAAACAGTTACCATTGAGAAAACATAAATCCGAGGAAAACAGATTTACTAGAAACTTGAATCGCAAAGCGCGCTGAGTGTCTTATTAAAATCACGAAGGACTTTGATTTAACTCTACTACCGATATCCGCGTCGCATAGTAATCACAGTTGTGTACTTCGAGGTAACGAAACAACACAGAAGTAGTTTCTATTCGAGATGAATTTGCGTGACTCGGAACAAAGACGATTTTTGTTGTAACACGCGCTAGCGCATGCAAATGTACACGTTGCATCATCATAACACGACATAAAGTTTTCTAATATGAGAGAAATTGAAGTCGTCTTGAACAATAATAGCTTCGCCATAATTCCTGCTTCTTTATATTTCGCAATATCATCACAATATACGATATTTAAGAACCTGAAGAAGATAATTAAAAGGGGATAATTAATTCTAAAAACAATGAGCATACGTAATTTAAACTGACGTAATCTAAATTGATATTAATATTAGTAAATCCATTTTATCTGAACGATAAAAATGAACTCTTTTTTGCCAAGGTATACCTTAGTAAAAAAACTTATGATCACTATAGTGATTATAGTTACAACATTTATCCATTACATTCAAGATTGATAAGATAGAAAATAATTTCTCACTGATCATCGCGTCAAAGCGAATGATTCGAATTGAAAGACGTACTCAATGCTGATCTCGGGACGATTTCCGCACAAGAAACAATAGCTCTGATTCTCTCACGATACCAGTACAGCAGGATGTAACTTTGAATTTAATTTAAATCGAGAACGTGCGAAGTGCAATCTGTTATTGTTGCATGTACCCTTCACCGTTCACCCCTTTCCACAATCATGAGCAAAGTAACGGTCCATTTACCACTGTAACAATGCTGATATATATATATGGTATATATATATATATATATATAAAAGCCTGTGAACTGAGAGAATAAGATAATGAACATAATAACATCTCAAATTGTGTAAGAAATTGATGTCACCGTATTAAGATTATAAGGCTACTGCAGGTAATAGACAAATTAAAAGCAGTTTAATTACTTTACAACTAGATACGCGGAAATTTTCAAATGCTTCCTTGTCATGAATGATATTTTATGTCTGAAGAAAATGACTTTTGCCACCCGGTAATACTTCCACGGTACTTTCTTAGGAAGTTTCTTAGGAAAGTTTCGCGACTACATCTCGTCCAATTCGCATCGTAATGAGGCTGTCAGACTGGCCATCGCCACGGTGTTAAGTACCAGTCCGTACCACGATCACTTAAAAAACCACATACACTCTAAATTAATCGAGAAAATAGGAGAATTGTATAGTTTTTCTTAAAAATAAAAACAAATAGAATTTTGATTAATTTTTTTATTAGTGCTTTCTCTGAAAATTTCAAGGAAATGATTTTATGATTTTTTTATGAACCCTTGAATAAAATATTCCTCTATTAAAAAAATAAGAAATATATACACGTACCCTAATAGCACACTTTATTTTGAGGAATGTTCTGGTGAATGTTCTTAAGACATAAGGATATCCTCTGAATATTCTTTGGAATGTTCCTTGGAGATCTGTACTATTAAAGCAATAAGATGCGCACTGTAATTTTTCATAAATACAAAATACAAGTAATGCTTAATAATTGCAAGATGATGTAGCTATTTAATAAAAATTCTTTCAATTCGAAATAAGTAACATTCTCGAGAGTTCTTGCACAGATGCACTTACAGAATTCATTTCCAATTTACATCGACCGTGAGAGTAATATAAATTCTTGTTCGAAAATTAATTATCGATACTTCCTGAAATTCAATATGATTTAACGTGTATTGCTCTTAACTGAAGTACACCTGACAAGAACAGAATTATATCGCACAATTAATTTTGAAGATGCCCAAGGAGTTTATTTTCGAGAAAAAAGTTTAATATTTGTGGTTTATATTTGATATTTCATATTTATGTTTGATATTTCATACTTGTTATTTGTTTAATACGTTAATTAATTTTTTATTTTTTAAACCATTACTTTATTTTCAGTATTATGCGGACTTCCATATTTCGTTAATCATAAACCTCGTATAATAATTGAGTTTAATTGAAAAGCCGATAATAGCAGTTCCTCGTCACACAAAAGGCTCTTAGTACATCGACTATCGTCTAAGTGTAGTAGTAACAATGTGGTAATTTCGTTTCCACCTTTGAACATTAAGCGAATATAGTGTTCGACCTATGATCATACTCTGGGAGGAATTTCAATACATTATCTTAAGCTATACTTGATATCGCTTGAATATCAAACTTGACGAATTTAAAACCAGAAAGAATATATCGCTTTAAATAATTTAAAGCAGATATGAAATATTTTCAAATCATTGTCTTTATTTTAATAACGTAATTTTCTTGGAATATTAATTTTCATATTTTGAACACTTTATGTGGAAGATTCGCAATTGCGATATCTCACATATAAAAATATTTAAAACGTGTCGACAATTAAATAATTATCGATACGTTTTAAAAATTTATGTACATGGTGCCTTTTTTTTAGAAATTTCCTTTGAGGACGAAATAATCGCTTATCGACATTAGTGATGATAGTCATATGAAAAATTTTTATTATGAAATCTGCTCACTGAGAAGATAATTGAATAAAATTACAACAATTTTCCATTATTGAAGTTCAAATATCTTTTAATTGTATCAATATGACATGTTTCAAAACATAAAAATAAAATTAATCAAGTTTTTTCGAAAAATTATTTTCATCTAAAATACCATTATAAATTAATCGATGATGCATTCATGGCACGAAATTGAAATATATTTATTACAAAGTACAATTCTATATTCATTATTACGAAATATCAAATCTTTTTATTATTCGAGATGAATTTATGATTTCAGTATTATTGCAGTATTTTTAAAAAAGCATAGGAATAACCTTCTGCTTATTGCCCGAGTAATTTCGACAAATATTTAATAATACAATCAATTTTGCATTTTAATAGTTGATTATGTAGCAAATTCTATAAAGTAAATTGTAGCGAGTTATTACATACATATTAGTTTCTGTTTTGGTGTATCGAGAAACCATTTCAAAAGAAAAAAAAATAGTACGCTGGGCAAAAGATTAAAATTCCAACAAAAAATTATATTATAAAAATCGTAATATAATATATATATGTTATAATAAGAATAAATAAATATGTTTATCCGAAAGCAAGTTTCACGTATATTTCGCTCAGACACCACTGCATTAAGTTCAAAGTAAATAGCGTAATTATATGTACCGTCAAGAGACAGAACTTTATTTATATCTAACTGAGCACACCTAATGAAATTAAATGTAAATGTAATTGGTCATAATTGTTTAATTGTTCTGCTAATATAGACATATGAGATAATTAATATTAGAAGAATCTATCTTTTGTGGAAGTTTACCGTAATACTAACGTTTTTCTCGATTTAAATGAAAATTAAAACTTCAAGTGAAATTACATTCAGGAATATTCAAACAACATTATAGAGTACAGTAACATTTAATTTTTTAAGAAGAATCGATAAAATAAATATAATGATAAAAAATTGATTATAACTTTGGTAAATGACCTTGAGTATAAAACATCGAACAAAATTTGTGTTTAATTCTATAAAGGACTGATACTATTTATAGTTACTTGAAACAAAACTAAATATGATATACTTACATATAATACGTTTAATTAAAAAAATATGTATGATACATTGATAACTTCAATGCGCGAACAGTTTTATTGTGTGTTCTCTGGTTTATATTTTATTTATACAGCATACAATTATACCCATTCGTGTGAGATACATCTCATTGTCAGATATAACTAACGTATATATAATTCAGCGAAACGTTCCAGCTTATATTCCATTCATAAACTTTTGATATTTTCAAATAAAATGAATCGTGCTTGTATTTGTTAGAGTTAATTGTTTTAACGTAGTATATTTTTCATTCATACTTTGTAATACGTAAGATAGTTGATATGACAACAATAAAAAGTTTTAAATGTCAGTAACAGCAGATGGATATGTGGGAACAGAACGTTTTATAACGGTACTAAAACTAACTGCCAATAAATTTGATCTCGTATAAAGTGCAGAGTCAAGCTCCAACATGTCTGCTTTTTAATATGAATCCCCGATATTGGTGCAGCAGTGATGTGTTTCGTTTAGAAAATTCGCGTAATTGCTTTGATCGAAACGTACGTATATTTCCAGTATTCCATTTATGACTTTCCAAAACTTCCTGGAAGAAAAATTGGAAAGAAGATTTGAAATCGAGAATAAACCTCTCAATTTATGCATTTTAATATACATATATATTTATATAGATATTTATGTATATAGATATTTATGTGTGTGTTATATATATTATGTATTATATATCATATATGTAACACAACTCGAAGTACTTAGTTGCTGAGAAGATAAAAAAGTTTTACTCCCTTTAAAAATTTTTTTATAGTGAAATCATAATGATAATGGTGAATTAAAAATTACTTAAAAGTTAATTATTAATTAATATTTTTTTAAGTTAGATTAATTGCTCTTTTTGCAAAATATTCCCCAGTAGCTCAGCTCCTCCAATTTTTTCATTTATATCGTCACATCATATTTTTTTCTAATAAAATCGTGAAGTATCTAACATTTTAGAGATAGTAATATACTAACATACTTTATTTATATACACACATTTGGTAAATATCGCAGCTGAATTACTTATTTAGAAATTTAAGTAACAAGATGAAAACTAAAATATTTTATACATACTCTTTCAAATATTAAATTTTAAATATCGTTATTTATTCTTTCATTTTTATCAAAATATAATATAATTCTTTGTAAAGAGATTTTTTATATACAATACATCAAACCGTTTTAATTAATAATATCATATAATATATTGGTGTTCGATTTTTAAATCATAAAATAAAATATTATCTTTCGAAATTATTCATGTTTCATCACATTCGCTGTAATTTGAAAATATTCCTGATACACATTTTTCTACTTATCTCTCTTCTGAGAAGTAGATGACGATTTCATGAAAAAATTATCATTCTAGAAATAACACGATATTTAATAGCAGTACATATATAATTGTATAATATAGTTAGAATATATGCATTATTAAAAGGTATTATATTAAACTCAATAAAATATATAGTAACTGCTTCTGTAATTAAAATGCTTCACTGAAGCGTAGCCTTGAAAAATGTCTCGATTTTCAACCAAAGATCATCCTGCATCCGAAATATCCGTGTGAATATATCCCATCGACATATCGTACTGCTGCATTTGTTGAATAAAGGAGTGAAGACGTAGGCAACGAGCATACGCAAATAAGTAGAATATATCGATTGTTCATTTATGCGGTTTCACGGCGATTTACCGTGCAACGTTCTGAGGAATAAGAGACATTTTCCGTTTCTTCCTCTATTTATTCTCTGAAATATTGCTTCTTCTTCTCTCTCTCTCTCTCCCCCTCCCTCTCGCTCGCTCGCTCTTTTCTCTTTATCTATCTCTGGGTCCGCGACCTCCACCTATTTTCGTATAGCAAGGAATTGGCAAGCCGCCACGACCGCTGTACCTTCCGATCGCTCGACAAAACCACCGTGATTGTCATCCGCCGCCGATTACGTCGATTACATCATGAGTCTCTCATCCCGTCATGAAAATACATTCTCGTCGCACGATTTCGCGAGAGAATTTCGCAGAAGGTTGCGAACGTTTCTATTTGTACGGTTGCGATGCCTCAAAACGACGCCGCCTTCTCGCCCGCCACCAAATTCGCATAGATCGTAAACCACTTTTCCGTAAGAACGGTTTCAACTGTCGGGGATCGATACTCTTGCCTGCTCGTCTCCCCTGGTTCCAGGTCGGTAAACGCTGGAAATTCGAAGAGATTTACTTGGGTTCTACTTCGAAGAGTTCATTTTATGTGTATATTCAGAGCGACTAGTTCATGGATGATTTCATGGATAATTTCGTTGTAAGCTAAATGCATATGTTACGTCTGAAATAAGTATTATAACAATTATTATGATTTTTATGCACAGATTATTTAGTCATATACTATGAAAAATATTGTCATTCCTTAATAATTATTATCTCTTCTTAATTTTAAAAATTATGATTAATATCTTTTTGTTTTTAAATACATATTTTTGCAAACGGAATTAATATTATACAAAATGATTACGTGGCATTTGCAGTAAGCTTTTGCAAAGCATATACATGCATGTACAATATTATATTAATCTGCTAAGTACAATTAGCAATCTTCACGTTTGCAGCAATTTTCTGAGTATTTAAATTGCAAATTTTTGAAACTTTAAATTGAAAATTTAAATTAAAAATTTTTGCACGTCTAAAAAAAGAAATTATATGTCGACACTTTTATAAAGTAAAACATAATCTTGAAATAATCAGCAAATAAAAGAAATCCTTGGAACATTATATATGTATATATTCCTTAGCAAAATAATTTAATTTTTATTCACTTATTCCAAATAATATAGCCAATATAATATGTAAGATCTCTTCAATAAAGACGTTTCTGGTTGTTAATAAAAGGTAATAAAAGACAGTATGCACAAATGCAGCTATTTTTCCTGCACGTTATTTTTCCCGAGTAAATTTCATCCAAAACAGTTTCTGCTCTTCCAATCGTCAATATTATTTGTGCCGATAAGTTTGCACACAGCAGGTCTGATATGTAATTCATGTAGCATGAGTATTTCAACGAAACTTTCATATTATGATCTTTTTATACACTGTTTATAACATGGCACAGGTCAGCTATCGTATAATCGATGCGCATATATTCTTCAGTATGTCCATTAATGATTTTTTCATTGGCAATAAGGAGAAGTGTTACCTCGCTGTGCCTGCACGATTTTAAACTCGTTGCTTCGAATTGCGAAATCGCGTGAGAATTATCACGAGCAAACTTAACTCGCGTGTAACGTTATCTATGTCGTCAATAATGTCCATAAGAGTTTTCATAAATGTAATGCATACTGGAAAATTGTTTGTTTTTTCTCCGAGCAGCAAGCTAATCTATCGTATATAATAATTATTATAATAAGCATATACCTAATATAGATGATGCGTGCATTACGTCTGAAAAAGACGTTTCGTACATATGCCAAATTTGCGAAAGATGTTACTAAGGCCTCGATGGTCTAATTGGTAAGGACGCTCACACGGAATGTAAGAGATCCGGGTTCGACTCCCGGCCGAGGTAATATTTTTCGCAATAAATTTATTTACAGTTTTTCAACACATTAACATCTTGCTAATATGATGCCTGATTGTGCATCAAAATTATTTAAGAATTACTTGTCAATTTAATTTAGTTCCGTGATATTATTTCAGTAGTTTAATTGCATTTATAAGTCCGGAAAACCAATTCGGCGCGCAGTTTGAAGGACTACAAATATGTTATATATGCAAGTACATATATAGTATAGTATATATAATTCACATTGAATTATTTAAAAGCATTATAGATCTAGCTTCGACCGTTATAGGCTTTTGAATTTATTTTTCACGTTTCGTAGTTATTTAAAAGCGAATAAAATATCACGTATTTTTATATATACATAGCTCATTCAAAATATGTTCTATTATTGTTCGCTTACGTATGTTTGCTATGAAATAATAAACACGATATTAAACTTGGAAGAAAAAAACTAAATAGCACATATCTATCTTTTCAGAAGTCTAATTAAAGTGCAAAAATAGAGGAGCCGCGCTGCTGTTATAAATATAACATATTCGATACATAGTAGTAGATCATTATTAGATATTCTTGACTCACTCAGACTTATTGTTAGATATTTTTTAAATAACACGTTATTACATACTTTTCTCCTTTAATTAAAATTAATATATAGCTATAATATATGTACAAATATATAACAACAAAATCAAGGAATTCAAAGCAACCAAGACAATAACGGGGAAATCAAGAGATATTTATCAATCACATTCAAATTGGAATAAAGATAATATCTTCCTTTTCGTAAAGAGAGTAATAAAATATATTTATGACATCATAACTTAGGCTTATCTAATCGCGCTGTATTAGCTTTGAATTCCCCTTAGATTTGTTATATATTTATACATATATTATAGTTATATATTAATTTAAAAAATAAGCCCCTATAATCGTCCCCTGTTTTTGTCCGTTATATTATCGAAACGTTTATTATCCTACGAAACATTCTGCATAATAGAATTATAATCTCGCACGTCATAAACGAAATTAATTAAATTAATTTATGTATAGTCATATTTATCATTAATAAGACTGCAGATTAATCATTAATAACATTGAATATTACATAAACATAGAGTTTTAGTACTATTTTAGCATGTCTTTGCGCATGAATTATGAAAAATTACTACAAAAAATTTGATATATCTAAATAATAATTGAACATCTAAATAACAATTAAATGCTGTTAACTATTTTACGAATTTATGCCGAAAATGATAAAAAATTTCGAAATTGAAATTTTAAGAAAAATTTTTTATCGTTCTCGGCATAAACTCCACCTCACGAACACGTATTAATGTGTATACTTTAATCTTGGAAAAGAATTTTCGAATCTGTGAAAGAGAAAAAAAGTATTTGTTATACAAAAATTACGATTTAGTCGGTAATACAAACGGCTTTAGGATCCCCTTAAATTAACACAAATGCCAATAAAATAATTAATAGAAAAATCTATATATTTTTTATATTAACAATAAATATAGATGATAGAGTCAATAATTAATAAAATGATAATACTTGTAATTAACGCAATAAATAATACTTATATATAGGTAATACAATGATTACACAAATAAAGGTTCTAATTAATTGCGATTAATTGCAATTATCTTGAGAAAACAGACGATTCGCGCGCGGAAAAACATTCAGCAAATTTATATCTTTGATAATAGGTACATAAATTTAAAATATCTTTTATATTTTAATTAACAATGCGTTATTCGGTTCCTTAAAACAATTTTAAACTTCTTTAAATATCGAAAGTTTATTATATCGCGAACGCAGGTGTTCGAGTGAATAATCGTAGTTGCAGCAATCACGGATGTATGACTTCATCCGTTTTCCTTCTGCCACTGGCAGGATATAGATCTCCTTCCTTACCCTACCCAACTTCTCGAAGCAATGAGCACTCGGTATTCCAACTTCGCGAATGCACATGGACGATCGATCGGCCGACCGCGGCCAGGCGAATGATTTGGGCGCGGGCCAACCTGCGTGACGCCGCATCTGCATATCGTGAACACGAAAATAGCATAGCCCTGCTAATTTGTACCTATCTGCTTAGTGTTCGAAGCATCACGATCCGCGTAGCGTTTTCCTAATGGAAATGGAACCTATCATGACATTTGTTATAATTGGATTTGAACCGAATGATTTATATATTCAGATAGAGAACACGATGAACGAATACTTCTGACAGGATTTGAGGCATCAAAAAGTTCTCTTGGGAAAAATTAAACTTTGCAATTGAAAAGATTATGTATTCTTGTGTGCACGTGTAAAATAAATCACTTGTAAAAAAATAACGTCAAATGCAGTTACGAGGTCTATCCGAAAAGTATCCGACCTTTGCGTATATCTTTGTTCTTGGGCATCCTATTATGGAAAACAGGTAGGTATTAAGTATTTAAGGTGAACCTTTAGGAGTACTCCCACCAAGCGGTACGACCCAACAGCTGTTCAGTCGGCAACGGTACGCAGTTGTGTGAACGTAGAAAAATTCCGAGCGGCGCATTTCACAATGACTGAACGATAACGCACCTGCTCAGAATTCATCTCACACCTAATTCAGAAGTTTTTGACTAAACACGGCATTGTCCAACACGACATTGACTGTATGGAGGTTGACGAAGTTGGACAATGCCGTGTTTAGTCAAAAACTTCTGAATCAGGTGAGATGAATGAGCAGGTGCGTTATCGTTCAGTCATTATGAAATGCGCCGCTCGGAGTTTTCGATGCTCACACAACTGCGTACCGTTGGCGACTAAACAGCTGTTGGATCGTGTCGCTTGATGGAGGTAATTTTAAAGGTCCACCTTAAATACTGAATACCTGTTTTCCATAATAGGATGCCCAAGGACAAAGATATACGCAGAGGTCGAATACTTTTTGACAGACCTCGTATACGTTTATGGTTTTAAAATATTTACTAATCAATATGACAAACGTAACATCTCGGGAGAATAGTTCTACTATTTTTAATTATGAAATACCATATTCCGTTTTAAACAAACATATTATATGCTTAATTTAATTTTGCAGAATAGCCTGCAATTAATCATATTATATGTATAAGCATGAAATTCTAGTATGCAACTAAAATAAAAATATTTATAAATTCATTAAACTACAAGAATGTAATATTAATAATAAGTCAAAATATATTATTAATATTAATTATACCAAAATAACAAAGGAAAATAATAAATAAATAAGTTATTATTCGTTAGTGTATAATTAGTATATAATTTTACATGGAAGATCCTAACTATTGCCTGGAACATGAAGGTCCAAAGAAATCTTGATATTTTGCATAATTGCAAAAATATTTGATCGTTCTTTTTTTTTTTGCAAACCTGAATATGTAAATTCTCTTTGTTATCTATAATTAATATAATCATATAATATTATGTGATATTCTCTTTGCGTCTTTCTATTAAATAGATAATGGTAGATCAAAGAGGAGGTACATCACATTTTGCGGCATTTCGCTGGATGTACTAAGAATGAACGCATAATATGTATAATTCTCATAATACATTACTCGACTTGAAGGAAAACGTTTTCCTGCAAACCGACGTGACCACTGCTCGCATATCTCGGTTTCATAGCTTTTATGTCACATTATGCTATCACGCAGCATATAATAGATTGTGTGACGGAGAAGTCAGTTAAAGTCTGTATACTTTTTAAAATTGATTTATTACCGCGTTTACCGAATTATTCAAGTTATTTTAATATCCACTATTCAATACAATATGATGACTCTGTAACAAAGAGACATAACTGATTCAATAAAATAATTGTGGTTAATTTTGGTGCTCCAAATATTGATTGCTAAAACAGACTTTCGCAATCTATAGAAAAATTTATCAAAGTTGAACGACTTCATTTAAATTATTGGAACTTTCGAAACATTTTTCAAAAAAATTCGTTTTAATACGTATTTTTAAAAATTAGTTTGAATAGAGGAAAAGAGAGCAGATAATTAACTCAACTTATTAAGATATTATAAACAATATTAGGATATAATGTTGCACTATCGTTATTTTCTTTAAAATATTTTATAAGACATTTTCATAATTATTGATAGAAAGATTTTAAAGATTATTTGACGTTGGAAGCAATTTATAAGAATTATGTACCTATATTATATTCTTTTGAGAGTATTTAGCAATTTTAATTAATTAAAAATATTTATGTACTTTTTGATAATAATTAATCAGTTCTCTCTCTCTCTCTCTCTCTCTCTCTCTCTCTCTCTCTCTCTTTCGGTTTCTCTCTGTAAAAAATAAAAATCTATATTACGATAATAAAACACGTAGGACAACGTATTTTAATAATAATCGTTAGATTGAAATAGTCATATTGTGAAAATAATCAGATTATCAACACAGGCCAATGTACTAATTATATTTCCAAGAAACTCATTAAAACATTAATGATTTTACGGGCAAATGTACCTATGTAAACAAATTATCGCGCAAAGGACCACGCGAGCACGCTAACTTATTTAGGACTTAACGCAATACGCGCCTTCCAGTGCGCGCATATATGTCATTTTCTCCGAATATTTGCGTGCAGTGGAATTTACACGCTACAAAAAGGTTTCACATCTGACTATTGCGGTCGGATTTAACACTCCAAAGCTTTCAGGCAAAAGTTCCGCCCTCGTTGAGATGTTGCTTTTAATAAAACTTACTTTCGGACGATCGCGCTATACGTACTCGTAGCATATTTGATACTAAAAGCATCAACGTATTGCATCTTCTATAAGCATTTTTCTAATTTTATTCGATTTGCTTAAAATATTAATGCATCGCCATTCCAATTTTCGGATTCCAAGAACTCTACAACTGTATCAACGAATTTATATAATCGCAATTTGACAAAAACTTCTTGAGTATCGAAAGACACCATTTAGATTGTAACTATAGATGGAAAGAAATCTAGTAATGACGAAACGTTAGCTTAGATTTTTCCAGAACATTATTAGATATGCATAAATTAAACGGGCATAAGAAACTACAAAAACATAGTCCTTTAATCAATTCGAAGGAAAAATTTCCGTATGAATCAATGGACTGTATTTAAAAATTTATTAATTCTTCATAATTTTTTATTAACTTTTTCGTTTTCTTGATATGTGTGCTTGCAAAATATATGATCAACTACAAGGTCTATTCGAAAAGTATGCGACCTCTGCGTATATCTTGTCCTTGGGCATCCTATTATGGCAAACAGGTATTTAGTATTTAAGGTGGATCTTTAGGAGTACCCCCATCAAAAGCACGACCCAACAGCTGTTCAGTCGGCAACGGTACGCAGTTGTGTGTACGAAGTTGCGGTACGCAATTTCTCCGTACAGTCAATGTCGTGTTAGACAATGCCGTGTTTAGTCAAAAACTTCTGAATCAGGTGAGATGAATGAGCAGATGCGTTATCGTTCAGTCATTGTGAAATGCGCCGCTCGGAGTTTTCGACGCTCACACAACTGCGTACCGTTGCCGACTGAACAGCTGTTGGGTCGTGCCGCTGTACTCCTAAAGGTCCACCTTAAATACTGAATACCTACCTGTTTTCCATAATAGGATGCCCAAGGACAAAGATATACGCAGAGGTCGGATACTTTTCGGACAGACCTCGACTACATACAAAGAAGAGAACTTTTAGTGGCATCACAGTGTTTGTAAGTATCATGTAAAAGTTTTGTAATAACGTGACTCTACGAAAAGATCAAATGCCTATTCGAGTCACGCGTTGCTACACATGCACGATTTTCTCTGTAATATCCTACCGAATTTCGGTCAGTTCTAGCAGTTTCCCCTTATGAAACAACCGATAGAACTTGAGATTACTGGTATATTATCAGGATTAGTTTGATTGTACCTCCGTGACCGTCAAGATTCCAATAATAATTCAACGGAATTGGGAGTCGATGGTCTAAGGTACTCGTAGAAATTAGTTGTGTCTAGAATCATTGAGAACGTCGTACATCATGGAATTTACAACGTGAGCAATTAACAATCAATTGCTTAAGAATGTGTTTCGATATACACTGCCAGTATTGAAAATCTATAGTAACGTGAACTATTATAGACTTTCAGTACTAACAATGTATATTTGTAATTATTTGTAGTTATTTTAATATCAAATAATATCTTTTACTACATTTTGATGTTGATTTGATCATTAAAATAACGATAAATAACGTCAGGTTATTTTGCTGAATATTTTCGTGTTAATATATTCTATAAAGTTTTAAAAATTTGAACAATTTCCGCGAATTCGTTGATTTGCTGTTATTCCAAAAGTTTTTATATCGTTTGAAACGTAAGCATTTTTACATTTTTATTTTAGATTTCATTAACTTAAAAACTGTCAAATATATTTTAAATAAATCCTAGTTACTCAAAAATGTTTTATAATTTTAAAATGCACGAAAATCGAGATTTCATAAAACAGAATATCTATTTTCGTGTAATAAATACAAAGAGAAGCAGCGTACGATATAGCCGAAATGTTGCATTGGTAAATTGTGTTACATATTGAAAACATTTTTCGTCAAGTATATTTCATCTAATTTATGTTCAAAACATTTCTCTTTTGCTATATTATTTTTACGAATACAGTGATTAATGTATAATTCTTTGTCGTACACGCTATTCCAAGGGTTGGCGTTACCGTACAATTTCCGGTGTGTATCGTTCTAAAATCAAAGAGTTTCAACATAATATATATTTTTATCTAGGAGATTATATAAACACAAATACGTACCTATATATTTGAATAATTAAACAAGTTATTATCAACTTGAAGAAATTAAATAATTTCTATAAATATTTTCGAGTTGATAATGATAAATAATTTATAAATTAATATAATATTTAAATAATCGTGAAATTTAAATTACTTGCAATTACTTCCTCTTTTTGTACTGTTTGAAATATATAAGTATAACGTTTTAAACGTTTATTTTGAATCTCATTAATTTAAAAACTATCTGAATTATAGCCAGTTTTATATGAAGAAGGATTTAATTTATGTATATAGGTCACTTCTGTCTATATCTTGAGTAAATACATTATTTCATTTCCGTTCTCGAAAGAACGCGATGAATATAAGAATTCATTTAAACGCTCAAATTATTAGATAAACTGCAACTTCGTATCAGTTTTATATCATCCTATAAAACAGGGATGCTTGCTGAATACGAGACGGCAAAAGTTAGGCGTGAAACATACACGAAAACATATAGGGCTGCTAAAACAAGAACACTGGCCATGGGTTCGGAATCCGAGATATCGCTCTGCTTTTTAATAGCAGTCGGCGATAAGCTGTACAGCAATATCTCCGAAATAAAGCGACGTTTCAATCCCATCTCAGTAAGTGGTATTTAGCTTCTGCTACCATGTTGTTCCCAGGGGTAAACTAGTCATCGCGTATCCACCATCTCGCTCGGTCTCTCGATAGTGTAACTTGTGCACCGTTACTTCACGCATCATATGCGCAACCGATCCACGGAAGAAATTTGATATATCGCGAGCTAACCGAGCTGTGGCAAGATGCGGGTCTGGTAGAATTCTCTTCCTGTGTATCTTTTTCGACCGCCATCCTTTCGGTTCTCCAACGTGAGGTGTAGTGTTACACTGACACAATGATTTTCCCTTCCCGCAAGGATGACTGATCTGCACAATCATCTGGGTTTAGCAAACTCATGGACCCAAGCTCAACAAATTGCAACACTTACACGAATTTACACATCACATCCATATATTTTTATGAATGATAATAGTATAATAAATATTCGATGACAAGTGAAAGCAAGGTACAACTTTATTTAAGAATAATGAAAAGAGTAAGAATATAAGAATAAGATCCATATTTAATAAATAAAGCAAAATAGTAAAAACTGAATAGCTTTTATATTTATATTTTTTAATATAAAAAATATTTTTTTAACTTGTTATTATTACAATTTTAAACATTCAATATTTGAGCCCTTAATGCGATCTCATGACGAATTATCTGATTTTGGAATCAAATTTTCTTAATGAAAATATATTAACGCGGCGTTAATCTAAATAATGCACCAAGAAGTAGTTCTGCAGCTCTCTAATTAAAAAAAGTCACGCATCAAATTAATTTTTAAAATATTCTATTCATATATAAAATATCAAAACAGATCAATACGATAATTCTAACTGGATTAAATGGATAAATAATGAAAGAAAATGTATTTTCAAAGCAAATTTTAATTTTGCACATTTTACGATTGAATAAACAATTCTAATTTAACATATATTTGAAGTTTAATTTATGATACTTTTACGTTTATCTTCAATAATACCGCGATCAAAATTAAATGGATGTTAACATGCAAGGTATAATATCTGCAACATACATTACATAGTTTAAAATAAAATTTTGTTGCATGCAATATAGTAGGAATAATTTGCTACTATGACGTTTGTAGAGTCTTAAATTTTATTTTTATGTGTATTGTATATTTTTGTTTGTTTTAAATTCTAATATAAAAATAATTCCCCGAGGTTATCAGACAGTTATTAAAGTTGCAAGTTATCAATTGAAATTAAAACAGTAAAAAACTCGGAGAGTTGCCTCGTGTTAATATTGTATAAATCGATTATTCACAAATTTTTCGCAATAATTTAACAAAATCACACAACTCAAAAGGTTTGAACAATTAACAATTGACTTTCACCTCGCGATTATCCTCTGTTTTATGCTGAAATTTTTTGTTCTAAACACGTAATTATAGTGTATTCAATCACAATATTCATATTAAATTGTATTTAATATTTTAGCAGTTTTTTTCAAAAAAAATTACGAGCAAATGAAAAACTTTTTGCCATTGTTTCATATAGTGGACATATCATAAAAAATATTTCTTCGAATATATTAAAAATATGTTTGACTTTTATACTAATGAAAATTAAAAAATAAATTTTATGGAAGGTAAATTTATTTACGTGATATGTTTGCAAAAAATAAAAATATTGTACATATAACATTTATTCTAAAATAAGCCAATTGAGAAGCCTACAAAGTTTATCAAAAATATCAGCTTTCATACAAATATATATTACTGGTAAAATAAACTCTTTTAAATACAAATAGCTGACTAATATTTTTAATAGCCGACTCAAATAACTTTTTGTCATACAATACACTTGTGAACAGCAATATATTTGCAGATTATTTCAATCCACGTGTATATTATTTTATAGTTGTTTATTGCACCATCACATACATAATTTATAAACATCAAAAAATAAAACAAAACAATACTATTGGTTATTCTCCGTGTCGATAACCGCATACGAAAGAAAAAAAAATTGCAGACATCCCCAAAACGTTATATATTGATAACTGTGATTTATTATATATAGATCTAAGCGTGTACCTGTTAGCTCGATCTGACAGCCCAATCGTTTTAATCTGAAATTTTCGGCAAATAACTCGTGACGGTTTTACGCGCGTCGCGTCGTATTTTCATTCTGTTATTAAACAACAGATTATATTATTGGCCCAGACGCTTTTAAGCTAAGATCAGGTTGGAAAGCACGAGGAACTTTTATTCGAAAATAAACGTAACGACTTATTTTAATAGTTTAACAGTAATACAAATAGCGCAAAACAGAAAATTCAAAGATAGTTCCATAAATAAAAGAAAAAGCAAAAAGAGAGGACCAAAAAATATCACCTTCTACGACCACAAGCTTAATCACCCTCCCAGGTAATAAGCTAACGTTATTTGTCGTCATTTTGACGACAAATGGCATTAAAGACGTCATTCTGATATCAAAATCTGAGAGACAATAATGAGCGATGTATAAATAAATATGTCGAAATTGTAGATTTATAATTATAATTATTTAGAATATTAAAAAAATAGGAAAAACGATAAATTATACGATTTATAATAGAAAACAATTTTTTTATTGCAATAAATATAACAGAGCGTTTAGGGGAGAGTTGCCGAATGCGTACTGGTCGCCTAAATCGTACCTCATCAATATTTTATATTAATAATTAATACAAGCAATATTTAGTAACAATAATATAAAATATATGAGAAATGAGTAATATAGACAAAAATATAATAGCCTACATCTTATTTTATGGATGTTAGCGGCGTTTTAAAAAATCAGGTACATCTGATATTAATTTTTAATCAACTTATGTAGCTGATAATAACGCGCTCATCCAATTTTATTATAAATTTTTGTATTTTTATAAAAGAAGATTTATTGTAGAGTATTTTACATTCACTGTATATACATATTTGCAACAAAAAAATATATTTTTGTGTCATTTGTTTTTTTATTATTGTTATTTAATAATTATAAAATATTTGATTTTCTTGAATAAATTATTAAAATTAGGTATTAATTAATTATTAGGTATTAGTTAATGATTTCTTTTATTAATCTTATATTTTTAATTGTTTTCATTCATAAAGTCAATACTTTCAAAGGAAATGCGATAAAAAATACCTATAGGTACGATTTAGGCGACCGGTTGCCTAAATCGTACCTTTTGCAGCATGTTACAAAAAGATTTATAATAAATTAATTTGTTATTGGTGGAAAATTAAACATGTAATAATAAGCGTCCAAAACCTCAAGCTACAATTTCTAATGTTCATTTACATATAAAATAGTGTCAAATGGAAAATATAATAAAAAATAGGTTAAGTGGTACGCATTCGGCAACTTTCCCCTATATTAAGTATCATGTAGTCTTATATAGTGATTTATATAGAACGTAAATAATTTGTTCACATATATGTAGGAATCATACCAGCATTTATAAATTATAAAACTCGCGTCAAATTTAGATATATGATGAACGTTATTCACACTCGAAAAAATAATTACTTGTTTCTCCAAACCAAAACGGAAGACGATGTTTCGTCATTGCACAACGCATCCTAGTCCTCAGACTAGAAAGCCCTCTCGCTAATTCTCGCATGTAGAAGTAATAATATTGTTAAAATCTACATAATCATCGTGATATTTATTGAGAATACACAGCGTGACACTGCACAGTAATTCACTAATACATTAAATTTACCTCGAATTACGAATAATGAGAAAACAACAACCGTAGGCGATCGTCGCGTCTTATTCTCTTACCTCTTGAGCGTATAATATAGAAGAGCAGTCGTCAAGTTGTTTACATGGTAACACCTCAAATACTGTTTATCAGAGATCTGTATTTTCGTACGATCTTGGATCGTATTATAGATAATCAGGTTAAATAGCTTTGTATTAGACTTGTAATTAAAATATGATGACGAAACGCATATTAAATTAATGATTTTACACGTAAGCGTATTTAGCATCGCTTTTGTTACACTGTAATTTATTTCTTAACATTACCTGCGATATTTTGCCACGATATTTTACCAACCTCGTCATCACTGCATTTCCCATGGGATTTCGCAGACCGTATCGTTACGAGGCAGACTTAACGTTCGCAAGTTTGATCTTTTTCTGTTAATAGCATTTTTGATGAACAT
Organism: Mycetomoellerius zeteki; assembly: GCF_001594055.1. Lineage (NCBI taxonomy): Eukaryota > Metazoa > Arthropoda > Insecta > Hymenoptera > Formicidae > Mycetomoellerius > Mycetomoellerius zeteki. The sequence continues at coordinate 237,208 of NW_017257208.1, forward strand.
CGGATGGTGCACATTCAAGAGAGCACTTCTATGAATATGAGAAGCTCGATTGTGAATTGTACCACATTATGCTCTTGTGTATTCAGTCATCTGAAAAGAGCTGCAATGTTGATATTCTCTCTTTGGACAAATTATCTTTTCTCTTTTTCCATTATACTAATTTTTTAACAAGTTAAAAAAAGAAATATGAATCATCAAATATTTCTTTTGTTTCATGAAAAATGTAATTCTGGACTGCATTCACCCGAATACACTCAGGTATCATTTTATCCTTGTTTAACATTCAATGAACAATAAGAATAAAATGATATACCTACCCTGAATTCCTGAATGCACTTCTGCCACAAGATCTTGAAATACATCGGATAAATCTTTCGTAATGCCAAATATTTAAATTTAAGGATATATAATTATTCTTGTTAATTATTAGACTTTAAAGAAACACATTAATCTCGATAAATTTTATAATATGTATACTTTAGGATATGTAATAAAATGTATATACTTATTTTATATGAAATTGAAAAAAGAATTTGATAATTATCAAAAAAAGGTGTAAAAATTAAAAATCTTATTTTTAATTTTATCTCTGGAATCTCTCTCACATAGGTATATGCACTACATTAAACATATCGCATAAAAATTCCTTACAAAGATAGTACAAGCCGGGAAATCCTCTTAGTAAAAGATAAGTGTATCTAAGATTAAAAGAATGGATAATAACTAGCGTGGGATAGTCTTTACTCAACGAGAGGATACTCGTCTCCACGGTATGCGTTCTCACTTTTCTAGCAGCTATTCTCTAATGCACGCCACTGCGTGCGAAGCTGGAAGTGTAAAAGCCATGTTACTTTTCTCCATAACGATGCAAGCGACAAACGCGATCGATAATGCCATTTAGTTTATTTGATAGTAAGAGATAGCTTTTAAAATGATGTGATGACATATTTTACATTTTAAATTATTCGGTCATTGAATTACTAATAATTTTTGATATTCCTAAACAGCTATTGTTCCAAATGTCTTTCATTATAATATATATCCAATTTACTATAATTCGATACAGTTCAATTCCTTCAATAATATAAGCAATTGAAATTGTTTAAAAGATTAACTTATATTTCTATGAGGCTTTATTTTCGTCGAAGAATAGTTATATCGAATTTCAATGTATAATTTACGAAGTATAAAAACGAGATTAAATGTCATTTATTATTCATTTCTATAGGCGAGACGATTGTCTTGATTTTGTAATAAAGCAAAAATTTTTAATGGAGTGAGGGAACGTTTTCAAAATTCCTGTTCTAGATTATTCTATCTATTCTATCTATTCCCCGAAAAACTATCAATATTAGTTCCAAACTTGAACTATTTTATGATTTATACCAGCATGCATATATAAGAGTGAAAGTATAGTCAAATATTTCGCTTGTTGTCAATCATACGCTGTTATTTATAATATATGCATAAAGTTGTATATACCGAAACGGCAAACTCGTTTCGATATATACAACTTTATGCATATATTATAAATAACAATAGTATCAAGGGACACGGTATGTACTATGTATCTGTAAAAAAAAACGCTAGACAATGATACATGTATGCATCAGAATAACTGTCACAGCTTAGAAAAAAAGATTAGTTAGCAGCGCATACATTTTTCGGTTTAAAAACATATCCGAGCGAGCTGTTGCGAAACGCGTAGATCATGAAGCTTAATCAAATTTAATTGTCCGTTTCCTATGCGGACATACGTTAATGGCGAACACAGTGCATATCTATACTAAACTCCGGTTAAATCTGTCTCTTCTCATGAGAGAAACCGAGTTCAACAGCTGAAATGTTTTAACCACTTTAATTACATTATCAGCGACGAATCTTGTATTTTTTGTTAAATGACGTGTCTTTGTACACAGTAAAAAAATTACATGTAAAATTATAACAATTGTAGTGGATAATTTTTGAAGCCACTATTAAAGATGTATATTTACACACATGGTAACAAAATCACAACTTAAGTTAATTCGTAAACAATTATGTACAATTTTTTAAAGCTATGTTATTGATACGTATGAATATAAAAATGCAAATAAGTAGGTATAATATATGTGACATTACCATTATTGATATATTATTGATATATCATTAATTATACTTAAATATTATCATTATATTATATAATATTTTAAAGCACAATTTTATATATTTCCACTATATAAATTGTATAATTTTTATTAACTATTATTTATATAATTTTACACACTCTTTTACAATGCATAAAGCAAATTCTTTTTATTCCTTGTATTCCTAAGACAAGAAATTGTTTTTGTAAATACTGATTACAAGCTTTTAAAACATTTGCTTATTACACACAAATTATCAATTAGATACTTCAGACGAACGTTCCGGACAAAACATGCTAATTTCATTACCTATAATATTCGTTATCGGAAAGATGCAGTGATGCGGAAAATTATTAAATCGTGACAATTTAATGTAAATGCTATTAACTCTTAAATACTTTTTCCATTTTTATCGATGTGCAATAATTACTTTAATATACAGAATGTTCTACCTTATCTATGATCTTATTAGCCGTTAATTATTCTACAGAGAGGAAACTATAGCGCATATAAAAATTACTTATTGAATTACTTCATATACATTAGTACTTATAATGAAAATGTTTCTTTCATTGTATCACGCTATCAATCACTATTTCTGCTGCGTTAAATCCTCTATTTGTCTAAACGAGAGAGAAATCCGCATTTATACTCGCTCACACTGCTTTGGAAAAGCTTACGATATCTCAGTGACGGTCTTCGTATTTGTCCGACGCCGTCATCGCTCGAGTGGCGCTTAACCAGCAAGTTAGAATGGAAAAGTTCCTCGCGTGAACGTTTCGACTTGTCTGCAGATCGAAGGGTTACTGTGCAGATTTCGGATGTACAGTGTCCTAACAATTCGCAACAAGACTCGAATATTATGTCATGTTACCATCCCTCCCGAGATGAACTCCTATCTCCCTCGCTCAAAAGTTACGAGAGCAGCAGACTCGACTGTACAATGACTTGTCAGGTTACAGAAGAACGGCAGACTATTGACCAAACCCGTTGGTTCCCGGTAACGCGAAGAGACGTACTTGATGCAAACACCGTTATTCACCGATGATCGATGAGTACGGGCATTTTTCTCAGCTATCCGATAGACTTGTTCGAGGGCGAACTTGCAAGAGAGTCGAGTGTCTGTCGGTATCAACGTCTCTGAGCGAATCGTTGATGTTTTTGCAATAAGTTTCAAGTTGATGCGATCGAGTCGACAGCGTCGAACAAGGTTAAAATTAATGAAACGTCATTGTAACAAAAGTAAAATTCGATGAATTAAAGATAGAAGAAGATATTGATAGGTGGATGAGAGAAAATGCTTGAAAGAAGGTATTACAAGAGTCGATACGCGGAGATAGAATATATTTCAAAAATTTTTGTTTAAATTATTCCAAATCTTAAAGATATGGCTATTCTTAGGAAAAAATATTTTTGAGGAAGAAAAAAATCTCACTAAAATCTAAAATTCCGCCATTGTGATTGAGACAACAAAAAAGTAACATTTTTTAGGGAAAAATTATAGTGATTTTTATCACTATAGAATAATTAACTTGCTCTCTCTATAGAATAATTAATAGTGACTATCATTTATTTACGGTCGTTTAGTCATTGAATTTTTTATTCACGTAGTAATATAGTAATATTGTGATGTGCGTTTACCCGAGAACTCATGGCTAACAATAGACCGCGATACAGACAAATGTTGAAATAATACTGAACTTTACGAGAATAGATTAAACGCTAGAGTGTAAATGCTGTGGTGGAATTCGCCGCATCGTCGTCCGCACAGTTAACCACGAACGGTTAGTAGTTAGTGTGTCGCGTCGCAGAATAAATAGATGATTATACAAAAAGAGTAGGAATGTACGTGAATTTCTTGATTTTCCTTTAAATTACGTCTACTTAGCTTATAAAACATCTAAAATAGGTTTAAACGAGCAAAATAATTATGAAAAATATATCTATTTAATTACGCTGTTTGTTGCGTTATTGATGATCTTTATTTTTGTAAGAGATAATTAGCAATTTATAGGAACAGAAATCATCGCTATGTAAAAGAATATAATTTGATGATTATACTGATATTATTTTCTTTTTTGTTAACTTTATACAACTTGAACAGCACTACATCGGATGTAATAAAACAATACTATAAAGAGCGAATACAAGTTAAGTACGGTAAACAGTGTGCAAGTAAATAATTTACTCTCAACAAAATTGAAATGAAGAATACACCTATTAAAAAATTCCGTGCACATTTTGGCGCTATATACTTGGACCATCTTCAAATATAAAATCTTCAAATAAAGTCAATCAATATACAAGATTCCATGATTCGAGAGAGAAGTCGGAAGGTCTAATTCCGAGAACATCAACATGATTGCATAAAAAGAGAAAACTGTATAGTGAAGATTCCAATGGCTTTGGATTATGATTTAAGCAAGGATGTGATGGAGTGAATATATAATTGCAAAGTCACTTCTGTCTCCGCTGTTTTATTAATTTTATTCCGTTTTATAATTTATTATTATAATTACGTTCTTCTGATCTACTGCAACACTTTGTTAAACTATAATTCGGAGCCATTGGATGTTGTCTTTTTTGGTTATACAACTATTAATTTCTCAAAATTGAAGCCTCCGATTTCTGTTTGAACCATAAGATTTTTTTCTACTAATTGACTGATTTTTACTTTATTTAAAGATTTTATATACTATGGATAGTTTAAATATGCGACGAAACGTACGAAAATTTTAATAGATTAATTTCATTTTAATCTTGTCGAGTAAATGATTTACTTGTGCACTGCTTACCGCAATCAACTCATATTTACTTTTTCTTATATTAGTTTTATTACACATTTGATATTCTCGAGTTATTAATTATTTTATACATTACACCGATTTTATAACAAAATACAATGAGTTTTCAAAACTGCTCAAATGAATAATAATCTTTCTATTGATTATATTATATAAAAATAGGTTTTTCATCAAGTTCTGGGAGCTTTCCAATTGACCGCAATAGCTATTTTGATGCATTGCAAGTTCTTTTGGAACAATCAACGTCCGGGATGGTATATAGTAATAAAATGCATATTTATTATTAACGAAAACTTCGTTGCAATTCTGAATCTAAAAACGTTATATAATTATAAATTGAATAAATAGCCTGTGTGTGCAATGCATAACAAAATTACAATCCATGCTTTAATAATTCATCTATTGTTTATATGCGTCATTAGTAAAAATTACATCGCGGATGTGCGACGTATCGAGAATAATCTGATGTATTTAATTAATTAACAAAGGATGCAGAATTATTGATTTTATTGTCCATTATTAGTCACTAAAAATACCTGATATACCTACTAATACGGTATAATAATAAAGCTGGTTTATGCTGGTTTATATGGTGCATGTGATACAATTTATTTGCATACCTTAAAAAAGATATACAAATTTGAAAAATATTTTTTCATCTTACATATATTTTTTATTATTAAATTTTACATTATACATATTTAATCTAAATGTTTTTATAAGTTTTATAAAATTCTGTATAAAATACCATGCAACTAAAAAAATTTATTTTTTAAAATATCTTTTATAGCGTGTTAATAAAAATATCATTTGTACCGGAATATTAATAATTTATATTTATATTTATTTGTTTACCGGAATATTAATAAGTCACACTATTAACACACAAAGAGCTCATCAATATAGTTAATGGATCTTTAAAGAGGAAAGCATTGGTAACCCTTGTAGAATAATAAAGCCGAGTTCTCGAAGCAATCTGATTGATAGAATCGGTTCTATTCAAATGAGAAGTAATCGAAGTCGAGCCACCGAAGCGTATATCTAGGAAGTAATTCAATGCGATATTGCAAACAATGTCGAGCAAACAAACTAAAAATAAGTTCTAAGGAACAATAATTATTTCAACGTCTACATTCACAAAGATAAAAATGCGCGTTTCAAAATTTCGATTAATTTCGCTTATTCTTTGAAAATAATTAAATATATTATATATTATCATGTATATATTATAATTTTCATTTTGCTAAAGAATTTGCATCTCGAAAGAAAATGTATGCCCAATTTTTAATACTGTTTTTAAAATGCCATTTAATGCTTTCCAATATTTTATTTAGATACTTTATGAACAAAATGTGATTTTCCTATACAAGCAGATATAACTACCTTTTGCTATATATATAAAATTGCTGCACATTGATTTTAAAATATTTATTTTAAAGCGTGTGATGTAAGAGAGCGTTTATTTGTTCCATGAAGCATTTTTTTTAAATTCGAAATGTAGGTCATTCGGTTCGACTTTGTCGAAACGAAAGCATTTGATAAACCGTTCAAAATTCATTTGTCAAACTGGATAAAAGAGGGGGCTCTACTATATTTGAATAATGGTCGTATATCGACGTCAAGATAAAATGAGTATTGAGTGCAAATATTAAAGCGGTACTTTTTTTTTATTCTCGATGACAGAGAATAGGCTTGATTTTTGTTCAAAAAGTTTTCACGTTAATACTTGCTCCGAGCTACACACAACTGTGATGAAACAGCTCATCGAAAAAACACATCTTATGACATCAATGGGATTTCCATTACATCAACGTCGATAACTTACGTATGATCAAGCTGTTATAGAATAGAATCGATATACGCTTTTAAATAAATACAATAATATTTATTCTATCAGTCGTATTAAACGGTACGTGTAGCATTAATTTAGCTTTTCGCCTTTCATCGTAACTATAATTTTAAATCAAACTATAATTTTTAATTCGAGGGATTACAGTTTAAATATACTTAATATTAAACAAAGCACCTTTTAAAATTGTAATATAAACACACAACCAGGAAATGAAAGCTTTAAACGATCAAGCTGGATTATTAGTGCTTAAATAATTCAATATGAATTTTATATACATATCTAATCCTGCAATCTGTGCTGAATTTAATTTTCAGCCTTGAAATACAATCCTAACAAAACTAGCACGGTAATATTATAAATTAAATTGGCAAACAATTTAATAACATTGATAGTTGTAGACAGAAAGCGCTAAATAATTTGATACTAATAAGCATCTAAAACTTGTAAATAATTAAATACAATTAAATATTAAATATTAAAATATAATTTTTAAAAATTAAATATAATTATAAATTACAAACACGATTTTTTATAATTTTTCGAAAAAGATGAGATGATCAGTTATTGTGATGTATGCTTAGTTTATAGTTCCAAAACAATAATAATTGCAAATACTTTATTATATGTTAGATATTAGTTAATAACAAAATTTGAATAAGGAAAACTCTTCGTCTTGTTCGGTAATTATTTGATGCTTATGTGCTATCGCAAGATAATAAACTGTTGTCCAGAAAAGGGATAAGAAAGGGTTAAATGATTCTGCTGAAATGGTCGTTTCACAAAATGAAGATTCTTGTAGTAAAGCTAAAACACACACAGTTTCCGTCTCATCCAGATTGCCAACGCAAGACGGTGTCGATGTCGTTCTGGCAACAAATGTACAGCAAACATTGCACCACCGCCAAACGCGGAACGCACTTACTCATTGTCAGTCTCGTTGATCTCTCTCTTTGTCTCTCTCTTTCATCCTCCCCCTCTCTTTCTCTCTCTCTCTCAGTATACATGCACATACATAGGCACGTATACGTGCTATATAGATATAACGATCTTCTACAGGGAGAGGACCGTAGAGGTTGTGCCAAAAGTGCATTGACCTAGCGGTATGCAATGCCATCCCGCGCGAGCACTAATATTTTGCTACGACGCCGAATATCGTTCTATAAAGCTCTCGCAGAGGTTCATTCGTGATAACATCGCAAAACGCTGACGTCGACGAAATAAAATACCATATAACGTATAACGTTGGGTCTAACAAAACGCGTGTCCGACACGCACGGTATGTATAATCTGCGACGGGCGGATCCGAAAGCTTTCTCGCACTAAATCGAGTACATGCTGCACTTGGTTCCGGATTCACCAACCGATGTGAGTTCTAACTCGGATTAATCGCGTTTTATTTTGTGTACGTTACAGAGGACACAATACTGTGATCTAGAAAAGAGCTCACTGACTGCGGATTAACCTAAATTGATGTAACTATACGCACGTAATAATTTACGAAACTGTAAACCAAGCGAGAGAAATGTAAATATGTCATAATAATCATCTCGCGATGATGCAACTTTTTTCGGAAAAATTTAAAAATATTCCATTGTAGAAAGCTTTTAATGCAAGCAAAATATAAAAATTTTGTTTGATAACTATTTGAATTCCTGTTTTGCATGTTTTCGATATGTTGATCGATTTCTGGCATTCACTGGAAAAATGATCTACCTCTGTTTGTTTCAGAAAAATAATTCTACCTCTGTTAGAAATGAAGAGACCGTCGGTAACATAAATATTTTTCAGCTCCTACAAAATATTTGCATCAAATTATTATTATCATTATATAAATCGTGCTTTATACAAAAAAATTAAAAGCTGCTGTAATACGAACTTTTCATGATTAAATACCGCATAATTTGAGAGTAAAGTAAATGCATAAATTCGTTGTAATGTGTTTAATTATGACACTTTCGATATTTGATATCTAAATGAAAACTTAACCAAAATCAATACTATCAGTAAAACGAAAGAAAATTCGATCGAAATTTTATCGGTGTTTGTAAGCGCAGCTTTCCATTAAATAACATACGATTCAAGTAACAAACATAAGGAAATCTATACTTAATAACCATGTAATTATTTCAATATAATTGTATTATACAACAATAAGTACGCAAAGTTGTAGTAATAATTATAAAGCAGTCGATGATTACCGGAGAGTATTAATTATCAAAACATGATCGAACTGTTGTAATAAATCATAATGCAGCGTCTCGCAACATGATTGAAAAAGGAATAAATGCAACACTGGCATTATATCGTCATGTACATGCAACGTAATTCAAAGTTTACTTCTACCCTCGACCGCATGAAGTAGTAGACGTTAGTCTGTGCTTCTCCACAGTAATTACTTCCTCTTACGGGATTAATGGAATTGTGTACGTAGACTGTGATTGTACTCCGTCTTTTACTATTATAACAGGAAGATACTACGCAAATGACAGCGGGGTTTATTTAAAGGGTTATTAGCATGTTATAAATCTCTTGATGACATACAACCAGTGTGACAAGGTACTAGAAAAAATACTTTTGTGAATTCTTGCTACAAAAGACTGAATTTGTTTTCAACTATTAGATTCGATACTTATGAATTAACCATTATCAATTATATATAATACAATATGTAAAACAGACTTTTAACAGAATTAATTAATATTCCATTTCTTTACTTATACATTGAAATCTAAAATATCAAGATGCAATCCAAGCAAAAAATTTTTAAAAGTAGTTATCGATATTAATGTTAATTGAAACTATACAGATCAATTCACCGAACTAAAGTATTCTGATGAAAAAACAAAAGCTCACTAAGGATTCGAGCAACTTGTTTCGAAACATTTCGTACGAAGTTTAATTTCTACAAACTGAAGGTATACGAGGATGCACTCCGATTTTTCCAACTTCCTCGATTTCTTCGATCGCCTTACGATGTAAGAGGATTCTGTTAAAATTACTTTCTGCCAGGTTCTTGTGAAAACAAATAGTTCTTCTTGCATAGATATTTAAACAATATTCAATGTAATGCAATTGTTTAATCAAATTATATTTGAATATGATCTATCAGATGTAAAGTAATTTGAATTCTAAGTCTGTGCGATGCGATAATACTATTGCAAGATAGTGATCTGATCTACCGTAGCGTACTTGATTAATTGGCATCTCACTCATTGTCGTATTGGAATTTGATCATGTTTCATGTGCAGTTAATAACATTACTGATTCAGGTAACAGCACAGTATTTGTAAGAAATTTGTTGATTGATGTTCTTATTAATAGTAATTTTATTTTGACGCGTATTCCTATTTCCTGATTATAGATGTACTTATTTTAATTATCGATCCAATAGTAAATCAAAGCGAGGGTATTTATTACGCACACTGAGTTTTATGTAGCCAAACTATGTAGGCGACGAAATAAAATTTCGAGCAATTATGGATGTAATATCTTAAGATATATATCTTATAATATAATATATTAAAAAAAAAGAATGATTAAAAAATATGCTTTACTATACTTTTGTAAACAAAAAAAAATACTTGAATATATAGAGAGAATTTTTATAACTTAGAATTAAATTATTTATAATGAAATATTTCGTTAGAGACTAAAAATACTTATTTGTCCCATTAATCATTTATTTTATACCGTGCAGCATTTTTAAGTGTCGCGTCGTCCTGCATCGCTGAGACCAATTTTTTAAAATTCGTAGCAGCTGAGTTAATCGCGCCGACATCTGCGGGGCGCGATTTGCATTTGTATAAAAGTGCGCTTTTTCCCAGAATCTACAATGTTGGACTTATCAAGTGCTTGCCGTAAGAAGAACGATATATTGTTGGAGCTTTCGTATCCTAGCTGTTGTATTAACTGACGGAAAAACATGGCGCCATGGGAGCGATATAGAGACACGATGGTGAAAGGAAATGAGCATGTTTTCTCGGAACGGAAAATTTCAACTCGATATAGCACGTACGTGGCTTCTCCACGCGAGATTCACGATATCTTGCCAAAGTCGCATTTTTGCGCTTTGGAGCACCTTTCCGGGCGTTGGCGAACAAATCGTGTACCACCAGGACCATCCTTTCAATCCATTATTCGTTTCGACGCTAGCGAGAATATTAGAATCGTACGAAAAGATTTTACCAAACAATTTCGTGCATTTTATTCGCAAATATCTCACATTAACCAATTTCAAAGCGCGGAGCAATCCGATAGAATCGACAAAAAAGTATAATATATACAAATATACGCTTTGAATTAACTCTGCGTGCAACTTAAAATTTAAATCTCTGTCTTCAATCTGGGTTTTCTTTAGCACAAGCGAAATTTCACTCTCAAATTTGTCCGAAATAAAGGAGAACAGAATTCAATTTTCTTTCCTCCTAAAATATCTTGTTAAAATACTGTTTGATAATGTAATTAGAAATGTTGAAGAATAACCCTGAACATTTAAATATTTTTGTTGAAAGCCTAAAATAGTAAAAAAACAAATTGCAGGCAGAGATAAAAATATTATTGCAAACAGAAAGTTAAGAATACTAATTATGCGTTTTCCACTTTGACCGCCTTGAAAATAGTTAATTACAAATAACCTCTACAGAGATATAGAATTTTTTATGCGCAGAATAATTAAAACATAAATTTTATTACGAACGAACATATTGTTGAACACATTCTTCAGCGAAAAGATGAGAGATTGTTTAATCTACAATAGTTTACAGCATTCACTGGATCGCTATAAGCTATAAAGTATCTCGCGAACAAAAATTCCTTTCTTGGAAACTATTTTATGGCGCGCAGGTGCATACAACAATTCTTTACCATCTATTCTCAATGAATTTCATTCATTATGAGTCCAGTATCATAGTATGTCACGTGATACTGGAGACGTGATGTATCATGTTGTAATAAGCGTACCGCGTTCTCATATTCAATTTTAATTTTCAATCCATAGGAGATCGCACAATTTTCCACTCGTTGAAATTACTTCAATTAGTACTTCCAATAATCTGCTCTCGCATATCTTCTTTATTTATATGGCAAAGTATAATCAACGTGACGAAAGATGCGACATTTGTTCATTCTTGAATGTGCACTCGTTAATTAAAACTGTAAAGGTACACATAATAACAGTATTCTATAAAAAAACAAAACATGATTAGTCACTTCCCGTAGCTTTTAGATGCTGAATACGAATCCGACTTTCAAATTGCTTCATCACGTCACAATTTTGAGAAATTTATAGTTAAAGCAAGAAAGAACTATTTTTACATATTTTATTATAACTACAATATATATGAGCCGTGCTGGAGAAGTTCTGTTACAATCAAATTAATTAGTCTGTCCGAAAAGTATCCGACCTCTGCGTATATCTTTGTCCTTGGACATCCTATTATGCTGTTAAGACTTTCAGTCCTTAAAAAAATTTTTTTAGTACTGGCTATAATTAATAAGATATTCATGGTTAAATATGAAGTTTGTTTGAGAAAAAGCTATAAATTAAATCACTGATAATTTACCAAATTAAAGAAAAGTAATTTTTCGTCAAACAATGTATTTCTTCTTAAATCAAAAGTAAACGAGAGATGCGCCATATTGTGAGAAATGTACACACAGGTCACGTGAATGTAGTAAAATATTATTTTCTTGAATAGTAATATAAGGAAATACGTTCTTATTTCATTTCTGCGAGAAGTTTGAAATTACTTCTCGCGACTGTGAAAGACGATTTTCGCCATGGGGTGAAGTAACTTTATTCTCTAAAGAGGCCGAGCACCACTGAGTGTTTTAAAGCGTTATTTCAATTATAGTCTTACATATCAAACCGCTTTATACTTTGAAATCTATTTTATGCAATCCGTAATTGTGTGTGACGATATATAATATTAAAATGATTGATTTAATTTTTTAAAAGACACAAGATTAAATTTGCAATTTCTTGTACGATAATTCAATATTGATTTTCCTCTCGAGAGTTTAATCAACAGATTTAATATATGATAAGTTTAATAATGGTAACAATGTTGTTACGAAATCAGAAATAACATATTAATATTTAATATCATTTTAATATTTTTGTATTGTAAAAAATTGAACGCGCACAAATAATCCGATTTCGCACATAATTAATTTTACATAATTTCAGTATAAATATATCAAGATTATTTAATTAATATCTGTATAATTTTTAAACGTATCCAGAGACACGGTAGTGTCTCGGCGCTAAGAAAAACGCGTAGAAAACTGTTTCTCGTAACAAAGAACTGTTTTGAAAAAAGTATGCGACCTTTTTAAATAAAGACTTTATCGTAAAATTCGATATTGATTTAGATCAATCATTTTAGAATATTTCACAGCCTTCGTCAACTCTTTTATCAGAAATTCCTATACCAGAAGAAAAAATGGAAATAAAAGATTGTTCATGTTTATCGTATGACGAAGAAAAAACCGAAAAAAAGACGTATTGAATATCTGCTTTCAAAGTATACTGCCGAAGAACTTATTAGAACTGCCAAATGTTTATAAAATCAATTTGATATCGATTCAGATATGGAAGAAAGTAGTACTAAAAATATTGAAAATCACATTAATAGTATTCTAGCTATGTACCTTGACTTGGAACCAACAAAAGCTAATTGTAAGTAAAGAAAAGTTACGGGCATGTAATAAGAAACTGCATGGAAGTAAATTGTATCCTCCGTATTAAGACTGCAAAAGAAAAATACTACCCAACAGGATTAAGTTTCAATGATTTAAGTGCAAGTGTTAATGTCGAATCGTTATTAAATCATACTACCGAAAGAATACTTTTAACATTGAGCGACGAAGAGCTCCATGAATTACGCGGTAAAAAATTGATTTTATATGGAAAATGGGGTATGGATGGCGTTTCTGGACAACAAACTACCACACAAAAATAGTCAACCGAAAATTTAAAACAATATCAGCAATCAAGTAATGACGATGATGAAAAACAAAGTTGCGAAAGATTTTTTTTTATGGTGCAGGGTTTATAATTTCTTGTGTTCCAATTTAATTGGTGTCCGATAATAATATTATATGGAAAAATGAAAGGCCTTCGTCAGTCAATTATTGTCGACCAATTATAACGTAATTTAACGTATAGTCTTAGTATATAAATTAAGTACAATTTTGTAAAAAAAAAAAAAAAAATAATAAGTTATAAACTTCAATTCTCGCGTGATTCTTATTTACCTCAAAGAAGTGCTACGTATGCGCGCATTTAAATTGAAAGCAACAGGCGAAAATAAAAGAGGAAACTATAATGGATGAAAAGATCGACCGCGAAACACGTAGAAAATAATTTGAATCGTATGTTGTGATTTATGAACCGTTACACAGTCACGAGAGGAGTAATGTCGGATTTACTATATAAAAGCGATATTTCTCGGAGATGCTGCGTCTCGAAATCGAAGCAATGAATTTCCTAAGAAATAACCTTCGATATTCTGAAATATCGTTTTCGACGACGCTATTTTCCTTCGAACTTTCAATCATGTAAACGAACTCTATGTTGGATATTGCCATTGTCAGTGCAACGTCGAATAAGAGTACTTTGCATTGAATAAGAGAATCTGAGTACTCAAATGAAAAGCATATAATAGCAGATAATAATTTTATACAATGCGTCAGAGATTTACGATGTTAAATGCGTTCTTGAATGCGTATTTAGTATGATTAAACAACTGTTTTATATATCAAGAGTTAATTAAACATTATAATTTGCTCTTGATTGAATTACACATGCATAAAATTCTCATTATAAATAGAATATTGTAATGTTAAAAAGATGAGATTATCTTTTGCGATTCAGATTTTATTGTAAATTTCCGAGTGTCTATAATCTAAAGTGGTATTGTAATAATCTAGGGCGCGAAGATCGAGGTGCGGATTACACGATGCTAGCAGCCTTCCTCCAAGGAGAGAAATTTATTACAACATGGTCGTGTTCCATCCGCAATGCTAAGCCCGATCGAGGCTCAACGTGACGTTGAAAATTTAAAGCATCTGTTTCACTTGTCAGTTTTTACAGTTAATCTTCCTAACACAGCAGCAATAGCTGTAGCCTTTCTCGTCTTTGTAAATGTTTTATCGGCTCCTTTCATCCCATCGTTCCGCGCAAAATGTCCTCGTGGACATTGTCGTTTGTCAAGAGAAGTACTTTAAAAAAAAGAATAATGCTCATCCGCGTGCTTGTTGTGGCTCCCTTTAAATGCCTCCTTTCTATTATCGATTTAACCTGTTATAATGAAGCAAACAATGAAGATAATTGCGCATCCGTCGTTATTATTGAATGCACTGGTCAGAATGTCGCGAAAATTGCATCGCGTAGTCGTTCGGCAGCTAATCAAAACAAGATGGAAATTGCTCGTTTCATATGAGAAATTGCTTCGATACCCGCACCACTCAAAAGATGGGAAATCGATTTGCACCTCCCGCAGCGTACTTTTCAATGAGAATCTTTGTGTGAAAAACGCAATGAATTAGATGGATACTTAGCAAAAAGTCGCTATCGATCTCATGAAACACTAATATAGTCACATAAAGAAGCATCATTAAAACGCTTCTGAAAAGAACGATCGCGAGTGAAAAATTCAGGGCAGTATTATAGGTGATATAATTGAACCGATTAGCATATATAAAGTGTTACATGCACTATGTAAAGTATATTATCAGATAACAGAATTTATAAACAAAAAACTCGATGTTATTAGAATTTAGATGCAATTGAGAATATCGAATTTATCTAATAGTCACATAACGAGAGCACAAAGGGATACCTCTGATAAATATAAATTCAAGTTAAATTAACTTTTAATTTACTCACAGTTAATTGTTGTACTTAGTGTCGTATAAGACAACCGTAGCCTTTTTCGTAGAATTATAGCGCGTCTAATCGCTGAATATCTCGCTATCAAAGCGATATTTAGAGCAACGTTTGTTTTCAATTTACTTCTAATTTGGATATAATGGCTGCTCGTTGTTATTCATAGGCGATTATTTTACTACCTCTATCGTAACGGATGAGAAATATAATACCATAACGTTGAACTGTTTTTTTCAATACATGATTAAAAATTTCAATTCTTATTTAGATAGAAGATATAGAAGTTTACAAGGGTGATTAAGCTTCATTACTTATACAGTGCGATCTCGTGAATATTTTAACTTAGAGATTAATTGATGAAAAGAGATGCGCATGCGCGCGTGATGTTCAGACTTGATATATTCTATCTAACGAGCGTGGAATAACATAAAAGGAGCGAGAGCGCGTACATACATTGACGCGGTGATTAATTTTCCATAGAATTGCTTGTCTTTGAAATTGGCCTCGACGCCATCACTCTGCTTGTCTTTTCTCCGCGAATAGCAGCCAGCCTCAAAGCCTTCAGGGCTTATTATCCGATCGCAGACCAGCGAAATGTTTGTGGTTCCGCCGGAAAACCGTGCCAAATCTTTTGCACTATCCTCTATATTTCATATATCCAGGTATACCTATATATTTATACACATAGCGGATACATTTTACTTATATATATATATATATATTATATAATATAGATTCTTCCCTCTTGCATCAAAAGAGGAACATCGCGCGCGTAAAATATAAGATTTTTTAATATTTTAACAAGCAGCATCGTGTGATTAAAGGTTAAATTTATTACCGGCAGGTTGACAAATAAAAAAAGAAGTGTTACTTTGGTCAATAATGATCATTTTTTTTATAACGAAGGCAATAATGTCGTTATATTTTTGAAATAACAGTAACAAACTTAGTCGTTACTTTTATCGTTACTTTTTAAATTCTTTATTATCTTCATATCTATTCAATAGATAATTTTCGCAATAGATAATTTTTGATAAGATAGAAATATTTTATTTGTCCGATGTTTCTTTTATGAAAGATAAAAGAGAGAAGAATATCAATTTGACTTAATGTTCTTTTGAAGTTTAAACTAAAAGGTAACATCATAGATCGCATGTGGATCTCGAAAAAGAGTTAGAATTGACAAATTGCCTAATTTTCCTTTTCTCTCATAATTGATAATAAGGCTAATTATATTAATTAAAATAATTGATCATCCAGACGAAAATTGATGTTCCAGACGACAGACATATCTATCGGTTATTCTGCGGTATAGTAGGTTTTTCGATATCGTATTGAGCCTTATCAATCGAATCTCGTCGTGGGTTGTTTTAGTTACAAGCGGAGAACGCGCGCGCGACTATGTAGGAATCTTTCATGTCCAACCCTCTCACTCGAAAGCGAAATTGGATTGTAGCGAACTCGAATATCACGTGGTTGGAAACCTTTGAAAGGATTCCGCTCTGAACGATCGATATGACTCTTTTCGCTTCTAGAACGTATGAACCACATATGAAAGAATCGCTAGCAATCAGTGCAGTTGTATAAAAAGTCGAAAACTTTTGCACGCGGTTGATATACTATCATAGTACACGATGAAAAGAGAAACCATTTCCTTTCTGCACATTAAAGAAACATTCACGTATGTTGCAATTACTCGAAATTTATGTATAATTATTTCAGAACTTTTTGGTATCACAAAAAGCTTAAAAACGATTAATTGGCAATTTTGTTATAATTCAATCGAAATATAAAATAAATGGACATAGAATTTTCATCGATAATTAATTGAATTAAAAATCAACTAGTAACGAAATTAAATGGAGCACTTTATCTGTAAATTCTTCTTCTTATTTTTAATATTGAATTTTGTTAAATTTTGTTAAATGGCGTATTGTCCCTGAATAGATTTTCTCGCATACTAAATAAAATAAAACAGAATTTAATTGCACACTAAAATACAAATTAAGGATCACTTACCATATTGGCTCCTATCCAAACTTCTGGAAAATATAGAAAATAGTTAATGCATCTTCTTCGTTATATGCCATTGCCATAATAAAATAATTATGAAATATATTTTGATATTATAATAATAGTAAAAGAAAATTTGCTGTAAAGCAATTATTACTGCGTATTGTTACTGAACTTTCATTATAATTTTCAATATTTAATATTTTGTATTAATATATATGTAATTATTCTTTTTTATCTATAAATAATACATTTGATACAAATAACATAGTTCTGTGATACTGTTTCCTTCCACTTCCATGAGCTGTAAACATCTAAAGGCTTTATATGGGATACACAAAAAGCAATTTACATGGTACATAAATATCAAGTAAATTTGTCCATTCTTCCATGAAGAAATTTTAATTATTGTTTATCGACGCGTAAGAATTCGATATGCAAGTTTAAAACAAGATCAATCAATAATCTTGAATTTTTCAACATTACAATGATAAAAAAAGCAGTTCAATAAAAAATAATATATAGTATAACAATTCTATCTGAAATATTACTGACATATCTCTTTAGTGCATAATAAAATAGTTTATGATTCTAACGTTTCTGAAAAGACCGTCTATTAAATATGCATAAAATGAGCAGGACATTATGATAGTAATCTGCTAGCAATGATGACAATCTGATAAATAGAGATCACATACATGTCATTTACGTAAATATTGCTTTATTAACAAACTAATCTGTACATATATTTGAAGGTCTATACATCTTAACTAAATAATTAAAATTCTTGAATTGGAAATCTATTCCACGCGCACCAACACTTTATAAACAAAAAATTAAAGAAAAACCCATTTAATTTTTAAAGTCTCGTAAACGCAAATTTAATCTTCGAAAATAGTTTATTTCGATCGTTGCACGGATTATCTAAGCTGCCACAGATAAAATTCCATGTTCAGTATTAAAAATTAATGAGGACATATAATTAAACTCTGTTTAAAACGATGTTTTAAATTTATATTCAAAACTACACGAATATTCGCTTTCATGATAGAAAAATCGATACATTATGTATTGTACATACATTCGTTTTATGGAAAGCGTGTAATACATTGTGGCTTGTAGAGATTAAATTTTGATTGTAAAACTGCGATTTACTAACAAATAGTCGTAACGAATATAAACGTTGTTAAAACAATGCGAACTTTAAGAACTCGCATTAACGACACACAACATATTATATCGCACTTTAATTCCCCTTCAACAGCTCCACATAACGATGGTAGCTTCCATTAGAAGCTGCACCTTTGTTTTCTGAGATCCTTGCAGATTCCTGCAAGAACGCGATGTATTTCAGAAAGGGAGAAGTGCTTCGCAAGTAGGGCTCTCGTGTTGAATAAGAAATTTCACATTAATACCGACGAAGATACGCGGTCGAGAGACAAAGGAACGAGGTGCGAAAGCTGTATAAGACGACAAACTTAATATACCGTTCGCATAATTTTCCAAAACGTTCGAACACATATATTTTACATATATTTTACAAACCTCGTGAAAATAATGTCGCTCACGAGAATTCATACAAGACGTATAGTCTGCCGTCTCATCGTGAATTATGGTAAAATGGAGCAGATAAATAGTAAATGTTTAACGATAAATCTCGAGAGAGTACATTTTTAAAAACATAAAAATTAATTCATGTAATCAAAATTTGCTTGTAATGTGAATGTTGATAACAAACGAAATCTTGTTTTAACTTAAACATAGCCAAAAATAGCTTTTTTCTCTATATTAGAATTACGGATGCATCGGATATCCGATGTTACATTTTGTCCGGATATCCGATATCCGGTATCCGATAATTTTACAATCCGATGCATCCCTAATTAGAATTATTTCATAATTGTATCAATATACGTACATAGAAATCACATATTTCATTGATACAAACGATGCGTTGAAATTAAATTTCAGTGAAATATAACTGTCAACGGCGTTGACAAGAACGAGTGTTTGACAAAGAGAAAAGTACGAGTAAAAGGTGAAAATGTGAACGTTTCAAATATTCGTCGAATCCTGAAACACTATATAAACAGAATTCCAAGACGAGAATGCGATTCGATCGTACAACGTCAACATGGATTTACTTCCTCACGGCTATTTCAGGGATGAAACGTTGTCCCGCCAGCTTACCAAGGTGGGCATGAAAATGCATTTGAAAGTCGAAAATGTGTCGGGAGAAAGGACAATGCAAAAGCCTTCGGCAGCTACACCGTTATACCCTCCAGTAACCGTAATAGCGAGGAAAATGGTTTCTGCGAGGTGTGAAAATCGTAATATCAAATACAATGAGAGAAACAGTAGGAATGCTTAGTGAATCGTTAGATTCATCACACTCTTAATGGAACGTCATTTACATAATTAATATGAGTTCTGATAGAATCATAATCTAGCAGAATCCGTATATTTTTTCTCCATATAAATGATTTTTAACAAAAAATCAGAAATAAAGTCACTACACGGAAAGAATAATTTTGTTTAAGTATCTAAAAATTTAGCTAAATACAAATCTAAAAGTAATTTTGTTGCATCAAAATAATTACATAGGATTTTTTCGCTTCACGCGTTTGTTTGAGCTACGGAGATAAGCGCAATATAATTTTATGCATAACGTATTTAGAAATTGCATAACGCATGTACATATACAGAAAAGATAGTTTTGTTGATACATTTAAAAATTTAGCTAGATCTGAAAATAATTTTATCGACCATTAAAATAATTGTATAAAACGCTCAAACTAAGATGCTAGAATGTTAAAACAGTTTTCTGCATTGCTCATCATGCTTGACATACTTACATAATTATTTTAATAATCCAACAAAATTATTTTCAGATCTAGTTACATTTTTAGATATTTCAACAAAACCATTCTTTCCATATACATTCATATGTGACAATTTAAATATACAATCATGATAAATTTTACATTTAATAAGGATTTACTTTTTTTAGTTTCTATTATATATTACTCTTCTTCACTTTTAAATCCATGCACTGAAAAAAAATATAGTCAATTTTAGCAAATATTTAGTTCAATACTGCCAATCAAATATTTCTTAAATATAAAGATATATTTGTTTGATACAAGAAACATTAATTTGATTTAACAATCATTCTTTTTACTGAACAAATATTTATTTACTGTAAGTAAATGTTTAGTTGGCAGTATTGAACTAAATATTTATTAAAATTGACTTATATTATTTTTCAGTGTGCACGCTGACGATTTTTTTTCGGATTTGTTTTCAACTAGAATGTGAATTAAAGAACTTCTACATCTTTATTATTCGTTTACATATAATGTAGTATAGTTACAAACAGTTTCTCCTTATAAAAAGTTACTTCTTCGTGGTATGAATTCACACATGGTACACTGTAAAACCTGTATTCTATCACAAGTTAATCCGATCATACTCGAGTAAAGCTGTTCTTCGCTCATGGCTCGACTACGAGAACGCGAAAGCTGCATGGCATGGATGGTTGGAAGTCATAACACTCGAGAGGTGCCACCTCACAAGCCTAAAGGCGCTAAAATATCTGCCTGATATGCTCGTCAGAGATATCTCCATAAGTCACCACTATATATCTCGAGCTGAATTCTTCAAACCCGGGTGTGAATGCAACTCACGCACTTCTACTAGAACAAATGGCTCTTAAAAGAAAAAAGTAAAGTAGTAAGTAGAAAAGGTCAATTTTATATACTGACAGAATTACTTATTATGGATACAGTAACGATTATTTGCGTAACATATATCTAAGCACTTTTTATTGAATTGGGACGTTTTCCTTGAGAAAATTGTTCGCTTCATAATTTATTAAATGTGACTCTTAATACATTAAATATTACTTTTAATATAACTTTTTTTTACTTTCATTGCATTTTCATAATTATAAGAAATAGTGAATCCGCGATATCATACAGAATATACGTTGTTGATATACAAAAATTGTAATTTTAAAAAACTAATTTGTTAATCTAATATTGTATAAACTATAATTACTTTTGAAACATCAATTTTATGTCTCTTTAAGCTTTGATTTTTCTCTCCCTCTACAAGATGTAATTCTTCGATTAAAGTGACCTTAACCCGCCTTGGAGTGTCACGGAGATGCGCTAATTCGAAAAAAAGGCAAACTAAATGAGTTTCTAGAACTAATTTCACAGTAAATAACACTATATAAGGACCTAATAGTCATTAAACATATTTATACATTTAGGGAATATAACAAATATATCTATAACATTTTAATTTTTCGTTAAAATTAAATTTACATAATTCAAAAATATTCATCATTAAATATTTTATTTTATTGTTTTCATAAAATTTTTGTAAAAAAACTTATTTTTCAAATAATAACAAAATAATATTAGTGTAAATTATTACCACATAATTAAAGGTTGTAGGCGGAGATTATAAATATAACATTAAAGTTTATTTTTATCCGAATTATTTAAAAAAACAATTGTCTTTTAATTAGTCAAACAAAATTAATTAAAAATAAAGCCATAATTCTTGTTTGAAACCAAGAATGCCATATTCCTTTCTCTGGCGAAAATTTATCCTTCATCTTTATAGTTCAAAATTACATTTCTCTGTCTCAACAGTTTCTTTCGAAAATAATTCTTCAAACCATGTTCGTAAACTTCTCCAAGTTAAGAGTCGAAGTTCTATATACCGACTATCTTCAAATCTTAATTAATTCCAAGGGCATATATTACACGGCCTGGGACTTTCTGCCTTCAAAAGTTCCTTCGACTTTAGCACTACAAGCGGGTTGTTTACGCGCATGTTCTATAGAATGGTCGATTTTCTTTAACAACGATGCTCGTTCATTTAAACTTTCCAACTTTCCCTTTGCGTATAGTTAGTAGAAAAATCGAAACGAAACTCGCTTCTATTAAAAATACGTAATGCGTATTTTTTTTTAAACAAAAATCAATAAAGACACTGCTCGAAATCAGAGCAATATACAAGTCTCATTTTGAAGTTTTAAATAATGCAAGCGACCGCCATTGTCAAGTTTTTTATATCTAACAGCGAATTCGATTGGACGCACTCAGTGCGCACATAAGTAAAATAAAGTTCATGTCATTACGTTAAATAATTGACGAATTTTTTTTAGCTGCTCAAGATATAGTATTAATTCATTAATGAATTCTATTTTCAAAAGTGGTACGCCATGCGTCGGTCGTTCCATTGATCGAAGAGCGATAAATAGAACCGATTTAATAGCCGTATATATTATGTATTATCGATGGTTGTATATACAAAATCAATGCATAACGGTGCATACGTATTGATGCGAATACGATGCATCGCATGTTTGAGCGAATGTTCTGTGTTATACACGTGCCACCGAAAACACGCGTCGATTTGCACCAGTGAAACATTTTGACGGTCGTAATATTCCGTAAAATCTGAAAATGCTAATTGTGATGCGTTAAAATATAGATTGATTAAAATATAGATACAAATATAGGTACAAATATTTCACACAATCTGACATAATAATTTGATTAATTCAGTTGATTTCCAATATTCAACTGAATGCGACGAGCGAAATAATAATCAACAATTTTTCTAAGCGATTAGTATGATAGTGATAAATAGTAAACTTAGTAGGGTAAAGTTGCCGAAATCGCATCGGCTCTTAAATCGCACTACCTCGCTTAAAAATTCAATTATTGTATTTGTATACTTTCTTACGGGTTATTTAAGATCTACATGATACTGGAATGCTATTCTATTATACTCGTGACATGAAGTGCAACAAGAGCGTTGTTATTTACATAAATAAAAAAATCGTGATAGCGTTGCTATTTTTCAACGTATTTCATAGCAGAATTACAGAAAATATAAATTAAATAGCCTAAGTCTTGACTATTCGTCGTGATTAGAATATTATTAAAATTAAATTAATAGGATTAAAGTTTGCTTTACATTTTTTTATAGATAAAATAAATAAAAGTTCAAAAAATGCTCTAGTTTCCTAAATTGCACCATAATCTAACTTCTTAAATCGCACGTTACCTAATATTTTTCCATTTCTTACATTTTTATTCCATTCATTATTATGTAAAAATGTATATTGTAAATAAATTTTTTACATCATCATAATGTTTTAAATGAGGAATATTGGTGCGATTTTCCCCGTTGCCTAAATCGCACCATACTGAAAAAATCCTGATTTTAAACAAAACGTTATAATAGCGCAAAAAAATTATGAAAAAATTACATAAGAAAGGGAAAAGAGTACAGTTTATTATGCTGTAAAAAACTTAAGAACATTCTTCATAATTTCTGAGGTATGAGCCTTTAAGTAAAAAGTGGTGCGATTTCGGCAACCCTTACCCTAGTACCTCAGTAGAACACTACTGAGGTACTACTAAGTTTTCGATAATCATTTTGAACATTACGCTAAATATAACTCCATTACAGAAGCATTTATTATATATCTTAGAATATTATTATATAATATAGTAACAAGATTTTATAAATGGATATTATAATAAGAAAATTTTCATCCATCAGATTATTTACCACATTCCTCTTAAACTTTTCAATTTTTCAGACAGTCAAAAATAGTTGTATCGACTTTATAAAAATTGCAACGGCAAAAATTACGAATTCACCAACTGACGTACACCAAGAGAATCGATCGAGGTGCAAGGTATTGCGACTTATAGTTCGAACACGTTATGTGAAAAGACTTCAAAGGATTGATATGGACATCGCAATATCATTGAAGAGAACACTAGCCGCGAGAATACTCTACGGGCCGCAGCTTTTATTGCAAGGTGTACTACCCATGAGAGATGCAAATTAAACATAAAATGAACTGACATTCTCGACTTAAAACTGGGTCATTGAATTTATAATTCATCGCTGTGTCACGTTCTGCAGAGGTGATATTTACAGAAGGCACCACGTGCGGTCCATTTAAAAAGAAATGTCGTATACTATTGTCGCTAGTACAAAATTTATTTTGCACGTTCATTCAATATTATATTACACTTTTACTCGCATTTTTAGCATGTATTGTCTATATATTAAACGTCATGTATTGGACATTTAAAAGTTCTTTTTATATATTCTAGCTACGTCAGGACGATTATTTTACATAAAATTAAGATATGTGTGTGTATATATATATGTATACATATATATATATGTATATAAGGATTATTTGAAAAACATCGCACTTATCTTCTTTGTCATATCCAACTCGTTCTAGGAAAGAAAAGAATACTGTCTAAGCCACTGATCGGGGTCCCTCAAAACCGGATTTTCCGCTCGAGCTTAAGTCTAAGCTTAAGGGACTTTCGGTTCGCGTGTATATGTATACCGTGCTATTGTTTGAGACACGTGGACTGGTATGCGTTAAGCCTTTACTTTTAAAATGGCGGAGAATTGATGTCCTCACACAAATCGATAATCGAACTTAGTACAACTTCTCGTAACACATGGTGGTCTTTCGGGAGCAATAAATTCTGCGAGGATATGAAAAACAATGTAGTAAAAGCTTTTATGTTTTTAGCTTAGAAAAAAACAACGCGAAAAATAAATGTGTTATAAAAATCCGAATCACAACCCAAAAATCGAACAAAAATATAAGTAGGAATATGACTTAAAAATATAACTATTTTATGTTATAGTTTTATATTATAGTTTACAAATAATTAAGAATACGCGTGAGCGATTGCTAAAAATATAATTGGCATAAGATGTTTATTTCACTTCATAGTAAGTAGTCAAGTTATCTCTTGCTTGGCGCAAAGAAACTACAAAAAATAAGTTATTCGGTCAAACTATAATTGCGACACTTTGTTAAGTGATCTCAATTACAATGCGCGATAAACAGGAACTTCTAAACGTTTCCGCGTACACTTCCGTATTTCTTGAACAATTCTCGTTACATCATCACCAACAGTAAAGGCGCAGTTATGGAATAATTGATAATAGCATATCTGCACAAACTGCCATCAAAATTACGAATCAATATGCTTTAAATATATAATTTTATATATATATAATTATAATTTTATATACATAATTTAATATATATAATAAAGTTATATATATGTATAAACAATAAAAAAATTGTATATGTATTAAAGTTAAATTATATTATTATAAACATATTTTGGCATTTGATATTAATATTTTAATAACCAATTCTGAAAAAGGCTAACGCTTGTAGCTATTAATATAATTTAACGTATTACGAATCCGTACAATAATTATCTTACACATTATCTACCATAGATTAATGTCGTATAAATGTGAAATGCTATTTAATAGCTGTCCCGCTTTATGATCATAAATGCGATTAAATCTATCACGTCAGCAAATTTTAATTCTATTACATATTATTGTGTTAATTTCATCACAAGTGGATCAATCTACTTTAAAACCATAATGCATTATGATGGCGAAACAAATCGGAATGTTCACGCTCCATCGAATCTCGTTCAATGCCAGGCTCGGACTTATCTCGGAACTGTTGTTTTAAGAGCTTCAGGCTTAATGTTTTTCCAATAGAACAAAAATATTTTATCTAAGTCACTTACGCGTGAAAACGCTAAACGCTTACAAAAATATCGTTACATTAATAATGCAAATTTTGCCGTAAAATGTCATAAATGCATAACGTAAAATATAGCTTGTATTTGGAGATTGTCTCAGAATTTATATTGAAAAAAGATTCATTGATTATATATATACAGCATATAAATCTTCATTCATTTTTTTCTTGAGTTTCTATCATGGGTTTCCCAATTTTATCTCACCGCCGCATAGAAATATATATGTATATTAATAAAGCTTTTACGTCGCCGCCTTTCATAAAGTGTGCAAGCCAATTTATCCCAGAATAGACCATAACGTCACCCCTTTGTGCGGCAATTTTACTATTAATTTCCATTATGACACCAATAAACTCTTTTTGTATGTGGAGCCACTTAATTTCTGACGGCACTTCTATCGGACACCCATGTGTGACGGCTACTACTTAATATAACGCAATAGACTCTTATGTACCTTTACAAAAGTTCAATGATTAAAGACAAGGGGCAAAAACCTACGGCGACACTATCAAAGGGCGTCTCATTATCCTTTTTATGGAAAAAAAAGTTACATTAAAAGTTGGCAGCATATGTACGCGAGAGATAAAGTTACTCTAAAGTTACATCTTTGACCATGCGTGAAATAATCAATAATAAAAAAAGCATTAAATCTAATCAAACATCTACATATTAATAAATGAATAAATAATCAGTATTATAAAAAATGCTGAATATATAAAATCAATTTAGATTAATAGATTTAATTATATATAGATTTATTTAATAGATTTAATTATATTTGGAATATTAGAAAATATAGATTCAAGGCTTTCGTGATAACAGCTTTGTCAGAAATTGAATTTCTCGCTTCAAGCGCATATCACAGGAAAGATTTATCTCCTCCATCACGTTTCAAATTAGAACTTTGATGTTACTCTTCTAACTTACAGAATCCCAGAAGGCTTTCTGAATGTTAATCCCAGTAATCCTCGAAACTATTACAATAACAATTCGTACGTCAAGTGCTATTATATGCTTACGTATGTTTATACAGGATTTCAACAACAAACTAGATAAACGTACAATTTTGTCCAATGCAAGCATTCCAAGCATTTTTGTTATTTTTCCCGCAGGATAATTTTCCTAAATAAATACTCACAATTGTACTCATGATCTCGAAAATAATGGGATAAAATTTTAAAACTATGACTTCAGAAAATTATAATTCATCACAATTATCGTCCAACGACGTGACATAGTTTGGAAATACTGATCTGTATAAATAATTTCGTGAAATTTAACAAATTCTTGTTAAAACTATTCATCATTATGATATATCGTTAATTCAATATAATGTTATAAAGTTAGAGACTAAAGCGATATAATTATAGACTACCTTCTAATAATTTTCGAAATGTTGGAAATTGTTACTAACATTAATATAAAAAATTATGAGACGTGTGGAAAATTTTATAAACACCATGCGATAATTTAATGTTAATTTGTATTATTTTTCCCCGGTGGAAATTACGACCAGGCGCTATATGGGCCCCATCTAGTTTTCCACGAGTTAATGTAGGCGCTATATTGGAAGGCTAGCCTAGGGCTATACTGAGCAGTAACAGCAATAATGACCAGCCCCAATATTGGAAAACTTTCTTGGCCCTGGCGATGCGCTGTAGGCCCAATATTGGAAAATTGTCTAGGTCCTCGTTCGCGAGGTGGTGCCGCTAAAATTTGAGAAAATTGTCTAGGCCTTGATTACGAAGCAGTGTGTTGCCCTAAGATATTAAATTTGTCTAATCGCTATCTAGAAAGGAACAGGGTAATCTAGTTAGATTTAAAATGAATTTTAAACGCATAATGCGTCGTCTATAATTCACGGAGTAGGAAGTAAGAGTAAGAAATTGACCAATCACAGTCGATTGCAAGAAGAATACTGTCGTCGATATGTCGACTGTGACTTGGTCAATTTCTTATTCTTACTTCTTACTTCATATTATTGAATAACATTAGTTATATTAAAAAATGGTTATTATCATGGTAAAAGTTAAAGGGTATGCTCAATCAGTGATAGACCACTGCGCATGTATCAAGCATACATCACATTCGGCCAGCCTTCGGCTATATCCAGAGGGGTTCGTGTCAATGTAATATGGTTGCCATGTCGCCAATACATGTGCAGCATGCCGAATAAATTCTGTAGTGCAAAGTCGAGTGATTTCACATTCAAAATACGTTGTGCGGTTAAAAGATGCGGATATTATCATCATAAGACAAAAAATGAGTCGGATTGAAAGGAGTCGGAAAATTTTTCGGATTGAAAGACATGCTTAAAAGCATACGTTTGAATTTCGCGCTTAATGATGACGTATGTTTGCTACATATTAAACAGTGGGCGTGGCCATGCGCAAGAGCATATCCTTATACTTCTAACATGGTTATTATGATCTTGCCTCACTGACCGAGCGCTAGTTAGTCCCCGGCTAGTTTTCCTAGAGATCATATAATCAGAGTTTGGCGAAAGCGGGCACAATTTCTGATTGGTTCTCTACCTTGGTCCACTCGGTATTCTTCGGATAGCTTCGTACATTGTCGGAAAACGAGTGCAAGAATAGAAAGAGATAGATAGCTACAAGCAGATGAGTAAAACCTGTATCAAAAAGGTTAAAAATCGTTCCGAAATCTCAGACAAAGAGAACAAATAACAATTACACAATTCGGCCAATTGATCAATTTGATTGGTTTCTTCAGGTATTGTCGTCACGTATTGCCTGTCACATATTCTAACACTTTTTGCACATGTGTTCATACGAGAAAGCAATATCTGTTATCTCTCTCTATCCGCCATTTTTGGTCCACAGTCACCAAACTTTGATTATAGGATCTCTAAGTTTTCCCATCTTGGCACCTCAGCTGTCTAGCGCCTGATGAAAATAGAGATGAAATACTAGGTAGCGTCCGGCTAGATTTCCGATACTGGCGTGCCACGACCTTCCCCACGAGGCCCAATATAGAACATTGGAACGCTCAGATACATTTCCACTCGGGTTATTACATTACTTTTATAGATTCCAAAATCTATAGCTAAAATGTATTTATAGATTTTCAAAATTTAATCATTTATGTAATTTAGTATTATGTGTCATTGCACAGCTATCACTCTCTGTCTTTATTTACTACCGTTATTTGACGTATTTGTTAGTACATAATATGTTTCACGCATTTCAAAGCAACGCGGATATGTTGTAAAGGATTCTACAGGAAACTGACATGGAATGCGGGATGCGGGAGAGAAACAATTCACAGGAAAAATAGTATCTAACACAATATAAGATCATGTTAGGTAATATTCACAATTTTCTATCAAATAAAATAAATCTTTTTTTTTTATAGAATGTTTACTAAGAGAAAAATTTTTGGTATAGTAATAATAACTACATACATATAGTGCTATCAACAAATATATTATATGTAGTTGGCAACAAAAAATTGCTACAATCATAAAAATACAAAGATAAAATTATTATTATAGCTATTATTACCATCATAAGCATGGTTATAATTAATATAACTTATAGTGATTACAACTATTTTTATGACAATAATAATTATAATTATTTTCGGTTGCCAACTATATATATTTTTGATAAATCTATACATATAGTTATTATCACTAACATTATAGCAGAAATAATCATGTAATTATAGTTACAAATATCAAAAATTTTTCTCTCAAAATGTTATGAAATTCGAAATATTATTAGATAGAATCTAATTAGACATATAGCAGTGATTTAGAAGAATTAATTGTTGCGATTAGATTATGTCAGAAATTCAGCAAAATCCATGTTTCGGTCATCTTATTTAGACACAACATACATTAGACGCAATATATAATTCTCTGCGGGTCATAAATTTCCCATTACCGACATTTATACGTGCATCGTTTGTTCGTCTCAGCGCTAAATCTCCTCCTCGGTTAATTCTCGTTCGTCTCGGCCTATACTCTGTCTCTCAAACCCGGCTCCATGCTAATGCAGGCTGCAATTTGTATAATTTCGAAATGGGTTAAGCACGCGTCGGAGCATCCGAGGTCGATAACTTTTTCTACCTCCGCGATAGAACGTCGTTATCTGCACGTGCTCTTCCGCAACGGTGCTCGTTCCAAAGCATAGTGCTTACTTTACATTTTAATGTCTCTGGAGTCACGTCGACATCTCGAAGTGTTACTAATTTCATGGCCTTTAACTGTAAACTCGCCGATCACGCTTCCTACCCACATATGTCGAATGAAACTTCAATGACAAAACGCGCGTATTTTGATCGCTATTTCTACAGAAAGATTATAACAGTCGCGAGCCTTGTAGTATATTTGACATGTAATCATAATTGCATACGATAGCTAAACGTCCAGATACAATACCAATTCCAATCGAGTGATTTTGAATAGTGGCGGCAATCATGAAGCATAACATTAATGCTGCTAATCGTGATTGCTGAAGCGTTAAGACATTGCGATAATCGATGCTACAGTGCGATATAGTTAATGTTTATCTCTCTTAGTATATACAATATATAGAAGAGAAAATAAATGATTATACACTTCCCTAGAATATTATATAATCTCAGAAACAAAATTTCTCTAACGATTCTGCACTTTTATTAAAAATATAACATTTCCCATAAAAAAAAAATAGAACAAAAACTGAAAGCAAACTTTTCAATTTTTAATCGCTCTCGAAATTAATTCGGGGGAGAAATGTTATCTGTTAGTTATCTATAATAAATTTGAAGTATCAATATAACCATTCCATATAATTTTTATCATTTTCCATTTTTTAAATTTCAACGAAGCTACAGGAAAAAAATATCGACAAGATTTTTATTTTATTTAATTAACATTAACTTTAAAAAGTCTTTATTATGTCAATTAAGAAATTGAAATTAATTATCAACGCTATATTAGTAATTATACAGTTGTCGAATCGTTATTAACGAGCTCGGAAGACAACCAAGTGCACACATAGTATTTTGTACTGTCGTACTTGCGAGGTCTTCTCCGTCGTACAAGAAGTTTCAACCGACGGGAGCTATAAGTACCACCAAGTGCAATAATTATCATTGTTACAGCCCGTTTCTGTGCGCTCATAAAAACTTTATGCATACGTAGCAAAATTTAACTGCGAGTGCTACTAATTAGCGGCGTTAAATGCAACGGATGTTTACAAACGCAAACAACGTTTCCACCGTAATACTTCAAGTTATCTTTCACAACGCTCGTTGAACGTAAATATAAATATATTGTCGTACTTCCATGAAAATTTAAAAATATTTTAGTAGAAAAGTAAAATATTTTTCTTAGCAAATTGACTCTTTAGTATTCCGTTACCTCTTAAATTTAAGAGAAATAATTGGTATAAAAACGACTCAATTTGCAATGTGATAAAATATTTAGATGTTATTAACAGAGGACATTCTTTCTCTTATATATAAATTACCTACTGACTTCGTCGAATTGTTAAATTTTTTAAATAAACGTTCCAATGATCAAACATGTACCTTATACGTATGGACATTACACAGAATTTATTATTATTAATCTCAAATATTTTTTTATTATAACAACATTATAATTTAATTGTATTTAAAGATTATAAATAATTATAATATTAGGGGAAGGATACCGACATACCACTTTGTTTTTAGACAATATTTCTTAAACGAAAGATAAAAATACAACTTCAAAAACATAAATACAAACTAAAAAGTGTCTATCAGATGGTATAAGCAGTTTTTATAATACTGTTTGCAATTTTGCAATAATTAAGTTTTTCGTAAGTTATGCAAAAATGAACGTCTGATAAAATGGACTCCAAAAAAACTGAGATAGTAGGCAATAATACCAACATTCCTATTCTATAAATAAAAATATATCCTATTCTGTAAAGAAAACTAATTTATGAAACTATAAACATTTAAAATGACATAATATTATCAATAATACAATCACCATTATTTTAATTACGCAATTTGCAAAAGAATACCATAAGAATTTTCTTCTCAGATTCATAGAATTTGTTTTTAGCTGATTTGGTATAGAAATAAGCCACAAATATATGAATTATGAGTTTGTACTTCTTTAATTAGCTAAACAGATCGCGTTTTTATTAGTATTAATAAGGTACAAAGGTTAGTTTTTAAGAAATAAGGGGATGTCGCTTTAGGAGACCTATGTCAGTATCGGTGACCTTCCTCTATATTTAAAAAAAGCATTTAAGATTAATAATAAAGAAATAAAGTTTTATGTAAATGTCCGGTCACTGGACGTTTACCTTATTTCAATTTTCACTAGAGCGACGTGTATTTTAACTTCCATTACTTCATCTTTTTTCATGACTTAATACGACTTAACGACAACTTCACGTACAAATAATCAATCTCTTTATGTAATATTCATAAATTTGCACGGTCTTTTGATGCACAAATGCTGATGCAAAAAGTTTCGAATTGCAGTGACGAAGTAATGACAAAATCTACACGCCATACACTGAAAAAAAAAGTTACTATTTCAAAAAAATATTAGTTGATACAACTAAATGTAGCGGTCACGGGCTGTCAAATATTTGTTAATTCAACCAAATATTTGTTAATTCAAACAAATAATATATTTTAAATTACAAGATTTTGTTAATCTAAATATATAAATATATTTGAACTAAATAATCATTACGAACTAAACGCATTTAGTTCAGTTAACAATTTTTTTTTCTCAGTGTAGACACATTGGATTAATCTGGTGCAAATTTTTGAATTGATAAATCTCGTGGCATATCTGAACATATATATAAAACCGAAATCACTTAAACTACACTAAGGCCATAGAAATTCCATCGGCAGTGATGGACATCCATATTCGGCGAATAAATCACTGTTTGTAGATATTCATGCAAAGCCCATAAATCGTAATCCTTCTGTATTCTGAATGTTCTGAATGTTCATGCGCCATATGTTCTCTCAATCTCGCGAGTGATAGCAATTGGTACAAAAAGCTATTAAAAATACATTTTTCATTTTTTTCTTATTACTTATTACTTGAATTTTTCGCGTTAAGTTTATACAATTAATTTTAATTAATAAAAGGATATAAATAACAAATATTATTACAAAATCTCGAGACGCAATAACCAAATGTTATCTTGTGATCGATCGTTTACTCGCGCAATCAACTTTTTCAAGAAGCAGAGAATGGCTTATTTTTCTTTCATCTCACCATAATTACTTTTTCACATCATAAAAGGTTAGTAAAAGAGTCCATGATTGCGAAGAGTGTGTAATATCACTAATGTGAAGACTCTTTTTCTTTCCTTTGCAATGCTTTTAAAACTCAATTTAGTATCTCGACAATGTTAATCGCGACCGCTTGCGAAAGTCCCGTTGGGGATGAATTTCGCGAAAAAGAGAAGCAACCCATTCTTTATGACCTCTGTACAAAGTGCAGAACGGCGAGATGGATTGTTCTCTTTGAAGAAACACTTCGAAGCGAAGAGTGAATGAAGAGTCATCCAGTAATGTTCAAGAAACAAACTTCTCACACGTACGAGAAACGTGAAAAGGCATCGTAACGCGATTTCCTACGATGGATCTCCATTATTCTTCACTTGAATTGAAAGACAAATCATTTCTCTTAAATTTAAGCGGTAACTGAATATTGAAAAAATTAATCTGCCAAAAAAAATTTTATTTTTGTACTAAAATATTTTTAAATTTTTGTAGAAGTACAACAATATATTTACTAGTGCCAATGAATACACACGCACACACACACACAAAATACGGCTTCAGAATGCGATCCTTTTTTTAAGCAAATCGCTGCGCCAATTTATTTCGTTCTGCGATATCGGTTATCATCATATCAATTAACCACGTAATCTCTCTTTCGATAAAACGTTCAACAACAATATATTTTGAATACGAGATGCATAAACCGCAAATATCTAATAATATAAAATGTTGTTATAATAACTCGTAATTATTATTTCTCATCGAACATAAAATCTTCATATTTACAATATACGGGATACGGGATTGCGTAAGCTCTCTAGCATCGTGTATACTGAAAATCGCGCAATAAAATACTGATTACGTTTTGTCGGGCGCAATCGATATTTAGAATCTCAATTACAAACTCAATTGCACACGAATTATCATGAATGTTTGTTTCAGGGAGCCAGCCGTGGTTGAATACCGTGAAGTTTGCTGAGCTCGGAACAGAAATTTTACTGCCCTGCATCCTGAAATCACCACAGTGTGACGGTCTGCATAGCATCAAGTGGTACCATGGATCCACGAGGATTTTCATTTTCAGTGAGGACGCCGGGGTTATACGCGGCAATAACGACATCGCTGCCAGGTAATTAAAGTATTATATTGAGACTTGAATGCATAATGCTGATGGGTTCAGCTCGTGCCTTGACTTAATTAGGCTGCCTCTCTCTTGTATTTTTTTTCTAGAAATTAAGCTAAGAAGCTAAATTTCATTATTCCTCAATATATTTAGTGACACTAATTGAATCCGTAATATTAACTTATTAAAACTCACGATAATAACCACTAATTTTACAATGACAAAAACAACTAAAATCTTTTTATATTTTAAAATGTCATATAAAAAAATTTCTTGATTGAACAAATCTACGTTATATTTTTATATTTCTACGTATATTTTTTAAAAATTGTATAATTTTTTTATTATATATATTAATATTTACTTGAGATCTAATTTTATATAAATATCTATTTCTATTCTACAAACATTTCAAATTTCTCATTTGAGCAAAAGAATATTAATGAAATTTAATTAATTTAATTATTAATGAAAATATTAATAAGAAAATAATTTTCTTATTACATTTCCATTAATATTCTTAGTTATTCTTAGTTCCATTAATATTCTCTTCTTAATTACTCTTATATTAATGAAAATATTAATAAGAAAATAATTTTCTTATTATATTTCTATTAATATTCTTAAAATATCTTTTGTCTAGACAACATTAAAAATACTATAGAATATATTACATAACTGAATTGCAAGTAAGTAACGCAATTTCTGAATCATTTTCGGTTTTGATAATTTGCCGATTTCACGATTCATAACTATCACGATTATGCTCATTCCGAGGTTACCACTCAGTAATTGCGTTTTGTGGTTCGTGGTCTATATTTATAGAACATGTAGCTTCGAATACGTCAAATGCGTTAAATACGCACATGTGAATATGCACACGTGAATATTTAGTGCATGAAACTTCCGATTGGTAATTATCAAAGTCTCTGATTGTTTCAATAATATCCAGCTTGCGTCATTATTCCTATGGTTGATTTAATACAGTTTACAATTTACGTATTATTTGCATACAAAACCATTAACACGTATTGATACTCTTTTAATTATATAAATATGAATATGGACAGTAATAATTAAATAATAAACAAGTTAGCAAATGAATTAATTAAAGAATTAATGAACATAAAATAAATTTTTTTAAATATAGAATTTTTTGTAGTATATTATTCTATGTATTTATGTGTGCTGTTATATTTAAAAAAAGTGCTATACAGTGTTACAAAAAGTGTAATTAATGGAAGTTATTTTATTAATGATAAAACTAGTTTAATTAATTATTTGGTCGTAAAAAATGAGTAGGAATATTTAGTTTCAAATGAGACAACCTCATTATCTTCATTAAGTCAATTAGCTACGTCTTTCAATTGTGATTCGATCCTCTGATGTAGTTATTTGCCTCGATCGGTATTGCTTAGTTGCATGTTGCAATTAGACGTACGAATCTGAAGTGTTCCTTAGAGATTTCATTCAATAACCGTTCCTCTCTATGTACAAATTTGCATTAATTAAAATAAACTCACCAATATCTTTAAATAATTAATACCAAAAAGTGACATCCTTTATTGAATAGTGATTAATAATTTTTACACATTTATTTCTTCAATTTTTTAGGCTAATTAATATTTTTATTAAAAATTAAATAAAACAATTTTATTTCTCTTTTGAATCAGATAAAAATTTAATTAAACTTACTTAATAGATTTTTTTTTATTTTGTAATGTAAAAAAAGATATCACTGCTAATTTATTTGCAAGATTTATAGCTGAAAAAGATGTAGAAATTATAGGACATTCATTCATACGGTATAATGATTCCCGTACATAATATCAAGTGAACCACGAATTAAAGTAACTCGGTTGATATCACAAAGAGAGAGGCACATCACAGATTAGCCGTTAATATAGTGATTCTTATTTGATTTCGGGGGACCCCGTTTGCCTACAAATCGATTGCCTACAGTATCGTTTGCCTATATCACTTTTGCCAACAGTTCGTTTGTGCACAAAAATTATTGCCTACAACTCAATTGCCTACATGCATTTTTGCGCATAAATAAAAATTTTAAAAACACACAGAGTTACATTTGCCTACATCGCCCTACCTATATTATTGCCTACATATATTATTGCCTACATATATTATTGCCTACAACTCAATTGCCTACATATACTATGTTCTCTACTTTAAAAACACAGATTCTGTTTTAAAACACAAATTTTCTGCTTTAAAAATACAAATTATTTTCTTACTTAACTTAACCTTTTATTTTTGTGTGCAAATTTTATATTTGTGTGCAAAAGTGCTTGTAGGCAATCGATCAGTAGGCAATAATACATGTAAGCAAATGCGTGACTCCGTTTTTGAAATTTTTATTTGTGTGCAAAAATGCATGTAGGCAATTGAGCTGTAGCCAATAATTTTTGTGCGCAAACGAACTGTCGGCAAAAGTGATATAGGTAAACGATACTGTAGGCAATCGATTTGTAGGCAAAAGGAGCCATCTCTTTGATTTTATTAACGCGCTTCAATAATTACTTATCGTTTTTTTTCTTCGCCTCACGCATTTACTTACTTAGTGACAGCAACGATATGAAATGGATTTCATACACGTAAATTCAGTACCTTTTATAGGAACGAAAGTATTAGCAGTATAATATTTTATGTTTTACTATAAGCAGAGATATACCTATATATCACTGTTGTCAGCTTCGTTGCTTAAAATGGAAAAAAATTTAACGAGAAAACGTTCCATTTACATTGTGCATTTTACATTTTATTTGTTTGATATAACATACTCTCTCTCTCTCTCTCTCTCTCTCTCTCTCTCTCTCTCTCTCGCTGCATCTATCGAAAAATAACAAGATTCTACGATGATATAATAAAAAATAAGCACAATTAATAGATCCATACACATATTCATATGCATATAAGGCAATCCCTGGTAATCTATTTGTACATTCTTTAATACAGTTTTTAAAATGCGGTATTTTTTATTTGAAGAGTACACATGAAATATAAAATATTTTATAAGAGTATTTACATAAAAATATTTTTATATGCGGATTTTTGTTTATTTCGCTTTAGTAACACATAAATTTTTTATTACAATCGGATCGATCTTTTATTCTGCATTATATTTGAACTGGCTCCGATGTACAGAATTTTCAATGTAAAATTTAATGTAATTTTATATAAAAGCCCTATTTCTATTTACCATTATGAGCTTTAGTATACACTTTGAGGCAGAGATCTTCTATAGAGATGACATCCTTTGACAAACACTGAATACCTGTTACAATATATTCTCGGGATCTTTCAGGGTTTTGATGAAATATTACAGTCATAGTTGTCAAACGAGATGTTTAAATCACAGCGAAGTGCGTTTTATGTAATTGGATAATACTTGATTAAATATTATCCTCTACGATTAAATAAACTGTAAGCGTTATATGTGCATTAAAGAGATTGTGATGTAATTATAACATTTTCCACGTTTATTTCGTTATATAAAACCAAACGTAATTCTCTTTATAAGGTTTCTATTAATAAATATCAGCATTTAACTATTAGCATCGATAAAACTTCGATGATTATTACCGTTAAATAGTATAAAAAGCAGATATTATTTTTTAATAATAATTTTATCTGCTTATTAAAGTGGAACATTTATTTTTCGCGAAATTTGTTTCCTCTAATATTCTCCGTCATGAATTAAATCTTTTGTTATTCGCACGTCTAATAGATAGTAGAGCAATATTCGATAATTATATTGTGAATTATACGTATATTTTTTTTCGTGAATTATGTATAACAATACATACGTATGTTACGTTTACCTGAAAAACACGTCGATTTATATACACCGAGAAAAAAATATCTTAATTTCAAAGAAATATTTCTTTGAAATTAAGATTTTTTTTTCTCAGTGTACGAACAATATGCGCGAAAATTTTCTATAATTGCAGTACGAAATACATTTTGTTACACTGAAAAAAAAGATTGGCTGCTGCAGCAAATTAGATAGTAAAATATGGCATAGCATTTTTAATTGGTTGCAGCAGTCAATTTTTGGTTGTGTTAGTCTATCGAAATCCTATACTGACATTGCAGATAAGCTAACGCAACCAAAAATTGGCTGCTGCAGCCAATTCAAAATACTATGCCATATTTTACCATCTAATTTGCTGCTGCAGCCAATCTTTTTTTTCAGTGTAGTCAAAATGTTGACTGTACCTTTTTGATATTTTATAATATAATCTGATATTTTATAATATATATTCGAATGAAAGATAAAATCAAATGTGAAAACGTTGCATACTATTGAAGAAAATGATACATTTTTTTTATATAAAGATACAATATACTCTAATGTCGTGCGTTATATAAAAATAAGACATATAAAAAGACACTACGCTTTTATAACGCTATATAATGCAAAATATTCTCCTATTTGTAGGATTTTACAATGCGGCATACTATTACCCAGATTAGTTGGAATCCGGATTTAGAACTTAAAAATGTAAAACAGTGTTGTGTGTATTGCTATCGTATACATATGCTATTTTACTACTTTTAGGATATTACAAAGAACAAGTTCTCTTGACAATATTACACTGAAAAAAAGATTGGCTGCTGCAGCAAATTAGATGGTAAAATATGGCATAGTATTTTTAATTGGCTGCAGCAGCCAATTTTTGGTTGCTTTAGCCTATCTGCAATGTCAGTATAGGATTTCGATAGACTAACACAACCAAATTGACTACTGCAACCAATTAAAAATGCTATGCCATATTTTACCATCTAATTTGCTGCAGCAGCCAATCTTTTTTTTCAGTGTATTAGCTATTAAAAAGAATATCGCATTTATGACATTCTGAAAACGGTACATTCATTTAAAAATGTAAAATAATTTTGCTACGCGAAATTATTTCAAATAACACAAAAGATAATATATATATTATCTTTTAAGGTATACCTTGTTGATGCATGCTTATTGTAATTTCTAGCATTAATCATCTAATTATAAGAGGATGCAAAAGATACATAGTTTCATGCAGCATATGATGTCGCTGATTAGCGGTGTGGCACATCGTCGTACCAACAATGCGCTAATGACGTCGTAAACGATTCGTCGATCAAACAACATGTCGAAATGTCGGTTTACCGCGATCACCTGTGTTTCATACCAACACAGAATTTGCGGCCTGCAAAAACAATGATTCGCATGTTATACGTTTAATTGGGAAAACCGAGAATAAAAGCAACACAGACGTTTTGGTTGAAAACTGTTCGTGCCAATATTTAATCTGGTTAATAAAAGCGAATTTAGGAACATTGTGTGATTGTATGAATGTACATGTAGCTATATATAGATATAGACGATACATACACTATTGCCCAAAAGTTTCAGCATATTTTTAGTCATATATTTTTGTTAATTCCATTTATTATTTATAAAATAGGAAATTATAATAATAAGATATACTCTCTTACTTTCAGTCACGGAAATACTCAATAAATGCGAATTGTTAAAAAATAATTAGAAACGGAAATTATAAATAAATCTCTCATTTAAATAGATGAATTATCGATATGAGTATCGATTTAAAAAATATCTATTTCAAATTTTGTGCTATAAATAATCAATAAACACTTAAATATCATAACGATTAACAATAAGAAAATGAAAACAATATATTTTCACAGAAATTAAGCGCCATATTAAAACACATATCTTTAATTAAAGCACTTGAAGAATATATCACAGAATGCCAAGAGTATTTGGCTTATATTACCAAAACCCAAGGAAATTAAGCTTGAAGAAATAAAAAAAATCTGAGAAAAAATAAGTTTCTTTTTCTTCATTTTATAATAAAAATATATAATAATAAATATTAAAAAGCATACAAATTGTATTCACATTTTATTTTTTATATTTATATGAGATTTCTATAAAGAGTATGATGAAATATGTGAGTGGTAGTGTGTATTGAATATTGATAGTGTATATTGAATTTTTTAATCAAACACTTGTGAAAATATTATATTCACCAATATTAAATAAACTGCATAATCGTATACTTAGCATTACAGTTTTGTAATAGAGAAAGAGAAAAAGTAACATGATTTGAATTCATTATTTCTCTCGTTTTCTTTTGCAATGTGCATTTTTTAACATTTTCTCGTTCACTTATCTTTAGACAACAAGTAATCAATTTAATGGGGATGTAAATTGTATCGAGTTGTCGGTGTATTCAAGGGAGATGTGTCCCGATTTCTGTACTTATGTGTCGATGAATACACTCAATATCTATTGACAGAATATCGAGCGAAACCTATATACATGTATAGTAGATTGACTATGCGTTTGCTTGCCATTTACGGATATAAATGGCGAGACCTTCGGTTAACGTCTTGTTGCTTCACAGTTTACCCATCGTACATTAATGGTCTGCGAAGGACGCATTTGCATCATGATCAAATGTAATTACAAGTTTTCGAGATTTTTGTGGTTACTGCGTTACGCACAAAAACATGTGTATAACGCAGTAAGCACAAAAACATATGCAATTTATCTTATTTATTATAAATTACTAATACATATTCAAAAGATCATATAAAAAATTTCAAGTCTGTTAAACATTTCTGAAATATGCACTCTCTGAATTTTTTGGAATCTCACTCTAAAAAGTGAAAATTCTGCTACTCTTACACTGAAAAAGAATTTAGTATATCCTAATAAATATTTTTTTAAATATTTGTAAGTAAACATTTATTTACAGTAAATAAATATTTACTCAATGAAAAAAATGATGGTTAAATCAAATTAATAGTTCTTGTGTCAAATAAATATATGTTAATATTCAATAAATGTTTACTTACAAATATTAAAAAAAATATTTATTAAAATATAATAAACTTTTTTTAGTGTAAAAAAGAACAGAACTTTCAGTCTTCAAAAATAAGATTTCATTCTTTAGAGTGAGATTCTGAAAAATTTAAAGTATGCATGTCTATATCGAATGTATATAATATATAAACATTGTTTAATAGAAAACGACTCGAATTGCACATATCATCGAACAACAAGGTATATGACGATAATACCATCACCTTATCGTCGTAAATGGACTGTACTACTCCGACAGGATAACAAGCAGATTAATTTCATTGATTGTCCGATTCATTCGGTGTTAATCGCAATTTGAGATTAACATTACGTGAGGTCATTATACTTGCGTTGACTCGAACCACATAATAGTATAATACTCTGTGATCGTCAATAATAAAGTGCATAAACAATCAATGTATTCGATTAATAAAAGCTGCGCGTTTATATAATTGTGAATGGCATCAATTGTACGAAAATAAAGTTATCATAATATGGCAAGCGAAATTTATATCATATTCTAAAGGAAATACATTTGTCATTGTGCCGCATAAAATGCTTACTAAAAATTCATTAAATAAAGTGTTCCTTCATTGTTACCGTCGTATTATAATTTCAGTATTAACAGCCATTTCTCGGATGGAAATTATGACCTGGCGCTATATGGACCCCATCTAGTTTTCCACAAGTAAATGTAAGCGCTATATTGGAAGGCTAGCCTGGGGCTATACTGGATGATAACGGCAATAATGACCAGCCCCAATATTAGAAAACTTTCTTGACCCTGGTTCGCGATGCGCTGTAGGCCCAATATTGGAAAATTGTCTAAGTTCTGGTTCGCGAGGTGGTGTCGCTGAAATTTGAGAAAACTGCCTTGATCACGAGGCAGTGTGTTGCCCCAAAATATTAAATCTGTCTAATCGCTATCTAGGAAGGGACAGGGTAATCTAGTTAGATTTAAAATAAATTTTAAATGCACAATGCGTCTATAATTCACGTAAGGAGTAAGAGTAAGAAATTGACCAATCAATCGATTGTGAGAAGAATACTTCTTACTTCATATTATTGAATAACATTAATTATATTAAAAAATGGTTATTATCATAGTAGAAGTATAAGGGTATGCTTAATCAGTAGTAGACCACTACGCATGTATTAAGCATACATCACGTTCGGCCAGCCTTTGGCTATATCCGGAGCGGTCGTGTCAATGTAACATGACCATGTCGCCAACACGTGTGCAGCATGTCGAATAAATTCTGTAGTGCAAAGTCGAGTAATTTCAAATTCAAAATATTTGTGCGGTTAAAAGATGCGGAAATTATCATCATAAGACAAAAAATGAGTCGGATTGAAAGGAGTCGGAAAATTTTTCAAATTGAAAGACATGCTTAAAAGCATACGTTCGAGTTTCGCGCTTAATGATAAAGTATGCTTACTACATATTTTGATTGGACAGTGGGCGTGGCCATGCGCAAAAGCATACCCTTATACTTGTACCATGATTATTATGATCCTGCCTCACCAGCCGGGCGCTAGCTAGCCCCCAGCTAGTTTTCCCATCTTGGCACCCCAGCATAATTCTGCCCAGCACCTAGATGAAATACTAAGTAGCGCCCGGCTAGATTTCTGATACTGGCGTGCCACGACCTTCCCCACGGGGCCCAATATAGAATATTGGAACGCCCAGATACATTTCCACTCGGATTCGGATACATTATATTAAATTAAACATATCAAAAAATTTCAAACAATCAAAATTAATTTAGAAAGTTTTTTAATTAATTTCACGCTTTCTGTAATTTTCTAACAGAACAATGAAAAAAATTTCTAGTTGAAAATGAATGAAATGAACCAAAAAGATCATATCAATCTGAATTTTATAGTGGGTGAATTATTTGCGTTATTGAATGTTTTAGAGCACAAACTCAGAATATTACCTTTTAATTTATTAAATAATGTTTTTATTGTAATTTGAAATCAATTAAACAATATAAATATTTACGTTTTAAATGTTTCAGGGCGGACATAGAGTATTCGTCGAATTCATCAAGATCATATTTGAAGCTAACCGAAGTTCAATTGAACAATGAGGGTCTGTACAGATGCGAGGCTACGTATATGGCGGTCAACC
Organism: Mycetomoellerius zeteki; assembly: GCF_001594055.1. Classification (NCBI taxonomy): domain Eukaryota; kingdom Metazoa; phylum Arthropoda; class Insecta; order Hymenoptera; family Formicidae; genus Mycetomoellerius; species Mycetomoellerius zeteki. The sequence continues at coordinate 280,950 of NW_017257208.1, forward strand.
GCGAGTGCAACAACGTGCAGCACGTTCTTCTTAACGTCACAGGTGCGATTTATATTATCACAATTTACATTATTACATTACAGGATATTACATTATCCAGCATTAGCGGAGTAAGATTAAATTTGTATCAAACTGGATATGAGGGAGGGAGATAGAGGAAGAGTAATATAAAAATTTTGTGTTCTCAAAAATATGAATAAGAGAAATACGTCGAGTAATTTCGATGTCTTGTACAAAGTATATAAAAATTTTTCGGATATTTTATAAAGAGGTACTGAGAGATTTACGGAAACTATTTTAAAACTTTTCGAGTAACTTCCTGCCATAAATTGCATGCCATAAATTGCATGCCACATTTTTAGCCATACGACTTCTGTTTGTTATGCAATCTCTCCAGTGTATATTACGTTCATACGTCAAAAATGTGGTCGCAAGTAGCCTACATTATTGAAAGGGCAATATGGGATACGAAGTTAAACGTTTCATCATTCAAACGATGCATACGGAAATCTGTGTACTTTCGTTATTTACGTGGCATATATCTGTTTTTACTGCATTATTACCCGGGTTCGCAAGTTTGAAATCGATTGACTTTTAGAACCATTTGATTTGATATCTACTAGATGTTCTATTGATCTTTGAAAGAAGATCGAACATTTTATCGATGCAATGTTGATAAAACATCGATTTTTTCGATGCAGCGTTGATAAAATGTCGATCTTCTTCGAAGATCAATAAAAAATGTAGTCGATATCACAAATCAAATGGTTCGAAAAATCAATCAATATTAACTTGATTTCGACTTATGGACCAGGATATTGAGCAAATTTAAAGTGATATTTCTCGAAATTAACCACAACACAAATTTATATCTCTGGCATTTCGTATGATACATGAAAATTATTTATGATGTCCATACTACACTTCGAAGGGTGAAAATTGTATGCGCAAATCGAAACATATCGTAAAACTCACATTCCATAAATCAGGTAATATTTATTTCAAACTAACCGTTACATGTGATTGTTCTTGCCAATATTTCAATTTTGCGCTGTGTGTCCGAACGATAGACAAATCGTTTGTTACGACCCTTTTACGAGATTGGCAAATAACGATGTGTTACCTTCTGAAACATCTCTCGAAAATAGAGGTCTTATTTACATTTTACGGCCAGACATAAGACATTAGTAGATCATTCAATTCATATTTTTCTTTTTCGTATCGTACAGCAGTATATCCGAAGTAACAAGACAACTGCAAAGAAAAAAAATACTATATACCTATATTGAGAGAAAAGTTCGGTATTTGTGGCTATAATTGCATAATAAAGTAATTATAACTATAATTGTTTTAATTATCATCTATACAAATACCAAATACTTTTTTCTCAGGGTAGACATTATTTTTAGTTTAAATATTTAATAATCCTATTTTGAACGTATAATGTGATAGAAGATAAAAAACGAAATTCTCAACGTAATCCTTTTATCGATGCGAATTTTATGCTTTGAATTCTCGGGATCTACTTATCTGTGATTTAACTTTCTTTCGACTACTCCTTCCTACTAAATGCTTTTCTACGACTTCATTAAGTCAACTGAAACATACGGAATCGAGCGTGGAAATGTGTGCATTTCACTATGCATCAAGTACTTTATTTTCGCGGAAGCTAGATAACCACGGATAATGATCTGAGTTAAACCCATGTCAAATTATACATCGATAGCTCGAGTCGTACCGGATGACTCCTAACTTTCCGAAGAGTTATAATATCGACAAGTTGAGCTCAAGTTAGTCTCCCATTGGAGCGATACCTCACGTACTCTGGATAAATGAAGTTATTTGATAATTCTTGATTTAATGTTTAGGTTAATCTCATAAACGCATTACGGTGATGTTTAACGACTTGCTAAATAGCTTCATTGCCATACGATGTTATTTAATTAGGTTAATGCTTCATCCTCACTGCGATGTCGTGGTTTACTCGCGCTAACTCATCTCATATTAAATTTATTTAGACTCCTTGCAAATTAAGGAGAAATCCCGAGGAACGCGCAATTACGAAACGTCAAAAACTTTATGTACATATAGTACATATATTCTATTGTACACATAATATGTATATTTTGTAATCTACTAAATGTAATGAATATCAATGTTAAATTTTCCGTGGAAGTTTATTAATATCGAGATTTGAAAATACAAGAAACAAACATGACTTTTGCATGCTCTTAAAAATTAAAAAATAACGAATAAAAAATAATAAAATAAAAACGCATTAATTATAAATAAAAAAAGATTTTATTTATAATTAATACGTTTTGGTTAATCGTTTTTGTACATTTTTATATTAAATTATAACAATATATCAATAATACAAGATAAAGACGTTTTACTTATAATAATATACATATGCTATTAATTTAAGTATAAAAATATTAATTAATGTAAAAAAATCAGATATTTTATTCAAGCTTCTTCTTTTCTAAATGTCGAGCTACATTAGAGCCGCAAAAAGTACAGTTTCTATTATCCAACACAAAATTACGGCTTAATTGTATTATTAAGTAATTCCGTAATTGAACTCGCGCTTAAATTTTAGATACGAGAAGATCTCCAAATTCATTTTGACAGAGATCTTTCTGCCGCAAGTTTCTCATGCTGAACACACCCTTCCATTTAAGTATTGTTAACTTTTAAAGTATATGAAGAATGAGACAATCCTCCTCTGGAGTGGTTTATTCAGCGAACGTAGCGATTTTCCACGTACATATACGCGAGCCATCATCGCGACGGACGTGAATAGAATCATTGTATACAAAATTCCGACTGCTGATCTGTCTTCTTCTCTGTCGTGTACCATGTCGTGACATCGCGGCAAGTTGAACGAGTAGGGTGGAGGAGTTTTCAAGTGTATAATCGCGACATTATACCTATACACAATAAAGCATAAGCGGCGTTCAGAAACTTTCAGAAGGATTGTATTTTTCTTAAACTTCCAAACGCCTTGGAAATTAATTTTGCGCTCTAATTTAAAAAATAGCTGGAATAGATAAATTTCTAGCAAGTACTGCAATATCGGATATGTATTGCATCTAATCATATAGATGACAGAGATAGAATTTAGATTTGTACTATAAATTCTATGCACGTATGATATTATATATAATATAATTTTCTATCAGATATAAAAAAAACAATGATAATTCTAGCTGGAGCAGCAAAATATTTTTTTGCAATCATTGCCGAAACTTCTAAACGCGAATTAGATAAAGTAGTTATTCGTTAATTTTATATATATTGCTTGTTATTATTTTTATTATTATATTTCATTATTATAATGCATATATTAAAAAAAGTTATAATATTTATTCGAAAAAAAAATAAGAACTTTGTCATTCATTTTTCATCACGGTAGATTTTATGTAAGCGTACGATCGTTTTAAGAGATTTCCCAACTTTTATCGTTTTGTTTGATTGCAAAACCAATTGAAACACGAACGGAACACGAAAGGACTTGGAAAAAGTTGCTCTTGACGCATAGCTGATTGTGACCTCAATTTGTCGAACTTAAAGTGCCTCGCGAATTTATGTATCAAACTGCTTTCTTACGAGAACAAACGTGTCTTGAATTCTTCATGAAACGTAATATCATCACATATTTAATCGTATTTCAGAGCGTACATGATAGCATTATTATATGATAAATATTCAAACGTTTTTGCGCGCAGATTTCTATATGCATCCCTCAAAAATATTGCAAGTTAGAAAGAATGACTGTCTTAAAAACGTAAAAAAGCAGATAAATATCACTAGTTTTCTTGATAAAGATACTACAAGTAAATTAATTTGATTTTAACAGAAAATTTAATTTGAGACTTTATTAATATTTAATAATAAAATGAAAAATAAATGATATCTAATTAAATTCTTGTTGAAATAGTACATTTATTATATTATTTAATAAGGTTATTTTGAAGGTTATTTGATTGAGCTATTTATATATACGTTCTTTTTCTTTATTGATTTAGATAATTTAGTGATGATAATGATTTCAAATCGTTAGTTTCAAATTTATGAATAATCTTAATAAACGTTTCTTAGCTCAGCTAATGTTTTACAAATGATATAGTTGTTTAATAAAAAGAAGAAATGAGAGAATAGTTAAAAGAAGACAAATACATAATATTATTTTCTTCTAACTATTATTTCACTTTTAGTAGTCGCTCTCTATTCTTATATGTAATTAAAACAAAATTGTATAGAAAGAAAACTGTTCCAGTGATAGTAACAATAATTTTTTTTATATTGTGCAAGAGAATTATTACTATATTATAAAAATAGTAGCATCAATTTTTACAGACTAATATCTCAAAAGTTATATTAAATTTAATGAATTTCATCATTAAATTAAATCATCTTCAAAAGATACATTAATACATATTTCATATTAATTTCGTAAGTCGAACAGAATCCATAATATACGCCCAAAGATTAAAACTGGATCTAGTGACAAAATATTTAACATATATCAATGAAATTTGTCTATACAGAAGAATGCGCCGAAAATAGAAGCGACAATAAAAACGGAGATAAATTATACAGATAAAAATATCATAATTCATGAAAAAAAAATGTGCGACTAAACAATTCGTCTAAATTCTCAGGATTAAATATTTACCAAAATACTTGTGATTAAGCAACGCCAATTTCGATAAAATACGAGATACGCGTCGTACCCATTATACCGCAGCCTGGTGAAGCGACAACGTAAAAGTAGCTTGCAAGCTCTCTTGCGACAGGCGTCGACATTAATCTACATAGAAGAGCACAGCACGAAGCTGTGCGCGAAACGGTATCACGTATCACACCCGTACTGTACTTACATACACAGCACAACGCTGTCGGATTATCTGAACACCTCATTCCAGCTAGAACATCACGCTGCAGATTTATCGTCAAATAGATAATATTATCAGAAAAGTAGAGCGTGCACAAATAGGATTAGAACGACGAGCACCAGGAAAAGTGACTTTTAAATTCGATTACTTTTTAATGTCATAAAGACGAAGCCTAACTCTATTTTAGTATACTTCTACACACTATATATGTATACATATATCGGACAAGAGAAGTTATATCATACGAAATTTACATTAAGTGCCAGAGAATTATTACTATATTATAAAAATAATAGCATCATTAACGTTTACATTGAACTAATATCTCAAAAGCTATATTTTGTATCATTCTTCCGCCTAGTTGCTCATTCGCTATATCGTGCTATTACAAATTCACGTAAAGCTCTGCAAAATAGCTGCTGGCAAACGCCGACAGTACAGTTTTAACACAGCGGCGCCGCGCCGCACGGATGCGCTTTTCTGCGGGGATAGACAGTGAGCTAAAGGTACACAGCAAAGCGCGAAGCACTATTTCTTCTTTCGTTTCATACGTGTTCCGTTTTGCTGAACGTCTTCCTTTTTGTTGCGCAAAATTACAGACAATTGCGATACTTTTTCTTTGAAAGCAGCTACGATGTCGAGCGTCGCAGATGCTCGGATTCAACATCAACAAGAGTAGTCTCCGAAAGATTTTCTATCAAAATCACTTTCGCGAATTCCACGAGACGTCCTAGCTCGTTTCGTTCTGCTCTTTAAATCGCGCAATTTCTTTTTTAGCTGACAATTTTCCTTTCGGAGATTGGAATTTCTTTTGTTTGGTATTTGGATTTACCTTTGGAAAAAGAACTATTTTGCACACTTATCGCAATATGTAAAAAAAAGTATACGGAAAGAATGATTTCGCTGAAGTATCTAAAAATTTAGCTAAGTATAAATCTAAAAATAATATATAAAATGACAAAGGCTTTACGAATAAATCGATATAGGAAGAGAACATAAAAGGTATAGTAGTTCTTATTGCGAAACTAAGCTTTATCGCATTCGTATCCTATCAAAATGACAAATTAGACGACCTATCTCTCTCCCTCTCCCTCTCTCTCGCTCTCTCTCTCCCCCTCTCCCTCTCTCTCTCTCTCTCTCTCTTTCTCGGTCATCTTCAATATTTAAATTTACAATTAAAACTACATATTACAAATTCGGTTAAAAATAATTTCTAAACAATTAGCGTTAATTTTCTTATGATTTATATAATTAAAATTACTTCGATTACGCTAATTATTAGAAACTATCCTTGACCAGATTTTTAATAGGTAGTTCTAATTGCAGCAATGCTGCAAAAAGTTTTGATATTCTAGCAACTTGAATGTCCTATATTTATTTTGATCCAACAACATTATTTTCAGATCTAAGCTAGTTAAATTTTGAATATCTTAGCAAAATCGTCTTTTCCATGTATCATTAGAAAAAAATTTCAGCTAGTTTGCAAAATAAATTCCTTTTAACGTGCAAGAGAGATTGATATATTGTCGTAGTATTTCGCAATTATAATTTTCGCACAATGCAATTTCCCAGATATTTAAATTAGAACTTAGGTAGGTATACAACTGATTCGGTCCGCTAAATTGCATGAATTTATGTAGAAGGAACTAAAGGATGAGACTCGGATCTGTAATGTGATAATGTAAGCTATTATCCAACAGAACAATAGAATATAGATACTATACATCCGTCCTTTTCCGATACGAAAGATCGTGGCAATCGGACAATGCATGTATCTGAGTTTATTGAGCGGAACTACTGCACGGATCGCAGTGCGTTCTGCATGTGCATTAGCACTCGGCATTACAATATCATTGAATTTCGTCTGTTATTCGATAGACGCTAAAGAAAAGATAACTTTACGCTTTTACAGTTGCAGCTAATTAAGAAAATATCATTTCGCCAACTACCGGATAGAGACGAGTGCGAGAAAACGCTAAGTTCACGCTTACTTCGTAAGTCGATACGCTGATTTCCAAGTAGGAAATACGCGAGACGCCAGAGGAAAAATCCAGAAACCGTCTTGTAAAAAATCACAAAAGCTACTTACGATCTAATGACACCGCCTCCCACTTTCGAAGTAATCTCTTTCTATAGTCGTACAAAGTTGCCGTCGTAGCTGCGGGTCGTTGAGGCGACTTTAAAAGTCGTTTTCAAGTATATTATTCATAAACTTTATCGTCCCCGTTGGAGTACGTTGTTGGAATGTTCACAAACTGGATTGCTTTCCACAGTAATTTTCTGGGAATGGCAGAATGTGACAATGACAAATCGGCTATGCACCGAAAATATACAGAAAAAAGGATTTTTTGTTTGAATTTTTTTTCCACAATTTTTTTACAGTTCAAAGCGATCGGATTTGATTGTAAATGTCTGCAATTCAAATCGTGTATTTTAATCCAATTCATCCAGGCCTTGTGGTGAGCCGCAATAATTATGAATTCTGTGTAATTGACTTAATGCGAATAATACGTCTATTTTTTGTAACGCAAGAAACAGTGCGTCGCGAACGCGTTTTCCAATATCCATTATGGCGGGTCACTATGGTCACTACCGCTTTGAATTGCTTGCAATCGTGCGAAAACAATCGATTGTATGACCATTCGAATTACTGACCGTGTGAAACGCGAAAATTAATGCGCATACACCATACGACTCTTCGTTTCGATTTACGACTAATTACAGTGCAATTATTTTCCTAGAGAGAGTCCTATTGGGGAATCAATCGATATCACGTCGAGTGTTGACGTGACGATGACGCCAATATTACACAAATTTTAAAACGTGTAAAATAAAATATTACGTTAGCAAAGAAAATTTTTCCCTCAATTTTTTTGCCAGATTCGGCTCGTTCCGAGAGTATTTCGGCGAGCGTTTGTATGTAAGGTACAGAAGCTTTTTTCGTTTGCGCACCGTGTGCGCCGCCAATTGCTGCCCAATCTCATTTCTCACATTGCATTGGCCTTAATGGCAATAGATTTTTAACAACAATAGTACTCGCAGGTTTTCTAGTATTAAAGGATTGTAGTAACTCTGGTGACGGATTTCGATTCGTATTGTAACAGATAAATCTACATAGCGCTACTAGACGTGCTTTATATATATATATATATATATATGTTTTTCAGGTTATTTTACAAAAGTGATTAACTCACCTTCTTATGATTTAGCTCTTTGAACATGGAGATCTATATTTCTATTGTAATCAAAAGAGGCTAATTAAATTTATACTTATAAATATATTTAAATTAAATTTATGCTTATAAATATAAATTTAATTAGTCTCTTGATTACAATAGAAATATAGATCTCCATGTTCAAAGAGTTAAATCATAAGAAGGTGATTTAAACACTATATTTCATATATGAAATATTTTTTTAGGTTATCAAGGATATTGATAATTAAAAAATAAAATTATCTTTTAATTATCAATATCAATTAAAAAAAGAAAATGTTTATTATAAAAAAATTAATTTATTTTAGTTCTCTTAAAATTTATTACATAACTTATATTTATGTTTAATAATAATTCATTATAATTAGTAGCAGAAAGAAAGTTTATCTTACAATGTAAAAGAATGTATGAAAAAATAATATTTTTATATAAAATTTAACAAATTTAAATAATATATAAAGATTTTAAAAAACTATTAATGAAATTTTATGGATTATATATTAAATAATTTCAATAATTCCGAATACATGAATTTCGTATTCTGTTCCCGCAAAAGCTTTTTCATTGTAAAAAATTAAACTAATATTTCAGAATTTCGCATATAGAAATAACAGCGTCAAATTGTACCTACTTTCTAATAACGTGAACTCGATATAATTAACTGCAGCAAAGTAAAGACATCCTATTAAAAATAGAATAATATAAATTATCTGTCAAATTAAAATTTTGCTCTCAAAATTGTTATGCTTGTAGCATTTAATAGAAGGAATATTATAACGATATTATTTTGAAAACGTTGGCAATCATTTTGAAAATAAATAATAGATTACAAAAATTATTTATTCTATGACAAAATTAAATAATTGATTAATTTTTTATTTTTAATAATTCCTTCCAGTTATAATGTTAAAGAAACTGAAGATAGTAAATATGCAACAAATGATATAGACTATTAATAATCGGATTTAAAATATAATAAATTTAATATCTCTCTAATATCTAAATTTAAATATTATACAACAAATCCGTATTTTACATTTATTATCAATTTCTGGTGTTAACACACACACACACACACACACACACACACACACAATGAACTATTCTCTTTAATTTAATTGAATAATTTATTGAGCAAAAGTGAATACAGTTTCGATTGAAACACAGATGGCCATTTTGGTGCTATTCAAATTTCATGAAGAATCACTTATCCCGCGACCTATTGATCGAATCTTCTTCACATTTGTAAAATGTAGCCTTCGAATGTGAATTTATTTAACCACTCTGATTTGATCTGTTAATCTCTTAATTTAAACTTATCGATGTGATTTAATATAAATGCATGAATTAATGAAATGTAATTTAATGCATCTTGTTAAAATATACATCAAGAGGTAGAAGACGAATAAAGCGATGAATAATAATGTCATAAAATTTTCAAATTCTTCTATCATAATAATTTAGAATTAATATTTCAAACATTGTCGTCTTGTTATAAACATGTGTACCATGCACAAAAACAATTTAATTAAATTTACGATCAATCTTGGATACAACGAAATATTTATTCTTTAGAAATAAAAAGTGTAATGTAGAAACTCGTTAACGAATTATTTAACAAATCACGCAAGTTTTGTCAAATATTTTCTCGTTAGTCGACTTTGCAACGACCTTCTTTACTTTGTACATCTAAATATTAACCTATTAATATTCAAGTTCCCTGAGTTTATCTGGTTATTTTAAATCTACAAATTTATTTTAAATCTTACGAGGCAAAATTTAAATGAATGGTAGAATCTAGATTTTCGAAGATTTTTATATCAAAATAAATATAATAATTGAAATACATATGTGCAGATTTTTTTTGTAATGATCAAAATAAATATAAATTTAGAACTTTCACTTCAGCTGCAGAATAAATCCTATTTAATTTTTTATTCTTAACAGTTTTAAAATTATATGACCAATGAAAGTTAACAGTTTTTTTTTAAAGAACCATGTTAAGAATAAAAATCATCATTTTTTTCATAATCCGTTTTATTAAATTTTATACAATTTTTTAAAGCATGTTTCAAACTTATTTTTGCCTTAAAATAAGGAATGAATTTCATTTTTACAATAATTTATTGGAAAAATATTCATTGCAATTTTCTTGACATTTAATGGATACTGACTGTCGTTGTTAGTAATTTCTAATAATTTCTAGTAATAAATCGATATACACTGTTAAATCCATAGTATCAAATTTAATCTAATTTAAATCGCCACTGCTCAATATATCTATCGTTATTTTACACTAAAACAGTAGTTAAATTTGAAACTATTGTATATAGGATTCAAATTTAACTATTATTTTAATATAAAATAACGATATTGAGTTATGGAAACAGTGGCGACTTAAATTAGGTTAAATTTGACACTGTAGATTTAACAGTGTAGATACTTCAAATAGTATAGCAACTCAATTCATAATTATTCAAACATAAAACCTAAAAATGTACGATAAAAAAGATATCCTTTTCTTGTTTAAATCGCCATTATATAGATTTCAATTTAACGTAAGCTGCAGATATTCTCGGAAATCTTGGAAATAGATACTTGGAAGAAACATGTAAGCAATAAAAAAGCGAGAAGATCTAAGAAACAATTATCTTCGCTAGTTTCTTTCTTTACAAAATAAATGTAAAAAAGATAGACGGATTTAAGTCTGGATTTAAACAGTAGACCGCGGCCAAATAAAATAAATATAATTTCCATTCAATCGAATAAAATAGGATTAGGACGAAAAATGCTAGAAAAATTATTACACCAGTTTATATATAAATCCAAAATTACGTTTAATTGATTTTTTAGCTACTTAACTTTAATTAATTTATATATTTAAGATTTAACTGTGATTTTTTCTAAACGAATTGAATAATTTTAACATGAATGACTTAACTCAAGAATATTTGTACAGCTTTTTATAGCTTATTGATTTTTCAAACAGGTCAGAGAGAGAGAGAGAGAGAGAGATTTTCCTTTCACAATTAAATCCTCATTCTCTACTATTTGCCAATGATACAATCTGATCGATTGCCACAAAAAAAACGAACGAAGACAATTTAATTAAAATAAAAATACGTTATCAAAGATGCTGATATTTGAGAATCTAAAAGTTCATATACTTTTAATGAAAAGAATCATAGCATTTTTATAAATCATATATCTCATATATCATGTCAATATCTGAAGATAATTGGCGCGTAGTTTATAGAATTGAATATACAATAGATATATAAACTTACACTGAAATATTATTAAGCATGAAGACATAAATGAAACCGAACATTTTCATCTTTTTTTAAACGAGTAAATAGCGAGGTAAATAATAGTTTTAATCTTCTAGAGACGAATATTGGAAATTTGCAACATTCGCTGCAAAATTAAATTCGAGATAAATTCAGGATGTATGCAAATTAGTTACACTTAAGAACTAAAAATAGAAAGTAAAAAAAGTTCTTTTATGACAAGACGAGTTGTCTCTAGACTCTTAAGGTAATTTTCAACCATGAATGTCAGAACGTGGTAAATATAACGAAAGTACGTTCCGCAGAAAAGCTTTTATGCACGTAGATGTACCTACTTTCTATCGTTAGCAATTCTTTGAATCACTTTTGCCGTATGATTATTTTTAAAGACAGTATTTGCACATAAGCACCCTTAATGCTACACCGAGTTTATACGTGAATGCATGCAAATGTCTCACGTACATATGCGATAGACGCATTTGTATGTACATGCATACGTATATAGACCGACAGCTAGTAATAGAATACCACGGGCTGAGTGTATCCAGTTGGTGTTACCGGGGATCTGATTTATAGTGTCCTAAGAACATAGCGCCTATTCGATAAGTGGAAGTCACTTTACTCTCGTAGAAATTGTAGAAAGTTACGGGACTCCCCACGCCAGAAAATCGATGTGACAATAGTTTAGAATTTCAGGACGTGCTTTACTTTCTTTCATCGCGCGCAGAAAAGACAAAGCTCAGATCGAACGTGCTGAGAAAAGAATTGAACGTGATAACTTCTAAATGTCGTGATTAAATCCTTTATTGTAACAAAGTTATATCGGGATAGCACTTCAAACTGATAAAATTGCCATTAATTTAATCAATCACATCAAAACGTAATTATATGTATATATAACTTGTTAAAATATATACGTTTTAAACAAAAAGATAACAGAAACATCTAGGAGTTATCCAATTTAATAAAGTTGAAATTAAATTGGCGTGACAAGTATATGTATATTGACGTCTGCCTAACTGTCCCTCCCCACTTAACCAAATCTTAATAAATAAATTATATAATAATACGCTATTTATGCGCTCTCAAAATCGCAAAAAAAATGTTTGCACTCATTTCGTTTAGCTAAAAAAAAAATTTTGTGGGGGCTGAGTAGGTTGTCAGTCAGCCCCCCCTCCCCCCACATGTTAATAATAATCGATTTGGAAAATCAAATACACAAGATTTATATGCTATTTATGCACTTTCATATTCACATAACTTCAATTTTTGCGTCTCTTAAGACACTTCCCTCTTGGAACAAACAGTCATATTCATCCCTAAGTCATTTAAAATTGCAAAATTACGCTATCTAATTGTGCAAAATATATCTTCGATTTATACGCTACTATTTCCAAGCAATTTCGATTTTTGCGCTGCACTTTGATTGCTTGTAACTCCATGAAAAATTATCGTACTACAATTAAAAAGAAAACAGATTCTTAAAGTTGACACTTTGCTCTGTCGAATCGTATAAAAAACATTGTAAAATATTTTTTAAAAAGACATGATATATACAAGTGAAATAGTGCTACAGTTTATTTCAACCTTATATACAATACAGGTTGTTTCCAAATTAAATGGCAAAACTTCGGGAGCGTGTAGAGGAGTAAAAAACTAAGAAAAAAAGTCCTATAGACATATGCTCCTTTTTGCTTTGTTTCGCAGGAAATCACGAAAAAAGAAAAAAATATATTTAATTTATTATTTTAATTATTTTATTTATAAACTTTTTAATGAAGATTTTGTTCGAAATGTGCACCTCTTGCAGCAATACAAGCATTGCATCTGTCAAACACGGCTCTTGTAGCAGCCAGGCACTGTTCTTGCGATATTCTGTTCGCTGCAGCTACGATACGATTTCTCAAATGTTGCTCTGATTGAATAGGCGAAGAATAAACTTCTTGCTTCAGAGTACCCCATGCATAGAAATCTAATGGCGTTAAGTCGGGCGAACGAGTTGCCCAATGTACTGCTCCTC